>NC_137853.1:38772361-39242361 GCF_948465745.1 Chenopodium album | reverse complement strand
AAGTAACATCAGTAAACTTTTGGCAACTGAAATCTCATATTTAGAACCATGTAATTATGTAGATTTTTACATAATGTTAAACTTAATTATGTATCCATAATTGCAAATACTTAAACCCTAGTAAACCTTTAGGGTTTTTTTTTTTTTACTTCTTTCAATGAGACAGCAATTGTAATATATATGCAAATTTCTAGAGGAACCATGCTACCAGTTAAGAATTTCCTTTCCAACTAAATATGCAGAATTTCCAAGTTTTTGTTCATGAGCTCCAATTTATAAAGGAAAAAAAAATGCAAAAAAAAAAAAAAAAAAAAAAAAAAATCAATTCTGAACCAAGATAAAAGGCAATAAAGGGTCCAAATGAGTGCTGAAAAATAACAAGGAATCTTTATTCAAACTACAAAATCATACCTTCTGGAAGATTTCCATTAATGGGGGGCTTTTGTTCTGCTACTGGGAAATCAAATATGATTGATGATCCAGAAAAATTGCGGGAAAATTGAAGAAATATTTTGCATTAATTGATTTTGCAGAGAGAAAGAGAGGGAGGCAAGAATTGAAGAAAGAGCAAGACAGTGAGTTAGTGACACCAATCAACTGATTAAGTGATTAGCCAGCCCATTGAACGGCCCATGGGCCTTATAAACAAGTCCAAATTCAATAGATTGACAAACTAAGATGATAACAAATTCAGGTATTTCTCAATAATTAAAATTGGGATTGGGTCATTCTCAGTTTCATTTATGAACAAAGCCGTAGAATTCATCATCAAATTGAGGAACAAGTATGATATACTCCCTCCGACCCTAAATAATACGAAGTATAATAATGCTCCGTATGATATTATTTATAGAAGATGAATTATTAAGATATTAGGTTGGATACTTGGAATGTTTAATACGAAGTATATCATTCTATCCGGTAGGTAATTGTGTTAAAATTCTCAAACAAATAAAGTTGATAGCCAAAATAAGAGCATGAAAAGACATATTATTCATAAAGTAGTTGAATTTATAGCACATTAGTTGAGGAAATAACATTCAATAGCAGTGCCCTCTATTCCTCTATCACTGTTATTGCTACTGAGTGTGACTATGAAAGGCTTGAAGATCCATAGACACAAATGCAATGAAGCAAAATTCGGAATAATAAATCTTTTGATGATTCATGTTAGCCAACTCCAAATCATTTTGAGATATTGAGACTAAGGATTTATTGACTATCATTGTTGCATATGATTCATATACTCCTAAAGGACTCTAGAACGCTCTATTGATACCGTTGTATGTTGTAATGGTGTGACCTAAATGAAGTTAGTGACACCCATAATAAGTGTAATTAGCTAGTTGTGGTCCAATTTGGGCTATATTTTTGGATTGAAGTTGGAGGGTTGGGGGTTGTATGTCATCTAATTTATACACAATAAACAAAACAGATTTGCTTTATATCCAATCATCACACATTACGATAACTACATTTCATAGATGGGCAATATTATTCAATTTTGGCTAAAAATAAAGCCACCCCCATCCCAATAAATCATTCTTAACAGAATAATAGTATAAACAATGACCACAAAATAATATAAATAAATAAATAAATATGTAGATTATGGAATTTGAGAAATAATATCTTGACATTATAAACTTAATACAATTCAACAAATATCATGATTATACACATGAATACCCACCATATTAATATTACCAAAAAAATTAAAACATAATTATTTTTAAAAAATGGAGGTAGTTTTTATAAATTTATAAAAATAAAGGGTATGAAAAGCAGACAAATTGGGATGAATAATAAGGGGCCTGATTGAGAAAACACATGATGAGACCCAACATCTAAAGCATCTCAAAGGGGCCCCTTAATTAGCTGCTTTATATTTATAATTAATAATCATAATAATAATGTATAAATATTTATGGTCCACCAGCGCATTTCTCAAGTTGGTAGGCCACTTCAAATTAGCTGCCTAACAACAAAATTTTATTAAGTGTGGAGCGTTCATAAATTGCCAAAAGTTGACCAATTCTCTCTATTAACTATATTCTCTTTCATCACCGACCTAATTATTTTCTTATTTTCAAGTATTCTTCTGCTAGCACTTAAGAATAATTTAAATTCATACCATGTAATTATATATTAAGATTTATTAAGCATGACATCAAATGCAAGGATAATACTGCTTACTGTAAGCTTCTGGATTATGTGTGATGATCTACTATCTTGTATCACAAGCATTCCCGTCACTAATAATATTTATTATTAATAATACTCCCTCCATCTAAGAAAATAATCATGTATGAAATTTTCTAAAATAACAATGATTTGCGATTTGTTTTACCATAATACTTTATTGTGCTCGGAGTGATCCATAGTATAAGACTTGTTACAATTTTACAAATCTAATATACAATACAACGGACAGTATTACTTCGCATATGTTAAAACACATTCTTTATCAACTATTAACATAGAAAATCAGTAATGCTTGCTTCACTTGGTCAAAAAAATCAGATGCTTTCTTAAAAAAAATCATTTTTTTAAGAATAGCCAATTCCATTGCATGCTCAATTTACTGAGATCCTTTTTTGGTATTTCTCCAAATCAAGGGACAAATTTCCCTTTATTTTTGGGGCCCTTGCTTCTTTTTCTTGCTTTTGGCTCCCTCAATATTCAAACTACTACTACTCTGTAATAATCTTCCTCTACCATTTCATCTTCTTCTTACCTTCTTTTCTCTCTCCTTCCTCAACAACAATCCATCTATCTATCATCATTATTATTATTATCGCGTTCGAGTTCCTACTGTACATATTATATCAAAGGAATTCAACTACATACTAATTATCTATGGCACCACCCAACAGATTTTCATCCATGTTACATAGAAGAACAAACAGAATAACTCGTGTTCTAATCTATGCCTTTCTTGAATGGACTCTAATCTTTCTCCTTCTACTAAACTCTCTCTTTTCCTACTTCATCCTTAAATTCGCGCTATATTTTGGCCTTAAACCTCCCTGTTTCCTATGTTCAAGGATTGATCATTTCTTAGACTCCCACAAGAATGACAAAAACAAGAAGACAAAGTTCTCATCCTACTCAGAAATCATTTGTGAGCAACATGCTGCTGAGATATCAAAGATTGGGTATTGCTCCCACCATCGAAAGCTCGTTGAATTACATGACTTGTGTGAAAGCTGCTCTGCTGCTCCATCAGATGATCCTGAAGTCAGCAAATGGATGACAGAGATTGGTATAGTTAAAGCTGAAGATGATGATGCTACAAAGAAGTGTTCTTGTTGTGAAAGAGTATTGATCAAGGTCAATCCAATTAGTAAAGTTTCGTCCTCGGATTTTGTGATCAAAGAAAGAGAATTATTGGGTGATTTTTTACCAGATCAAAATGTGCAGATAGGTTCTGATCAGTCAGATGATCAAGCCAAGTTTGGGTATCAAATATTGGATGATGGTGATGAAGAGGAGAACGAAGAAGTAGTTTTCGAAGCAGAGAAGGAACCTCTCCTTCATAATACTAATGGAAATAAGGGAGAAATTGAGGAGATTATTAGAGTTACAACTCAAAATTTGTGTCCTGATATGCTTCCACAGCATCTAGATTTCTATATTGATCATGATGATTATCGATTAATCCCAGTTGAGTTTATTAATGATGATTCTATCAAGGTGGAGAGTAAAAGTGCAGAAATCAGCAGAAATTTCAAGGAGGGAAGGAAAGAAACTTCATCAGGATTTTCCAGGGAATTCGAGCTTGTTTTCGAGGGAGACGAACTTGTTCTTCCTGGGTGTGAGGTTACTACTATTGCTAAGGATTTGCCTAGTATACAGGAAGAAGAAGAACTTGTGATTGAGAAGGTACAAATTCACAAAGAAGAGGAGAAGATGGAGAGTTCAGACAAATTTGAGCTGGTTTTTGAGGGTAATGAGCTTGTTACTGCAGGTATTGAGACTGAGATATTACATCTTCCTAAAGATGAAGAACAGATGAAGGGTTCAGAGACTTCAGACAAATTTGAGCAGGTTGTTGAAGGAAATGATCTTCTTGCTGGTTTCGAGTATGGAAATTTACAAAGTCCTGCAGTGGACAAGATGCAGGGTTCAGACAAATTTGAGTTGGTTTTTGAGGAAAATAAACTTGTTGCTGGTCCTGACTATGTGAACTCACAAATTCCCGAAAGTGAGGAAAAGATGAAAATTTCAGAAATTTCTCCGGTGGCTTATGAAGGAGATGAGATCATAAGTGAAAATTCACCTACAGAAGAAGAGGAGAGCGTGACAGAGAAGTTGCAAGTTCGCGAACATGAGGAAGAGGATTCACAACTTTCGCAATCAGTTCCAAAGCAGGAAAAGGAGAGAGAAATAGAAATTTCATTTCTTTCAGAGGAAAAAGAAGAGGCTGCAACTACTGAGAGTACACCCATTTCGGATGTGCAGGAGAGAAACAATCAAGCTGTACAAGCTGATAGCCAATTAACAGCTGTGAGTTTAGAGACACCTTCTACTTCTTCAGGTACTGACAGACTTGTTCCAACTTCTATAGTTTTTTTCTTTTAAATTTTGAGTTAATTTGTTATTATACTTCTGAGTCAAACTAAATAATTTAATCCCTATGACCAGATTCTAAGGAGGATAATGCATCTTATTTGATGACTGATGAAACTGATATTGAGGAAAAGAATCAGAATCCAACAGAGAAGCTATTGTTCCAAGAGTATGAGGCAAATCTTGCATCACTTTTCAGGAGTTATGAAATCGAAACTGAAACAAACCAGAATTCAACAGATGAGCTCTTGGTTAAAGTGGATGAACCCCCTACAGCCAGCAAACAAGAAACTCACACACTTACTGACAATGTAGTATGTCATGGTAATATTCAAACCCCCTTGGTTATTGCTTATTTCATTTTATGTTCTTTTTTTGGGCCTCTACATCTGATACTATAATTCTAAAATTCAGATGATGAAATTTGTGAAAGAGGCCTAAATGCCAATGTGAGCATGTCACATGATGAAGTTGAGGAAGACAAAGTTCCTGATACACCAACATCTTCTGAAAGCCTACATAAGAAATTGTTGATGCTAGGCAGAAGGGAATCAGCAACGGAGGAATCACTAGATGGGATGAGTACGATTAGTGAGCATGGGGAAACAATGGAGAAGCTCAAAGTGGACCTACTCACTGAGAGAAAAACTTTGAGAGCGTTATATAAAGAGTTGGAGGAAGAGAGGAATGCCTCAGCAATCGCGGCAAATCAAACAATGGCTATGATAACTAGGCTCCAAGAAGAGAAAGCAACAATGCAGTTGGAAGCCTCCCAGTACCAAAGAATGATGGAAGAACAGTCAGAGTATGACCAGGAAGCACTGCAGATGATGAATGAACTCGTGGTGAAGAGGGAGAAAGAGAAGCAAGAGCTCGAGAAGGAGCTTGAAGTGTATAGAAAGAAGGTGATGGAATATGAAGAAAAAGAGAGGATGAGGATAATGTGTAGGAGGAGAAGCAGGAATTCTTCTGCTTCTTGCAGTTATGGAGAGGAGAGTGATGGTCAATCAATAGATTTCAATCATGAGGTGAAGGATCAAGAAGAAGATGTTGGAATCAGTCCTCACAATCAAGCAGAAAATGGGCACCAAGATACACCAACCGATGCAGTCCTATGTTTACAAGACTCATTGGCCGGGTTTGAAGAGGAGAGGCAGGCAATTCTAGAGCAGCTCAAGGTTTTAGAGGAGAAGCTCTTTACTCTAGCAGAGGAGGAAGAGGAACATTACGAGAACATGAAGCCATTTGAGCAGTTCTATGAAGAGAATGGCAAAGATTTTGACATTAATAATGGGAGTGACAATAATGAGTTTATTTATGTCAATGGAAAACATCAGCAAGACAGGAGGATCAACGATTCAATGCCAAAGAAGCTTCTTCTTCCACTGTTTGATGCAGCAGAGTCATTAGATTCCCCAAATGGAGTGTTAAATGGAAATGAAGATGATTTCCATATTACAAAATTCGAGTTAGAAAAGAAAAGGTTTGCTGTAGAAGAGGAAGTTGATCATGTCTATGAGAGACTACAAGCACTAGAAGCTGATAGGGAGTTCCTAAAACACTGCATTGGCTCGTTGAGGAAAGGTGACAAAGGCTTGGATCTTCTTCAAGAGATTCTACAACATTTACGCGATTTGAAGAATGTAGAAGTTCAAGCCATGAAGAATACAGATCATTGTGCTTCAGTGTAAATCCTTCCATGACATTATTGGTAAACATAAGATCACATCACCCATCAGTTCAACATTGTCATACATCTATCTACACCACAAAATACTGATACTAGTCAGTACCCGTGCTAAAGCAGATTCCAATGTTCATGGTTAAGTTTCGCTATTAGATCAGTCAAAAAGTCTTGATCTAAGGAATTGAAAGATACAGCTAAAGAAGAGGATCAAACTTTTGTCGTCTAGAATTCAGTGAAGGACCCCCCTAGATGGTGAAGGGGAGGTTCAGGGTATGCAAACAAGAAAAAATCAAGGTTTGCTGACCCAATTTTATTTATTTCTTTCATTCTTTTTTGTTTCTGCTTTTGTTCTTTGTCCAAAGTAAATGTAAAAAAAAACCCAAATTTTTGTGGGGTTAGTCTATTTTTTTTCTTGCCCATCACCTCCCTTTTGAGGGAAAAGGGAATGATGGATTTTAAGTGTGTGTAGGATAGTGGAAGTACTCAAAGCACAACCTGTCATTTTGTATTTGTTTTGTGAGGAACTAAAAAACAAGGCCTGGAATTTGCAGAGACTGGGAGATCCAACAATGATTCCAGTCTCAAGCACATAACATTAGTTTTTACCACATAAATCTTAGGATTAGGAACTATATATAGCTGTATTTATTCTTCAATTTTGTTTTGTATCAAAGATTTTGTGGTATAAACTTTTGCCTTTTTTGTAATTCTTTTTCTTTTCTATTTTGTGAGTCAGTTGATCATCACATGGGTTTTGATCAAAGCTTTTGGAGTAAAGTTAGTCTACCTGTATATTAATCTAATGTAATGAATCTGTTCTGTAAAGTATATAAAGTGTGTGTTTGTTTATGCTTATTCCTAATCAAGCTTTATATTCATATAATTTGCTTGATACTCAACATTATTAAGGACAAAGTACATATAATTATGGCAATAAGAAGCCAAAATTGCTTTCATTGTTAGCTTTGCTTAAAGCAAACTACTTTGCTAATTTAGTAGGTACAATTAAGGATTCCTTTGCCCCATGAAAAAACCATGTACACATAATTAGCTATGGAGTACATGATACATATTTCTACACTTAGCTTCTCTCTAATATTTAAAGGCTCAACATAAAACCTTCAGCAAAAATGTAAATAATTTTCTATAGATTGAAGTGTGTATAGATAATTGGTGTGACACATAAATACTTTATTGGATCCCGTGATAATTAAGATTAGGATGGTTTAAAGTATCAATTGTCTACATCTAAAAGCCTATAAATAATTTGGCATAAGAACCTAGAACTTAAAAAGCTTTTGTTTGAAGCTCCATAACAGAGTAGGATACCAAGTAGCACACCTAAGAATAGGTACAAAGAAGATGATGAGCCACAAAAGAAGAAACATATGCATATACTGATAGTGATGGTAGAGAGGAGAATTAAAGCAAAAATGGAACACATTGTCAAAGATAGGAGTCAAAAAGTTCCAGCATGTATTACACACACACACATCAAAGAAATAAAACAGCATGTATTATCACTTGTTGGCTCTGAAACCAGACCACTTATTGACTTTTTAAACTAGTGGTATTGTTATCAATAGATGCATACATAATGCACACATCAATAAGGCACACATCATCTATAGTCAGAGAAAAAATTGTAGAATGTCAATCCACATAGCCTTAATGCAATACTACCTCTGTCAGGATTTAGTTGTCACATTATTAGTATAAAATTCATTATCAATCATGACAACTAATTCAAGACGAAGGGAGTACATGTAGAGTGCCGAGGTTCATCATGGAATTGACACTTACCAAATCGTTACACTGATGCAAAATTCGTGTTTGCTTTTCACCTTTACTCAGTTATGGTTTTCTTTGCTATTCTGCTTCATTGAGTCTAAAGTGGACTTGAAATGAAACAATCCAAAAGACAAAGTGTCTGAATATCTGTAAAGAAAACATTAAAGAAAAAAAAATTATTTCTAATCATGTAGCTCATGCAGAAATAGATGTGAAGCATGCATGGACTTAGGTAACTTATAATACAACAACAATTCAGCATAATGCATTTCTAGGGCTGATCATGGACCAGGCAAAACAACAAACAAATGATCCGGCCATTCTCCCCTAACATTGTCAAAAGTTATCAAGAAAACTAATCAGGCAAGAAATTGATGGCTCAATTCAGGCAGGTGTAAAGCAAAAGGGTTCCAAATATAATCAAGTTTTTTCCAGCAATCTTTTATCACCTTGATATAATTATAGCTTCAATGATAATTACCAACGAATATAAACTCCAAAACAAATATGCAAAGAACAAGGAACTAAAAACGTACTTAGAAAGCAAATTATGCTTTGGTACAATAATCTTCACAAGTGAGACAATAAAAAAGGCTAATATGCTTATAAACCACATAATTGAGAGATTATAGGACATCAAATGTGAAAGACGATAACATTGGGGCCCTTAAGTAGTCATACTGCTTTGGATGCCAAACATTTCAGGTTTTCATTGTCAAACAATCTACTTTAGCAATTAAGTTAATTGCTCCTACAAATTAACACCCACTTATTTCGTTACACTTTCCTAAGAATGCTGTACGGTTTACCTCGTTTGTGGAACAGATGATTTTAGCTTCTACTGTTATAAACAGTTCACTCTAATTCGTACGATCAAGTGCAACTGATTATTATAATCAGAACCATGATACTAATTGTTTACTCAGTAGCCTCTAGCCCTCTACTAGAGATGATAGGTTAATCAAGAGATGTGCATAGCATTTCAACTGTTGGTCCAACTTGTTACGGGGGGTTTAGGAGTTATCTAATACCTTGAAAATTAACTAGTAAACTTCCTCTAGCTTCATCAATAAGTCAAAATCAAGCACAATAACTAAATAATTACTATGTTATCTTGATACTTAAGTATTTAAGTCATAATGTCTGATACAAACATACAATTTTGGAACCAAGTGTGACTGAATATGAAGTTGGTGAATGGTCAATCATGCTGAGAGCTAATAGATTTAACCAAGGGACTGGCAAATTTGTTGATCCCAAACACTATAACTCCTCAAGACTATTGTACCATCACGACGACCACCCAAGAGGCCAAGATAGCACAAAGATTATGTACCACATTTTTACCATTCCTCGAGATCAGCTATGAGTTCTTAAATGCAACTATTTTGTAAAGAAAATTACCTTCCAAGTTCCAACTATAAACTAAAAACTAATTCCTCAATTAAGTCCTCACTTTAACAACTATTAATAAAATCAATCCAATGCTTTCTGACAACCATCAACAGGATCACAGTCATCACACAGAGGGAAATCATGATTCTCAAAGACTAGTCCCCAAAAATGTGTACTAAATTGTATTTCCAACAAACACAAGGAATTATTCAACATAAGCAAACATCATAACATAATAGACATACATGTCAGTTTCCAACCATGTTATATAACTAGTATTTGTACTTTACCCCCACTAAACAAAAAGACTGTTCATCTATAATATACCATAGATCTACATTTTCAGTCCTACAGAATCACTGAATCATAATTCATACCATATAAATGGTATCATCAACCCAGTGACACTAATGATTTCTTGTAATTATAATACTTAACAGGACTATAAAAATCAAGAAAATGTATTATATTCAAATCACTTGGTCATTGGACTAAATTTTACAGCTAGGGGTGTTTAATGAACAAAATTGTGTTACATTTTTCCTAAATATTGAGGTCTTGAGGATAGTTTAAATGTCTAATAATAAATTAATAAGTATAAATCCAGAATAATTAACTAATTTTTATGTCAAATTTATTTGTACCCATTAGTAAAGGATATCCTGAAATTAATTCTTCATATCATACCATTCATTAAAAGCAACTTTTAGAACTACATATAGGTAATTGACAACTTGACATAGTAACGAGTAACGATAACCATTGATTTTGGGATAGTCCAAAGACTCCAAACACTTGAACCACACTATATGATTAGTTATACTTATATGTGTGTCTTGTTGACTCGTTTAACATTCCAACACCTCATATCAATTGTGACGTCAAAAAAACATACTCGTTAGTCAGGGTGATGTACTTCGTATCGTTAAACCCTAGAAGAAAATAAACCCCACATTTATAACTTATTATTATATACTACAGTAGTAAGATTTTTGCAACATACCCTTAATTTATAAGCATAATCTCCCTAAACTATTGGTTGAAATTTGTAAGCATAGTCCACCTAAACTACTACGAGTAAATTCGTATTATATACGACTAATACGAGCAAGTATTATGCCAGTTAGGTGACATATCCATTATAGTTCAAATCTTCAATTGGGTCAACTCCCAAAATTAGCCAAGATTATAACTATCAAATTTCCATTTTTTTTTTTTTTTTTTATCCTTACAAAGTATTTACAAAAGAACAAAAATTCAACAAAATTGTAAAGGGGTACAGTAAGCTAGTGATGTTGAGATGGTAAATCATACCTTGTTTTGTTGTGGCAAATTCTAGAAGAAGACATGATTGATATCAGAGAATTTTGGCCTGCTTTCTGAAAATTCGATTGAAAGAAAAACAGCAAACCCAAATTAATTGCGGGAAAATGGATTGAGTGAAATACTGAAATTGGACAATTGGTCACGCAACTTACACCCATGGTCTATGGACTATGATCTATGAGTATGGGCTTTATCTAAATCAAGTGTAATGGACCATGTTATAGAGCTTTTAAATTTGGTCGGTGTTCGGTTCGGGTTCGGATCAATTATGGATGGGTCAGGTCACCCCAAATCCTGAATAGTCGGATTAATGTGCACACTACCACTATTTATCTCTTTTATAGATGTATCAGATTAATGAACTACGGAGTATATTTTCATTTAATTTAGTTATTTTCAATACGACCCATTTTAGTTCTTTAAATTCAGGGATTAAAAAAATAAGCATGTGTTTTGGTTCAACTAAACTTTACTTGGGCTTAAGAGATTGAAGGTCGACAATATTAAATGCATCATGCAATTGGGATGCATCGTTAACTTAAAGCTTATGATAAGAATTGATAGAGTACATAAACCAATCATGAACTTCAACCATCAGATTAAGCTTTTGATTGACTTGTAATCATCAAATGACAAAAAAACAAATTGATATTAATGTTTATGGAAGTTGAACATAAATACAACAAATAGAAGTACATGATAACACAAGGTTAACCATAAATAAATTGAAGCCTTACTAGACGATATATCATGCTTAATACGAGCGATTTGAAATAAGCACATCATTAACTAATTTGTCTAAATTAACACACGAGGATCCATGTGGACTCATGGTTGCTTCAAAGGCCAAATTCTTCAATTTCATGACATTCTTCATCATATCCTTTCTCTTTTCTCCTTCCATAAACTCATTTAACACCTTAGTAACTTCACCTCTTTTCTTAACTTCACTTATATTTATACCAATACCTAAACAATTACAACAATACCAACAAGTAGTAAATTGCTCAAGAAAAATAGGGTAACAAACCATTGGAACTCCATTGCATATGCTCTCAGTTACCGAGTTCCACCCACATTGTGTCACGAAACCTCCGATAGATGGATGAGCCAAGACCCTCTTTTGGTCACACCAACTCGCGAATATACCCTTATGTATAACCTCATCTTCGTACCCAACCGGAAGAGTATTAGACCTACCTTTAACTTGGTTAGGTCTAACGATCCAAAAGAATTTTACTTGGCTATTAGCAAGCCCCCATGCTAGTTCATCAAATTGTTCCTCGGTCAATTGTACAACTGTCCCAAAGCTTATGTATAAAACCGAGTTTGGTTCTTGAGAGTCAAGCCATTGCATATATTCATGAATTTCTTCCAAACTTGTACTCGAACAATGGATATGATTATTATTATTTCCTTCAATATGATCAAATAATAAATCGAATGGACCGACAGCATAGATGTTTGGTGAATAAGATGAAAGATCTTCTAGGACATGTTTCTCTAAAGCATCAAATGTGTTGAGGATAAGTGCTTTTGATTTTAGAGCTTTTTTCAAAAATGAGCTAACAAATTTCAAACAAGAATGATTTGGATCTGTAGTTCTAAAACTAGCTGATAAATCCTTCAAACGTATTCCCTTCAAACTTGGTATCCAATCAATAATCATCTCAAGATAACCATTTGTAAGGCAACTTGAATCTGCACCGCATATAATGTAGATGACATATTAACATTTAACATCGATCTTTCTCAATGATTTGTCTCTTTGGTTTATAGGAAAATTAAAACTTGACCAATAATTTTATTATTTTTTTTAAAAAAAAAAAAAAACAATTATAATAGTAGAATAACTTTTGAGTGGCTACACAAAAATTGTATGTACCCATTAAAATACATTAAAGTAGTTCGGAAAAAAATTTGATCTGACAAGGGGAAAAAAAAAGTTATAGAAACAATCCACCTTTTTCAGTTTCTTCTCCTTCAATGTCCTCCTTTGCATCCCTAGTTGAATGTTTTTTTTTTTTTTTTTTTTTTTATTCACTCACCTTATTTTTGCTAAACTGAAATTATTTTTGTTGAATTTAAATTATGTTTACTAAATTGAAATTATTTTTACAGATAATCTTATATTTCTTCTTAAAAGCTACTGGTTTATATTTTAATTCAACAATATTTTTTTTTCTTTGAAACATTTAATTCAACAATATTAAAGGGGTGATTGTTTCTATAACTTTTTTAAAAATTTAATTCAACATTATTAAAGGGGTGATTGTTCAACTTTATTCTTTTTTTTTAGAAGGCATAAAGTTGGACTATATTTTAATTCCTTTTCTCATTTATCATTTTTTTTTTTTTTTGATTTTTTGAGACGGTTTTTTTTTTTCCTTTCTTATTACTGAAATGTTATGATCTGATCTATAATGATGGCTATAATTTTTATGTAATTATTTTGATATCATCCCTATAAAGAGTGTTGTATTACTTATGAAAATAAAAGGGATATGTTGAAATAAAAGATAGTCAATAATTCAACAACTTTAAAAAAACAAGCTAAGAATAAAACTCAATCTACCTTTGAGGGGTATAATGCCTTTGTCAAGAAGCTGACTTTGTTGCAAGTAACCCAACACACCACAAGCGCTAATAACATCCAATGCAACAGCCGGAATCCCCATTTCATCGGCCACATCAAGGGTGATCAACAACATTGCAACATCAATAACCATGCAAGACACCGGCGGCAATAATAATGGATCTTTGTCACTCTTATTGTAGTCGTTACGACCAAGTTTTACGAGGACCTCCTTAAGGGAAGGTCCCAAAGTACCTTGAAAAACAGAATCAACGGAGGATTGCATGTCTATTGAATCGTCGAGAATGGACTCGAATTTAAAGGTAGTTTTAGAATCACCCCTAGAAGAAAATGTATTGTCTTGGGTTTTAGATTGAAAGAGGGTTTGATGAAAGTAGTTATTGCTAAGAAAGGTAATATGGAAACCATATTTGTAATGAAGTATTTGAGCAAATTTTAGCATGGGAAATATATGACTTTTTGATGGAAATGGGACGAAAATTGCATGCTTCATCATCTTAATTGATAATTAGCTTGCTTTCTTAATTATTTCTTATTGACTAGGTTGTTCTTGTACAATCGTTACTCTTCTTAGCTGCTTTCTATTTATATAGATAATTAAAGTTATGCTAGCTCCCTTTATTCGTTGTTGATTGGTTTATATTTTTTGGTTGAAAAAGGTGGCAATTATTGGGAACTTTTTTTTTTTTTGGTGGAAATTATTGGGAACTTAAAAGTACGTGTAGGCAGTGGCAGAGCTATTAAGTGGCCTGGGTGGCACCAATCCTGCCATTTTTTTATTTTTTAAATTTTATTAAGTGAGGAATTTTAAAGAGAGGAAAGATAGGCATTTGTAAATGTATTACATTGATTAAAATATTTTTAAAACATATGATAGAGAGAGAAAAGAGGAGAGAGATAGGAAGAGAGAGGTCTATAGGTGGACCCTACCTATTTTTTGGTCGGATTGTATCACGTGATGGGGGACCACATATTGATAGTTCCACTGAAAGTTTATATGGTACCATTGAATCCTCAGTGGTAGTATTTATGCATAAATTTTGTACAACTGAATGCATATATAATATCATTATGCGCATATATGGTATCAATGTATATTCAGTGGTACCATTTGATCATCCAATGATACCAGAATATGCAATCGTTTGTACATATGTATAATTACATTAATAGCCCTTGTTATGCATTTGTAAATGCCTAACTTTCCTCCATTTCTAGTTTCTCTTATTAAGTTAAAGATGTAAAGTTATATGTTAAATACAAATTATTTAATGTTATAAATAACATCAAATTAGCTTTATCATAGTGGTAATGTATTGAATTTGTGTTAAAAGTCTTGGGTTCAAGTCTTTATACAAGCATTTTATTTTTTTTATTTTTTTTATTTAGTGCCCCTCCATCTTAAATATTCTACATCCACCACTATAGTCTGTAGGGATGGATGATTGTACGTTGAAATTCTCGTGGTTTCATTTAATAATTGTCGTGGGCACTTAAATAAAAACAAAGGGAGTAGTAATTTTTATTTTGTGTTTTACCCGCTTCACCTTTGAGCTAATTTGGATTCGGAGCTCGGTTTTAGGTGGTTAGCTAAGTTCCAGTCTCCTTCCAATTGTTATTAAGTGATGGAATCGAACATGCATTTCTCCCTTTTTTTTATGAGAGAATATATATCAAAGGTGGGATTATTTAGGGTCAATCCAAAGGTTGGATTATTTTGGAAGAACCAGCGAAAGGTTTATAAAAAAAATAAATAAATTAAATAAATTTAAAAAAAAAAAAAAAAAAAAAAGAAAAGACATCACCAACAGATTTATGTAGACCTCACTAAAAATAAGATCACAAATTACTGTACTGAATTAGCCTGATAATTAGTCATAGATAGGACCCTCGAACTGAGAATCACTAGTCAATTTCCAACTCCCATTTTTTACTCTACCTACTCTCAATCTCTCATGGACTCTTATTACATTTAATTGTCTCTTTGTCTCCAGACTTTATTTTGTCAAATTTTGTCATTCCAAACTTTTACATGAAACTTAAAGGTTCATTGAGTGGAAACCTGGCCACAACCCACAAGACCACTATGCACCTAGGCGTAACAACTAATTTGCATACCGACGTGACATACCGTGTATCTGTATCTACTAGTAAGTCCATATTCAATAATCTAAGAACCTGTTTCAATTTACTGAAAACAAATGAGCTGAACTGATTGTGGCTGAATTGAACATAACTGAACTGAATAAAGCTTAAATGAATTGTTTATGAGTGAAGGAAATTAGGAATGAAACTGAACTAAACTGAAGGGACCTGAAATTAAGTTGAATAGATTAAGCCCTTAACTATACAAGTGTTAGGCTCTTTAAAATTAGAGGTGTTATCTGATAAAAAGGCAATTAAAAGCTGGCATCGGTTTAAATTAAAAGTAAAGAGCTCGACAAAAAAATAAAAAATAAGTGCCATGCATGCATGATGGAACATTGGAACCTGTCAAGAGCATCTTGCCATTTGCCAACAATGAACCCTTGCTTGATTATAAAGAATTGGGAGATGAATATTATTAGACCTTAATTATTATTTTATAAGTTAACAGCCTTAACACCAACGTGTATTTTCACTAGATCAATTATTGATGTTGGTATCCAATGCAATGGACTATAGAGGAAAATGATAGGTTACACTAGGCACTCAAAAATTCTATGTTAGTGCTTGTTTGGCATCATTTTTGGTTTTCAGTTTTCTTTTTTTTAAAACTAAAAACCAAAAACAGTAAACAAGAAAAAAAATATCTGTTGTCAGTTTTCAAAATTATCATGATTTTAAAAAGTCCAAATAATTTTTAATTTATTATGTGACATATATAATATACTTGTAAAAAACAAAAAACAGAAAACCACAACCAAACAAACCCTTAGTGCTTGTTTGACATCATTTTTGGTTTTAAGTTTTCTGTTTTTTTGAAAACTAAAAACCAAAAACAGGAAATATAAAAGGAGTTTCCACAGAAAACCACAGTGATGCCAAACGAACCCTTAGTTTTTGGCTTTGAGAATGAAAATGGTTTTATGCTTTCTCTTACTTTGAGAGGGATAAGGGCCATAAGGCCATGTTTGTCTGGGCCTACCTTTATGGGTAAGCTAAGTTGGGTTAAGGTTAAGGGGCCGGTGTCAAGGGAGGAGTACCCAAATTAAGGGAATAAAATACATGAGTACCTTTTTTATTTATTTTAAAGAAAGCTAGAAGTACCATTAATTAAGATTTGGATAAATTGTCCATAATACATGGGTACCCTAACGTATAGGTGATTGTGTGAATTTACTCTTCGATTCTTCTCTTTATTTTCATTTGGAATTTCAGTATTATTTATAAGATGGGAAGATTGATTAAATTACCCTTAATATATAAAAACATAATAGTCTTGTTAGGCCTTTTACTCATTTGTAATTCGTCTCAATAATTATACAATAATAATAATAATTGTTATGGAGTACATTCTTTAGTAAAATGAAATTACATATAATTATGGTCAAATTAATATACAGACAAATGTGCAAAGGCAAAAATAGAAAGAGCATATATAATTGAGGGAGCAACTAGTCGCAAAAGCAAGTACACCAGGCATGCCGCATGCCACATCCATCCTTCGAGTTTTGGACAATAAATCATCAAATCCAAGTTTATAACCAGATATAAGATATGCAAATCAAGTGACAAACTTGTAATTAAACACACTATGCACAAGTAAACTTGTTATCTCAATTAACAGTTTTTCCCTAGAACAACCACTATTTGAGATTACGATTTTTCCCAGAAAACAATTAATTGATTATGTGATTTCACCTAGAGATGGAAATGGGGCGGGCTGACGTGAAAATGGCCCAAAACGACATGGAATGAAAAACTTGTTGGTGGGTCGTGTTAGACTCCATTTCAAATTCACCACAAACCAGACATGAGTACAACGGGTCATGCCGCGTTCTTACTCATTTATGTTTTCTAGTTTACTAAAAAATTAATACGTTTTTAACACGACACGATTAGAAATATATTAGTCACTAGTTGTTTGTCTGAATGCTCGAATATTCACATGAAAAAAATTTAATTTATATATTACTATAACTTTGTAGTTGTTTATAGATTAAGTATACACTTAATATTTTATTTACTTGAAATTGTAATTGCTACTTCGTATTATTTAGGCTGTATAATTTCTTCTTCTTCTTCTTTTTTTTTTTTATTATTATTTATCAATTTATCTTATTATTTTTAGAAGAAAAAAAAATTTGACCATAAAATTTTAATGTGAACGCGATACGTGTACTTCTGGGTTAGTGATTACTTTAGTAAAGTACAAAGTATTGATTGATTGATTACACGAGCCACACTAGCTCGAAATGACCTACATGGCAGGCTGGTACGTCCCGTGCCCATTTTTCGTATTACAATTTTCTCCTTTAATTTGCATATTCGATTTATCTAGTTGAAAAATTAGGGCTTACTTAAAAGGAAAAAAAAAAAAAAATAATAAAACAGGGCAAATAATTTAAGAAGAAAATTCCCTCCATTGCAAATTGGAGAGAGAAGGTGACATTGTCGACAATTGCAGAGTGGAGTTATGGAGGGAAGGCGATTCAGACGGCAAGCAAGAGTTCGAGCTCACACCCTTTTACCCCTGCGCTCTACTCGTCTTTCTAACACCATTTCTTGCTGGTATCTTCTTCCTCTTTTTATCTTCTGTGTTTATATACTTTCCAATCAATTTCTGCAATTCTAATTTCTGGGTATTATTCAAAATCTCCAGGTATTGTGACCTTAAAATTTCTCGCTTCAATGAACCCATTTACCAATTTGGGCATAAATACGCCAGGTCAATTTTATGCATAACTTTTTATGTTTAAATGTTTGATCTTTATTTATCTTGCTTGATCATAGATTGCATAATATTTTGTTACTTTGTAATTAATAGTGAATATATGTATTTTTTATGAAAATAATATCCGGGTTTCGGGCCCGAGTATGATTGCAGCAAACATATTACTCATTGATTATCAATTTGTTCAAGAGTGTTGTTCATAGTGATTTATTGTGAAACTTAAGGTTTTTGTTTGGAGATGTACTTACCTTTTGTGGAGGAACTTTTGCTGGATTTTAATTAGTTTATGAGGCGAAAAGTATGAGGTGAGCTAATTTGATGACTAATGCCATTGATGATTGATGTATAGGTGTAGATAAATTTGTAGCCAGAATTTTGTCCTCTTTATAAAGGTTGTGTCATACTTATGTCATCTCCATTACTTAATTCCTAGTGTTTTCCTAAAAAAAGTTGAGCTCCAAGTGGTGACAAAATCACCATTAAGCTTAGATTCGACTTTAGCTATACATCTTATATTGTATGTGTGACTATTATGCTTGGGCTGAGGAGATTTCGAGCTGTCCCAAAATGATATTAGTGATTATACTAAGAGTTATAGTCGTATTTAGTGCTCCCCATCATGCTGATTTGCATATTATTTGAAAGAAAACTTGTTACATCTTCTTGGATGGTGGTGATTATGCTGTGATTCATGATGAAGAAGTTTGGACTTTAGAGTATATCTTGTTGCGTAGCTGTGTGTCAAAAATTTATTTGCTCCACTGAGTCCACTCAGATTAGCTGTCTAACTTCTGAAAGTCATGGAGTATAAGGCAGAAAAAACTTGGAATGTTTGTTATGTCAAAAGAAAAATTCTTACCTTGTATGAGTTGTATCTTGTATGTGCTGAAGTGCCACCGAATCATTATATGTATTGATAATGTCCGTATTCTTCTTGCTTTTCATCTCTTCAATATTGTTTATACTTTATAGTATGTCACCCACACCATTATAATTTCTCTGGGGAAGATGATGTACATCTTGAACCATTCAAAAGATATTGGGACTTGCAAAGAAGAACAAAAACAATGATATGCTCTGTCGGCTGGGTTTGCTGTTATATTTTAAACCATTAGGATATCAAGAAGGTTAGAAACTTAGAATATTCCAGATTTTCAGAATGAGGAATTAGAGTATTATTTTGGCTTAAGAATATTTCAGATTTAACAAATAACACAGGCATGTTGTGCATTCCTCACTCTCACCAAAATAGAGTGCTAGGACAGATATTTTGTGACCAAGCCACTGCATTTATGTTATTATGGTGGAACATTTTTGGTATAGTTGGCTGCTGTTTCATACTTTCATGATAATTGGGGTCAATATCTTCGTCCAGAAATTGCGCTTGAAGGTCTATCTTTGTTGGCTTGTTGCATCAGTCTTTAGCTGTTTGTCAGTGTCCTGTTAATCTGTCATTCAAAACAGTCTCCCATCTACATCACATTTGCAGCTTTTTTTTCTTTATTGTATGTTAAGCTATGTTCCACAGTAGATGCCGTGGCTTTCTTATATTGAATGACATGAACATGAATGTCCTTTATCTGTTATTGCTTAGCTATATGGTGATTGCTTCTACAGATATTTGAGAGTTTGGTTTTCTGTGGGAGTTGGTTTCAGTTTAAGTGTGCTTCTTGGAGTCACCATGGTTAGAAAATACCCCCTCCCAACAACAAAAAAAGATTTTCCTTTTTTCCACCTTTCTTGATTCATGCATAACTTTCTGATTTATGTATGGGCAGATTCTTATTTGGGAATCAGTGGCTACTTTATGTCTATCTGACGGAAGAGATAAAATAAGTGATCTTTTCAGCTCCTTACTGTTTGGTGCTAACCCCTCTGTGAGCTTCTGCTTTTCTCTTTCTGCCCCAATTCTTCCCACAAATTCTTTAAGTACGTACTTAGACAATAGACACTGATTTCCTTCTTCGAGCAAAGTTGTCTTGAAGAAGGTTCTTCTGGAATGCTAGAAAGGCATATTCAGTCATCATACTGCTTGTGTTAACACACTATTTCCATCTTGCAGGTTTTTGGCTTTTATATGTCATTGACTGATGTTTTGTACTTGGTAGTCTCCACTGTGGTATCTGTAGCAGTGCATGAATTTGGACATGCCGCTGCTGCCGCAAGGTCATCTCTCTCTCTCTCTCTCTCTCTCTCTCTCTCTCTCTCTCTCTCTCTCTCCCTCTCTCTCTAGCTGTTTTACTTTCAATGTAATGTAAGATAAGATATCTAGGCTTTGAGCTTAGCTAGTTGATAATGCATCTGAAGTTTTAAACTTAAGATTTGTGAAACAATAGTCGGACCAATATATGTGCATGTATAAGGTGCCAGCTACTCCTCCTGTACATATTCAAAAGTAGTAAAGGAATCTGATTCTGCAATCATTTTCACTTTCTTTTACCCCCTCTTTTTTTAATATATGCAGGGTAGTAGTTCAAACTTGTGATAGCATCTCCAATATGTGTTCAAATTAACTTTGAATATACTTACTTATAGCCCTTTGTTGCTCTCTGATTTTACCGTCTACTATGTGCTAATAACTTGCAAGAGTTGGAACTTTTAGTACGATGCTTAACTAGTAACTAGAATGCAGTGTACAACAGCTATAAGCTTGGGTTTAGGCTTGTTATTAATCTTACTATCCAATGCAGTCTGTTAGGGTTGTCGTATAGAGATGGTGCCTATTGGGCTGGATAGCCTTGAAAGGGCTGCAAACAAATATTATTCTATTGATGACTGAAGGATATTGACTTATTGATGACTGAAGGTATAAATAAGAAACGAAGTTGGGCCAATTGTGGAATACTCATTGACCTCTGCCATTTTAATGAATAATGATAACTCTATGTAGGATATACTTGTTCCTGCTGCCTGTAATTCTTGAGCTTCAATCAGCCTTGTCTGTATTCTACTTAGCTTATGTTTGCATCCTTCAGGTGGTGCTTTGGCTTGATTTCTACTCTTTAGTAGGTCAAACAATTTAATTGACACTTTCATACTTGTTATCGAGTCATGAAATGTTTAAGGCACTGTAATTCTTCACTTCTTAAGTATTTAGATGAAGTATAGCGTAGACTTTATTGTAATTTGCTATTGTCTATCTGATGTCATTTGCATACATTTGAAGTAATTTTACAGTAGTATGATATCCTAAAGTCAAAACCTGTTATTTTGCATTAAGGTTATAGCTAATATGAAGTATATATCAAGGACAAATTAAAAGATCTTATATGCTGCCCTTTTTCTTTGGGGGGGGGGGGGGGGGGGCGGAGGTGGGGAGGGGACACAATATTAGGTAATACTGATTATTCTCACTGAGGTTCTCTGACACACCATGCAAGTCAAATATGGCTAAAAGTTTCAATTTTCACAACTTCTCCTGTGTATGCAATTTCTTCTCCATAATCTCCACCTTTATTTTCCAGCTGAATCCCACAAAGTTATATAGCTGTTTGACCTAGTTTAATTGTGCTTATGTCAGCAGAGTCTAACCTGATGATGTGATGCTTATTTTGACGACCCAGATTTTTCTTGTAGCTATTTTTTTCCCTACCGGTGCTGCATATTTGAATGAGCTAGTCTAGAAACCTGTTATTGCTGAAACTACATATGAAACATCTTTTAAGATTTTGCTACTGTAGAGCTGTCTTCTCATCTTTGCTGCTCTAGGGACCTCTTAAATGGGAAGCAGTGAAGGAATACAGTTGGAGTACATTGCCATATTTCTAGCTGTTCTGTTTCCAGGGGCATTGGTTGCACTTAATCACGAATTATTGCAAATTAAACCACACTCTGCTGCCCTTCGTATATATTGTGCTGGTATCTGGCACAATGCTGTGGTGAGTTAAAAAAAATCTGAATCGTCTTAGTGAGTGTTGATTGTCAATTGTAGCTAATGCATTACGTGATCTGGATTTGGAATTTACTCTGAGAGATTAGCCATGTGGGTTACTTAGAGCTAACTGCTTGGATTCTTTGTCAAGTTTTGTGCAGCTTGTGGTTTGGCGTTGTTGCTATTGCCTCTAATGCTTTCTCCTTTCTACATACATGGGGAGGGCCCCGTGGTAATATTACATCTATAATCTATTTCCATGTGATGTTTGTACATACATCAATTTGTTTGTAAGCAACCTGATGATGGGCTTCTTATATGGTTGGCATATATAATCTGAGTGCAGGTACTGGGTATCTCTGGAAGCTCACCTGTGTCTGGTTATCTGTCTCCTGGTGATGTCATTGTGTCATTGGATGGAAATAAAATTAGCAATGCACGAGAATGGCTAGAAATGGCAAATTTTCTGGAAAAGCAGACGGTGAGCTCTGAGTCCCAGATTATGAAAGGATTTCTGACTGTTAATAGGAAAACTTACTGTGTCCCTAGTTCTTTAATGGAGAAAAGTGTAACTGTGCTCTTGATGAGTAACCAGACTGTTTGCCCCGATGAGCACTTTGCTTTTGTATCTGTTCCCTGTTTCGAATCAAGTGCTCATTCTTCCAACAAAGAGGCATATGATATTCAGAGAATTAATAATAATGGATACTGCCTCAATTCTGCTGATATTGTCAAGCTTAAAAGTTGCAAAAGCTTGTGGACAACTGATATTAGAAGTAGTTGCGTATGCTCAGAGGTAGACCTCTTCATCTGGTTTATCTTATTTTTAATCAATTTATTTTGTTTATTGGGTGAAGATCTCTAAATTTGTGGATCTGGTTTGGTTTGAGACTGCATTACTATGCATCTTGACCTCTGCAGACCTTGTCTACTATGAGACACGAGACATGTGACTTTTTTATGTTTAATACCTGGTTTAAAATAGCCATCAGCCTAACATACACCATCTGAAATTGCTCCCCCCCCCCCCCCCCCCCCCTCTTAATTACATTTTATTATTTTTTATTTTATCTTTGCAGAATGAGCTGTGCATGTCACCAGTTCAAATGCCTGGTGTTGTGTGGGTTGAGATTATGTATAGAAGTCCTTACTCTCTTCAATGCATGAAACTAGAAAATAACCTGACTGTTGTGGAGAGTTCTGATTCTGGGGATGACTGTCACAAGTCTTTTCTATTTGTTGGTGATGTGATTTCTATGGCACATTCAGTGAGTATGACATCATTCCAACCACGTGTTGCTTCTCCGTTTGGCGCATATCTAGCAGATATGCTAGAGAAGATTTTGGCGTGCACCTTCCAAGTGTCGGTTGCTTTGGCCCTCCTCAACAGCCTTCCGGTATGTTCACTGGTACTGCATATTTTTCACTGGACTTATGCATTGTATTAGTCTTGTCTTGAGATGTACACTTATCATTCTTAAACTTTTATCTTGGGATGCGATGCTCTTTTTGTTACAACTGGGAGAAAATTTATGTTTTTGGGTAGGCTGATATGTATTGCTTTTAGTAAATTAACTTAAGTTTTTACCTTATTAAACTTTTATCCTTCTTAAACCTTGTTGATCCTGCTTATCTTTTAGGAAAGTAACATAAGCAGGTTATAAATTATGAAGGTAATAGAGAAAAGATTGATCCATCCGTTATTGTGAGTTTGCTGCTGGCCTACTGCATCTCCAAAATTAAATTAAAGCAATGTTATTGGTCCATCCGTGATGACTCAGATTTTTCAATAACTTGCTCACACAAAATAATATCAAAATAGAGAGAAAAGATTGATTTATTGATTGCAAAATTAAAGTTTTTTACAAACTAGTAGCTTGGAGGCTACTACTCTCCAAACTAGTGAGCTGTAGCTTGAGGCTATCACTCTCCAAGGCAGTGGCTTTAGGTCACAAGTCTCCTCAATTATCCTCACCAGTTGCCTGTCACCATCTTTTTCTCTCTCTTTATTTATGTACATGGTTTCATCAATCCCTATGATGATTCTAGACTAAGCTTTTGTCATATGTGCATAAATGCCCTCTCTCAATTCATTGCATATTCTCTTGTTTATACTAAATTTGATGACTACTAAGTATAACACTGTTAGACTACCCGTAATGCCCCTCCCCCAGGTTGGTAGTCAGTTCATTACACCATCCAACTAATCTAAGTGAGATTAAAAGACGGATCTGGAAAATAATAAATTTGCTGGTAATGTGCCTAACTTGTGAGATCCAGGGATGCTGTGGAGTTGTGGAGTGTTCACTCCCTTCTTGTTAAGAGTGATGTCATGGGTCTGAAAATTAAGGTCTTCTGGTTTCCTAAAAATTGTAGGCCATATTCCTTTGCCACACTCACTCAAGACTGCTGACTTTTCTTATCATCTGGAGTGGGGACTGAAGAATTAGATGTTTACAGTTTCTAATCTCCACATGTACTATTTCAATCTATTGTCTAAAGCGCAGTCTGATTTAACTCTTATCTTAATGATAAAATTGTATTGCTCTATTGTGCAACCTGATCATCAAGTCATGTATGACATTGGACAGTAAATACTGAAATGATGGTGATCTGTATTTTACCAGGTCTACGGTCTCGATGGTGAATCAATCTTGGAGGCAAGCTCTTTTTATATTACTGTTTTGAGTCCTGGGAGGAGGAAACTCTTGCTTCAAGCTTCCCTATTTGGGGGCTCCATCATTTCTTGCCTTGTATTTATTAGAATATTTCTCATTAAATTTTGGTAAGTTTTTTTTTTTTTTTTTTGGGTGTTGTCAGCTAATTCCTGGAAATCATGGTATATGGATTATGTTGCAAAAAATGTTTTCATCTCTCTGTCAATGCCAAATTTCCGGTTTTTATGATACCTTCTTTTTGCACTGAATATATATCCCCATTTTCTGCTTTTGTGGCTGTCTTTTGATGATCCTGCCACTGAATTTTCTTATTGATCTTATTAAAGCACATGAAAAGTCACCTGAAAGTGCATTCATAGGAGTCACATACAATCTTCATAAAACATATGTCATGTGATTAAAAATATCCATGTTGCTATAATGCTATCATATTTTTACTTAGTAATACAGTATGAAAATACATAAAGTGCCCAAAATTCAGATAACAAGATTTCTAATTGTTTCACCATTATAATTTGTGTATTTTGATCCTTATACAGAAATCAACAGTAATCTTGTATTCTTGTTGCATTTCTAAGCTGCTTTGTACCATTAAATCATTCTTAAGCTCAGCCTAGTTAGATTGGTCCTCCCATAATCCATTACCAGTAATTGATTTCATTCCTTCAATTTGTATCACCCTGTTCAAGCTGAATTAATCATCCAGTGTTGTCCATCTGCTTTGACGTGGAACTTATTGACTCGAGTAAATAATCTGACAGCCAGTCTGACACCTTTATCATAGTAGGATGAGATACAGTTGTGACCAAATAGAGCTCCACCTGACCTCAATAGCTTGTAAGCCTTATTGATATCGAACCATGCTGAGTGGAATTCATGCCTTGCATTAATCTCGATTAAGTCACCATAGATGCCCTATTCACAGAGCTTCTCTGAAGTGGAAATATTTGAATGGTGTATAGGTAAGATGGATTCTGTTGCATTTTGAGAAATCACATTTCTGATAAACTGATTTAGCATCATAATATCACCATATGGCGTAGCTTATGTCTTTAAAGTTCAAACAGGTCTTGGCCTGTAGGCAGATGATCTGTGTCTCCAAGCCTAGTTGACTTGTCAGATTGGCCATGTAGGTTCAGATACATCGAAGGAAGCACTTAACTTAATTATGCTCGTTGGTTGAACTCTCTGAGTCTCTGGATCAAACTCGTGTAATTCACCATATAAGCTCCATCTTTTGGCTCTCTTTGACAGGAGGGATGAGGTGATTCTTGGTGGGATTGGTAGTCTTTTTCATTGAAGGCGGTGATGTGCCATTGTATACCTGATCAATAATTGTCCGGCGAACGAATTCAGAAGGCACTGGTTAAGCTGTAAGATGTAGTGAGGAGAATGACGTAAGATAATTTGATGGTTATAGTGATGTCTCTACTCTCTACGCTTCTATTATAGTAACACGAAGGCTTAGGCGACCACAGTTCGGGTTTTTGTTATGCAAGTTGGACATTGTGATCTACATGCTCCAACTTTAGGGGATGTGTTATAAGTCAATTGGTTATATTGAAACAAGTCAATTGGTTATTTTAATATCTTGTTGTGTTATTTTTTTATTTTTTATTTTTTTTTTGAGGGAGTTGTGTAATTAACTTAGGTAAATATATATTTTAGAAGTTTTAGACAAGTTAGGTTAATATTAATTATCCTTGTGATTATCAATACAAAGCAAGTCGTTTTCTCTAATATTCTCGAGTTTGACAAAGATAATAATAATATGTATAGAAAAATTATTTACCACACCGAATGCTATAATTTAATGAGCCTTTTAAAAAGTGGAGTATTAAATTGGAATCTTGGAAAAAAAAAAAAAAAAAAACCTAGTATTATGTCATTACTAAAACAATAACCTTGCAAATCTTACATACTAGATTAAATATCTACCGGATCAATGACCTTGCAAATTACTCAACAGTCAATACCATTCAAGTATTCAACAATGCAAAACTTTCTCACGATCAAGCCTTTAAGCTAGGTATCTCATCGTTCAACAACATTAGTAATCTTGCCGTCTATATTCTGATTTCCATTATCATCCTCTTATTATTAGGGTTATTTTTTTTCAAGTGCGATGTTTTTATCTGGCATGTAAGTGTATATCAATGCAAAACTTTAACAAATAATATATTGTAAATGACAAAAACATAACTTATGACTTATATTTATGAAAACTAGTTTGCATAGTCGTATTGTTTAATAATTGTTGCTTGTGCATCGTACGAGATGGAAACCAGTTATGTTTCACATTAATAGCGCATTTTTTATGTGGGCTGACCATACCGTGTGACCACTTGCAAAAAAAAAAAAAAAAAAGCCATGTGACACCGAAACAGTAACTCCTTTATCAATGACCAAGTAACCTCATAAAGTTATAAGCTATAACATTGAGCAAGCAACCCTATAATATTGGTCGAGTAATCCTTCCTTTTTTTTAAAAGTGCTTTATTGGGATTTTTTACACAATTTACTTAAACTTACTTTAACATCGGTCCTTGAATTTCAATGATCGGGATCGGACCTGAATCTACAGGTCCTGATCAGGTCCGGTCCCAACATGCCCGGTTCAGGTTGGTTTTCAGGTCCGGGCCAGTTTTTGTACATCCCTAATAATAACACATGTAATATTTTACTGTAATCGCATTTGGTGAATTATATTCTTTGGTGAATCTATTCAAAAAAATTTTATAGTGTACCATTATTTTTTATCAAATTTATTGCGTTATAAATATTCAGCAATCTTGCATCGCACCGAGTTAAATCTGATAGATTATTAAAATTTTATTAATATACTTTATAGTCATTGATAATTTTAAAAATATTGTTAATACTACTAGGAAAATTTACATCTATGTGACTATGTGCTTGTATAATACTACTAGGAAAATCTACATCTATGTGCTTGTACAACACGTAGTAAAATTTTACATCTATGTGTGTCAAATTCAATCGAACACCTTACAAAAACTAAGAAAGTAGGCTAGTTACTAGTAGCATTTAGCAAAATAAAAAGAAGGGATGAGTTAAAAAAAAAAAAGTTACAGCAGTGTAATAAAGTAAGTTAGTAACAACGGTAAAAGATTTGAGAGGACAAACTCAATCTATTAACCTATACTAAAAGCAAATCCTTTCATGACACTTGTCATGACGTAGTGAAAAATTTCCCCGCCTTTTTCGCTTCTCTCTATTTTTATTTTTATTTTTTTTTAATTTTTTTTTTGCAAAATCTATAAGTAAACTATTTATACCTTATGATTTTTTCTTTCCACTTTGACAATTATATTCCATATATACCCAAATGAAATAATTCTGAATATCTTTTATATACTTTATGTAGTATTTTGTAATATTATTGTCAAAAATATTTAACAACCGTGCATTGCACGGGATTTTAACCTAGTTTCATACTATATGCTTGTATAACACGTTTACTAGAGGTAACACGTTTGCTAGAGTAAGAGGTAACACTCTAGTATAGTACGGAGTAGAGTGTTTAGGAGGTGAAATTCGCAAATCATCAGGCCGAATTTTCCGGAAGCAATTAAAAATGGTGAGGAAGAGAGGAAAAGGAAAAGGAAAGAGTGCAATTTCTTCGTCTAGATCTACAGGAAAAGGAAAGAGTGCAATTTCTCAAGGTATAATTTTTCATCATCTAAGTATTTAATTATACTATAATCTTATGTATTTTGATTTTGTTTAAGAGTTTTTGTTTAAGGGTTTCTGTTAAACCACCATTGTTGAAGCTTGGGAAGAAGATATTGGCAATACACTTGGTAGTAATCAAGTAATTAACGCTATATGCCTCATTAATGTATATCCACGTATGAGAGTGATTATAGGGTTATTAATTAGGGTTTTTTTGGCAATCATTAATCAAGTATTAAAACACAAAAATACTTTCCAATTGCTTATTAAAAAATTCTACTGCTAGAAAGTTACATATTTGATCTGAAAATGTACACTATAACGTCAATTTAAGAACTAATTTATTAGTACTGTACTTGTTATGTTTTTCATTATAAATTAGTGCAAAAAAAAGGGTAAAATTTAGTCCAATTAATACATCAATTGAGACCAAAAGGAGTATTCTATGGAGTGACTTCAAAGGCAAATTTTATAGTTCCTTCACTTTCTTTAATTCTCTACTCCCTCCGTTTCTAAATTAGTGGCCTATTTCTCACATGATAAAGCGAAATATGCCCCTAATTTAGGGTGGAGGGAGTAGTAAACGAACAATTTATTACCTCCCAAGTCCCAACCATGGTTTTAAATCCCGGATGCTGAGTAAAACTGCAGCAATGGTCATGTAGCCACTTTCGTGGGCAATGCGGGTGGAAATATGTAATACTCGCGCCAGTAAGCTCCCAACTTAGTTTGATTATGACAAAACTTAAGGGAGCGTTTGGAATGGGTAGTAAATAAGGGGGTAATAAAAGTCAAACTAAATAAATATTTAATTTTGCTTAAATGAATTATAATTGATTAGAGGTATTATTGTAGGGAGACAAGGTGTTTATGAATGAATTAAGGTTGTAGTGACATAAGGAAAAGAGAGGGGTGGAGGAATCATTACCCTCAAAATGAGGGTATAGGTTACCCACCCTCCCCCTAGCGTAACCTATTACCCCCAAAATGAGGGTAATAGTTCCCTTTCTTCACCTATCACTACACCATCACTATATAAATCCTCTTATAATCACATCATTACTAGCTTCCCATCTACTATGTTTACTTTAATTTTGCTTGGTTTGACTTTTATTACTCCTTAACTTAATACTCCCAATCCAAGTGCCCCTAAAAGTTAAGGGAGGAGAGAGAAGTCAAGGGAGGGAAAAGGGGAGATATAAAGTCACCTAGTTCTTATAAATAATCTTTTATGAAGTTTTAATATTTTCTGTTTGTTAAGTTCAAGGAAGCTGAATAAATTTTTTTCTCCCAGATTTGAAGGCTGATGAGAGTCATGAGACAGATGAAAAGAAAAATAAACGCTGCATAAATGTTTTAGTTGTTGGACATACTGGTAAGTTAAATTTAATAAAAGCTGCATCTTTTCTACAGTATCATTTATTTAGTGCTTGTTCACCAGTTCACCACTGAATGTTAAATCTTTCATGTATGTACTATGTGCACACTCTAATATTATCTTTTATTAGCCCTAGTATTTTGGAACTTATTATTCATGTGCCTCATGAGTTAACTCTATTTGTTAGTCGCCTCACTAGTACTGTAACTTTCACTAGCTGTTTAAACTATGGGCTGATCAAAAAATTATGAGTTTGGTTTCATTTGCAAAAGTGTGTTCATAATTTTTGTTTCAATATCATGTTTGGTATCTTATTCTTGCAATATGATGTTACTATGTGTAACGGTGCAGGTTTCCGTTTCATCTCTCTTAACAAACTATTCTGTGCGCTGGTGTTTTTTTTTTTTTTTTTTGGAGTGCTTTACTGGTTTATATGTCGAGAACTATGATACACATTGACTTCCAATGCTAGTGTTGTGATCACTTTATTGGTTAATCCCTTAATTTCGTACCATTACTCTAGCTTGCAACTTTATGATACCAGTTTGAAGTTTTATTTCAACAAGGCTGCTTTGTTTTGACTCTATTGGTGCATTGTGCAAGTTGCTCTTGTTTTCTTTGAAACTCTTGTTTTTATTCATCTACAGCTTAATGAAGTGAAAAGGGAAATTCCTTCACTGTGTTTTATTCTTTTTCCTTTGGGTTATTATTTTTATGATATCTCTAACTAGTGTTCATGTTTGGTTTATTGTAGGTGCTGGGAAGTCATTGGCCCTTCACAAAATTAATAACCTTGAGAATGATAGAGTTACACTGGAAAAAACTACTCAAAATCTTGCCGAAGTAATTATGGATGAAAGTACCTCGGGCCAGTGAGACCCTTTTCTATTAATCTCAATTATTTATCTTGGCGGAATTATATTTTATCTTTTGTCTTCTCCTAATATATTAAATGTGTATTTAATTCGACTGATTTTGTTATATGCTAGGCTATTGGAACATGCTATGGACAAAAATGAAGGCGAATTTGAGGTAGAGATTTGTTTAAGCTACATGTTCTAATATGTTGGCAATGTTTAGGTGGGAAAGAGGAAGGGTTGGCTTTCTGTCCTAAAAATCATTTTGTTTGCATTACACTAGGGAAAGGGAGGAGTAGGAAAAAGAAGGAAGAGAAAAGGAGGTAAGGGGAGGGAAGAGAAAGGGAGGTAAGGGCGAGCAGTCCCCTAGCATAAGAGGGATGGACCCAATGACCTCTTAGAGCCCTTGGAAGTCTATTTTTTCCCCTAGGATCATTAATAGTTTTGTTTCCATGTTCTGCAACTTAAAGACTAAGAAATGCTCAATTAACAAGAAAAGGTGTGTATTTGACTCCTTCTATGTGTATATGAAGAGAAAGGATTCCTAAAAAAAAAAAAAGAGAGAAAGGAAAATTAGTACTTCTATTCTGGGGAATTTTACACCTATGATATTAAAGGGAAAGGAATATGACATTCACAATTAGTTTATTCTAGTGTTTTAATTATAATGATTGGAAACGGGTATTGTATTAACGTTTTTATTCTTACCGTGATGTTTGTGGCAGGACCCTTTTGGAGAAATCAAATATGAATCGGAGAGATCTGTATTTCACTTTTTAGAGGCGCCGGTATTTTATTTTGTTTTGGACTAGATATTTTATTACATTATTTGTTTAAAAGTCTTTTAATGAACATAATTATAGTAAATATTTATCTAATTTTTTTTTTTTTTAATGTAGAGTGATTTTCGTTATGCTTTTAAATTGATGAATAAAGCAAAGGCGGCCGACATAGCTATTTTGGTAAGTGTTTTTTTTTCCAACAATATGTATTGATTTTTAAGTACTAAAGTTTGTTCTGTATACAGTTTCTATCTCTCGGCGAGGGCGAGAATGAAATCGATGAGGTTGAAAAACAAGAACAAACACAAACTTTTATTTTCTTGATCTCGACCCTCGGCATCAAAAAACTTCTGATAGCAATCAACAAAATTGATAGTCCAAATGAGAGTCAACAAAGGTTTGATTTGTATTTCTTTTATTTCACTTCTCGTATATGCATATTAAGTTGAAAAATAATCACATGAATAATTTAAACTATGGTCATTCTTCCAAATTCCAATACTAATCTCTTACTAAAGGTTACTCTATAGTAATCCAAACTATACAAGACATCTTCTTCTATTGAACTATGACCAGATAAAACTAGTTAAATAAGTCATTTAGCCACAAGTCTCATAATTATTTGCTTTCCATAAATAAAAATTTTAAGGATTAATTTGAAAATCAGAATATTCCCCCTCTTACTATCCTACATACTCACTGCAACTTCTCCACCATCGCCGGAAACCCTGAACTCCTCCCAAACTTCTCTCTGTCACAAATCACCACCACAAAGCTACCACTTTTTGTAACGGCTAGTAATAGTACCATGGGTGGTGACGGTGTTGGTGTTCACTTGTCCATGACAGTGCATCGATTCTTCTTGTGTGTGAGAATGGAAACCAAGGATGATTTGGTAGTTTGTGGTTGATATTGGAATAAAGTAGCATGTATGATATTGTTGTTTTTTGGGAAGAAATATGTGCGGTGGTGGTGATGGTAAGGAGGAGGGGTGCAAGGCTAGTAGGAAATTATGGGTCAATTATAGTTGGGTGGTTAGGTTATGGTCATATGGTGGCTAGTGATGGCGTTAGTAGTTGGCGAAGATATCGCTTGTGATTGCTAGAGGTGGCAAAGGAGGAGGTTGGCTAAAACCAAGGCTCCAAAAGAACAAGGAGATGAAAAGAAGACATGTAAAATAAAAAATACAAAACCAATAAATTAAAAACTAGTCCAATAGGTTAGGGGTCATTGGGATTATATTGGGAAGGTATCCCCTATAGTTTAGATTATAGTGAAATAATCTATATTTAGGTTTAATATGGGACGAATTGTTATAGTTTGTATTATTGTTATGAATTTTTCTTATTAAATTACTAAAAATATTTTTGTTATTCTTTAATTTCAGTTATCATGAAACAATCGATTCATTGACTAAGGGACTTGTACGTTTTCGATTCAAAGTTGGTACAGGTAATGAATTCAATTTCGAAAAACGTCAAATTTCTATCATTTACTGTAATTTATTCTAACAATGTGTTCTTTACTCTTTTCAGACATCAAGTGTCTCCCGTTGTCACTTAAGAATAATTTCAATTTTCAAAACACAATAGGAGAGACATGGTGGAATGGTCCTTGTTTCACCCAGATAATAGATGAGTTGAGGTGTCTGCTCATACCAGTAACAATAAAACTCTGACCAAGTATGTTACATTTTTTTCTTTGTTTTTTTTTTTATTTTTTTATTATAAAAGTTGGATTAATCTATTTACTTTTACTATGAAAAGATTGGATTTAAGGAAAAGATTGGATCAAGAGACTTTCCCTATTATAAATTTTTAAGTGGATTCTCTTGATAAGGATAGCAAATCCTAAGTCAAAGATTAAGATTTCATCTGTACCATCATATGGATGGTGAAGAGATAAGTTGGAGAGGTCAGTACTGACATGTTGGGATGCCCCGCTGTCAAGGGGCCATGATTGAGGAACGATAAGTAGGGTTGATAGGACTGCTAGGGAGTTTGCGGTTACAGCAACATTGGTTGAGGTGTTGGTTCATTAGAGCGAGTTCCACTGATTGTGATACAAATAGCAAGATATGAGTCTTTGAATGTAGGACAATAGTAGAGGGTGTGACCTTGGATTTTGCACCACTAGCAGGGATTCTTTGGGTTTTGATTAGGGAATTGGGTGGTAGTGGAGCGAGGGTTTGCTTGGTCAGCTTGAATAGTAAGCTCTTGGTTAATGAGTTTTTCATGAAGCTCTTCAAAGGAGATGGGGGAGTCACGAGCATTGACACCAATAATAACAGATTGATACCTGGAGTCAAGACTCTCTAAGATCTTATCAATCCCATCTTCATGTTCAAGACTGAGACCAAGGAGAGGAAGTTCACCCATTATTCCTTTAATGGTCTGCTTAAAGGTAGAGAAAGAATTACCTCCAAATGTGAGATGATTGAATTTGTGTTTAAGTTGCTTAATGTGACCACGAGATGGCAAGGAGGTAGAGGCACGGGTTACAAGGGGACCAAGAAAGGTTGAAAGAGTGCCAATAATGGCACCATAAATGAGGTGATCTTGTCTGAACCAAGTGACATGGGACAGGTTTAGGACAGAGACACTGTCAGTAGTGAATTTTGGCCGGAGGGAAGGTGCTTGAACCATTAATAGATTGATCCAAACCATAGCCAATTAAGAGAGCTCCAAGTTTAGATTTCCAGAGTAGGTAGTTGGAGGGGGGGTGAGTTTCTGAACCGAGTTAACATTTACCACAATGAGTGGTTTCGTTGGTTCATTGGTATTTGGGATGCTGTGAGAGTCATTAGCCATGAAGTGAAGGAAAAACTAATTAATTTTGAAAAAAAAAACAGGCTCTGGATACCATAAAGAAGTGTATGAGGGAATTAGTTAACTATTCCATTAAGGTGATTAGCTTTATATAGCTAATTAAGATAATTACAAAAGGTAACAAAAAGATTATACAATAATAAAATCCGAATGTACGGCTAGAATTAAGGAGCAAATATTAACAAGCATGGCAAGCTAATATTATGTACAATTTTTTTTTTTTTTTTTTTTTTTTTTTTTTTTTTTTGACAGGAACTAATGTTATGTACATAAAGTTATATAATTACAGAGAAAATGTCATGGGTCAAAGATAATTAATTGATACTATATTATCTATGACTTAGGATTTGCTATCCTTATCAGATCCAATCTTTTCCTATTATAAACTGTGTTTTTCCCCTTAGTTTACTTTTACTTTTGTTATCAATCTATTTTTCTTTTACTAGCATAAGTATGGATCAATCTCCTGATCCAATCTTCTTCTATTATGATTTAAGTACTAAACTATCCCATGAATCTTAAATTCTCTTAGTAAGTCCTAACACTTGTAATTTTTGTTAGGTGGACTTATCATCTATCACAATCGATTATAGATTTGATCAATACAGATATTGAAATAGATGAAAAGCCGTCGGTTGGTGCATTGTGGTTTAAGCGAGCGTCGGCCTTAATAAATTTGAAAAAATATGCCGGTAAGTAGCATTTCTTTTTCTTTCAATTTCATTTAAAAAATTTGTTAGACTTAATTTATTTTCTTTTTTAGCGGCATTTGAGGCAGCAGCAAAAGCAGCAGAACTTGGTTTCTTTAAAGACCCTCACAAGTTCAAAACAGTGGCTTCCATGATGACTGCAGGGTAACATTCTAAATAAGAACAACTCACTTCTAATGGTTGTTAAATTTCTTCATTTTTTTAAAAATATTGTTGTTCCTTAAATACAGTCATTATTATCGAATAAAAAAAAACTTCCCTGCTGCTACCGAATGCTTCATTCTGTTAAGAGACTTTTATGCAAAAGAAAACAAGACCAACGTCCAGCAGATTATTCAAGATCTTTTGGAGCAAGCATGGAAAGAATGGGAAGATCCAGAAGAATCGAAGGGGAAAAGAAGGTAATTTTTTTGTCCCGAATTTGTTTATCCCCTCTTGTATGTGTTATGACTGTCAAAATACTGTTGTTGAGTACAAGTGCTACTGTCTTAGCATAAAGCAGTTGTTGTTATGGTTGTTGATTGTTCCATGACAACCAGATTGTTAGATTTCTAGGATGGTTCATAAAACAAACGGAATTATGCAGAAAATTCTTTGTTAGATATGACGTATCTTTCAATTTACTTTGTCATTGTTCAAGTTTGAAGTTTATCCTAAGCAAGTATGTTGCTGCTCCTCCCCTTCTGCTATTCACCCCATTCTTCTGCCCCCTACTCCCCCCCTCCCCCTCCTGCTGCTACTCCCCCCCTTCTGCTGCTCCCCCTCTTCTGCTATTCCCCCCTGCTGCTACTGCTGCTTCTCCCTGATGCCAGCTATTAGCTAGTTTCTGTCACATGTTCTGCTGCTGCCACGTGGCAGTGTAAAACAGCGCTTGTGTGGTTTTCGTATGTGTAATGTGTGAGTGATTTGGTTTGGCTTTTATGCTTTGTTGTTAAGCTCTTAATATAGTCTATCAGTTTATTAAACTATCTAAAAAGTTAGTATTATAAGCTGATAATCTGAAATTTTTTTTGCTTTGTAAACACCAATAAAGTGGGATAAAACTAACAAAAAGCATTTTGATGTTGGAGCTTTTTGCAACATTATACACTTGCAAGTGTTTCTTTAGTAAGCAGCAACCTAGGCCATAGAATAGCATACCAAACTAAATTAAGAATAGTTATGACATACCAATACTACTACATACCATTAGTATATAAAGGAATAGTATTATATATAACTAGCCTAGTGCTACTTCTGCCACTCTCACTATTGCTTCGATTCACCATCATTTATCAGAGCCTACTCACTTCAATTTTAGCAATTGGATCGATCATTGATGATATAATGCTATTTTATTCTTGTGTTTGCTTTATTAATAGCTATATTTTACAATGACAAGTATAACCCTTTTCTTGCGGTGAGGGTATTCTTTAGTTTGACATTGGCATGAGGAAATGGTAGCACGGGAAGGGGGGGAGGGGGAGAATGCAGTCAAATTTATGGATAATATTCTTTTATGAACTGTGATGAATGAGGAAGATATAATAAATGTATCATGATTACCTTTTTTGGATGTTTACTTGTTAGCTTACAAGTTAGAAACTTACCGTCAACAAGTGTTGTATCAGTGTGGGATGGGATTATGAGTTGTAAGATACTTTTCTTTTGGCTATTTTCAGTGACCAGGTGATCATTGCATTTCAGGATTGTCTAGTGTAATCTCCTACTATCTCTTTTTCATAGTATTACTTAGTGTAATCTTCTACTATCCCTTCTACGTACTATTACTGAGCCTGAAGGCGCGTAAAGGATTTGAAGAATGAGTAGGATTTTCATTGGCTGGTACTGGAAAAGTTTAGTTAGCTGGCCTTGAGTGTTATTCCACTGTTTGCCCCATCTGAGCTAATCTCGTTCATGTATTCATTTTCTCTTTTCAGTTTCTTGAATGGGTTATTATTTGTATGGAAATGAAATTCCTCTAGAAAATCGTTTATACAGTTCAAAACCTTCTTAGGATTCTGTAATATGCTGTGAAGGATAGAGCACCTACATCGTAATATCGTATTGAAGAAAGTATTTTAAAGATGTTCTCAGTACCTATTCCCAATTTAGAATTGGTTGTACATCCTTTTGTTTTTGTAAACATTAGTATATACTTATTCACATACTTATTTAGACTTTGTATGTACTTTTCAGCTATTACAGATGTCCCGAAGACCTATACCCAACAAATGGTTGACGAGGTTCGGGAAATGTGGATCACAAGTGTTCTCAAGCACAATTGTTCAAACTTTCTGAGTTTCTGGGAAATGTTGCAGCATGTTTTTTGAGGTATAAACGGCAGTTATGGCACATGTAGTTTTTGTAAGGCAAATATAACTTGTTTATTGCAGTAGAATTTTTGACATTAGGACTGAAGTTCACCCTATCTATAATAGACTCTTAGGCTCTTAGCCTGTATATGCATTTGAGCCGCAAAGCACGTTGCACTTGTAGCTTAATGATCCTTCTTGGTGCCAGCTCAAGACCACATTCAACAGCCCTCACCTGCTGGCCTGGGGTACCCTTTTGCCGCGCCATCCAAGTTGAGAGCAATGAGGAGAAACCCACTTAATATAGGCTTCTATGCATGTAAGCTGTGGAGTCTCATTCCCCATCATATCATCATTTAGTACTCTCCACATAGGAAGCTTTAACATCAATAGGAAATTTATGGTTTTGATTAAAAGCCACGCTATTCCTCCACCTCCATAACCACCAAGTCGCGATAGCAATATAGATGGGCCAAATTTCTAGAGAAAGGTCATTGCTGTATTGGACGTTGATATTCCTAATCAGTAATCACCCATTGTTGTAAGTTTATGGCGTGTGTTGGAACTTACAATCTCTAAGAATATGCAAGGTAGTCTCGGCTGTGGCAGAGCTTATAATACGGGTCATCCACGAGCTTTTAAACCAATTTACATTACAAATGATCTTAATCATGCATCACCAGCCACAGTAGGACTCCAATTCGTTGTTGCACCCTAAGTCTCCCAATTAACTCCCAACTCCATAGGAAATCATTACGAATAAAAGCCAGGGCTGATTTAAAGTTGAAATGACAACGCTACCGATGAATATGACTGTCGTCAATGTAATGGAAATTGCGCTGAATGAAAAGTTGAAGCTTAATAGCTTATGCTTCATATTAAACATTTTGTTTTTGGAGTAGCTAGTCCTACGATGCTAAGCTTAAGTGAGAGAATTATGCCAAACGAGGGTAAAAAATGAAACATAGAACAAAGGATGATATATTGATATTGTATTTGGTTTGGTTATTAAGACGAGGATATAACAAAATGCAATTGGATATATTACACCCGTCCCTCCTTTTTTGTCTCATTGGATTTTTAATATATCAAAAACGCAATTTAAATTGTCTATGTTTACATTACGTGTAAAAATATTAAAAAGACGATATTTATTAGAAAATTTTGTCTAAAACCACTCGCCAAATATTGTTTTATGAGAATTTCTACATTATAACCCTGAAGATTTTGAAATTCTACACTGTGTCCATGATTTTTGAAAAGTCTACACTATAACCCCAAGGTCCACTTAGTTACTTTATTGCGCCCTTGTCGTTAAGTATCCGTTAGTATGTTCCGTTATCTTCAAAAAAAAAAAAAAAAATCAAAACCGCCAACCCCAGCCACCCACAGCCAGCTGCTGCAACCGACGACCAGCCTTACCCTCGTCCCCTCGAGCGGCGACCGCCGCCCAGACCCTCTTCCCCTCCCCCCAGTGTCGGCGCTGCCCAGACCACCCTCCCCTTTCCCCGTAAAATATCGCGTGCCCTTCCCCCTCCCCTCGAAAAAACCTTAATTAGCCTCCCCAATCGCCGGAAAGCATCGAGGTGCACCTCTTCTCACCGCCATCGCCGCCGCCGTAGCCTTTCGCTCTTATTCCTTTTCTCTCCCTCTCTCTCTTAGCCATAGCCTTCTGCTGCTATAAATCAAAGGTTAACAGAAGGCTAGGGCTAGGGTTTGGAATTTGGGGGTTGGGATTTGGGAGAATTCGCTGGATTTCGTGGTGTTCGAAGGGGTAAGAGGAGGTGGTCGAGGCAGCACCGACATCGGGGGAGGGGAAGGAGTATGGCGGTGGCCGTCGCTCCGGGGGGAAGGGGGATGGGCTGGTGGTGGCAGCGGGCTGGGCATGGTGGCAACGAGCTGGGTGGTTTTGGTGTTTTTTTTTTTATTATAATTTTATTTATTTTATTATATTATTTTTTTTAATTTCTGTAAGCCAATCATACTTCGTTAAAGATAACGGAATATACTAACGGAGATTTTAGCGTGAAGGGTACGCCAAAGTTGGACCTTGGGGTTATAATGTAGACTTTTTAGAAACCATGGACACAACGTAGAATTTTGAAGTCTTCAGGGTAATAATGTAGAATTTCCCTCGTTTTATCGTCAAAAACCACCCAATTAAAAAAATGTTGTCTTAGACCACCCATATACAAAATTTTGTTGTGTAAGACCACCTGGCTCACCTTTCGGCCTTGACCTTAAACTCCGGCATTAATTGAGGGCTGGTGGTTGACTGGTTGGGGTCGTTGTGTTTGCTGGGAAAGCTGGTGGTTCTGAGGTGGGGCTGGTAATGTAGGGTGGGAGCTGGTGGTGGGGGCAGTGGTGGTCATTAATAGCCAGAAAAATTGAGGGGGAATAAAGAAAGGGGGAGCAGGGGTCATTAATGTCACGTACCCTAAGTCCACAACAAGGCCAAGGTCGGAAAGTTGAGTCAGGTGGTTTTACGCAACAATATTTTGTATTTGGGTGTCTCAGACAACATGTTTTTAAGTGGGTGGTTTTAACAAACAATAGTATTTGGGTGTCTTAGACAACATGTTTTTAAGTGGGTGGTTTTAACAAACAATAGTATTTGGCGGGTGATTTTAACAAAATTTCCTATTTTATTACTAAAATACTACCTCCGTTACATGTTAAGTGCAACAAAGAGGCTTGCACACTTCCCAAGAAAAAAATGAAAAAGTTGATTAGCAAAAATATGGGCATGTGATTATGACATGATTAGTAAATTAAGAATCTTAACCCAACCATCATTATCAACCACTGCAGCACTACACCACCACCACCACCACAACCACCCATTTTCGCCACTATCAAGAGACACCACCACGAACCACCGTACGACCACCGAAAGTACCATACCAGCCGCCGAAACCACCATACCAACCCACCACACTACCACCAAGATCCTAAAACCCACCTTAGACCTACCGAAAACCCCGTCATAACCACCAAAACCACCACCCATCCCGAAGCCACCACAACCCACTTATAAAATCGGTCATAATTCCCCGAAATTCACCTCCCATATTTGCCAATTTTGCTTTAGATTTGAGTTTTCAAACTTAATACTCCGTATTACATTCCGATCCCATTTTGGGTTTTAATTTCAATTTCAACAAGGGGGCGGGGACTCTGACGAGGAGGGGCAGCGACTCTAACGGGAGGGGTTAGAGGTCGAAACGGCGGCCTTTGGTGGTCGTGGTGTTAAGGTCGCAGTGGTCGATGGTTTGTGGTGGTCTGTTGTCGGTGGTGAACAGGTGGTGTTGGTGGTATGGTTTCGGTGGTGTTGGTGGTAGAATAGATGATCTTGGGTTGGTGGTGTTTGCGGTGGTCGTTGATGATGATGGTGGTTCTGTTTGTTTGCAGGTATAAGAGAAGAAAGGGGGTAGGAGAGAGAAGGGGTGATTATTTGATTAATTAAATTTGGGGTAGTAAATTAAGTAATGTTATTAATTTTAAATTGGGGATATTGTGGTAATTTCATTTTAAAAAACTTTCCTACAAAGGAAAGAAATTTTTTGTTGCACATAAAGTGTAGCATCCGTTTTTGGAAAATGTTGCACAAAACATGTAACGGAGGTAGTATATAGTGTGATGCATTCAACAAAATCCCACGTAACTTTATATTCTCTTGTAGATTAACAGGAACTTCTGGTCAACATTTCAAAATTTGACCTAAATGTTGCCAAAAGGAAAAAAAATAAAAAAAAATAAAAATAGGAAAAAGAAAGTACCTAATAAGTTACAACCAGTGGGTATGATGTGCCAATCCGACAAAAATAGAGAAAAAAAGACAAACAGAATTAACTAAAATTTGATAAAAGGCATATCACTTTACCAGCTAAGTTCAAAAGGTAAACGGAAACCATATCTAAAGGTATACCGGAAGGAGAATATTGAAAGGATACTCCGAAGTCCTTAAATAAATAACACATTAATTAATTAATTAATTAATTAATTAATTAAATCATAGTACATCAAACAGAGACAACTAAGCCGCTTACATAAACAACCAGGGGCTGCATTATTATGGCAATTCATATTACAACACAGAGGGAAAGGTAAGAACAGCCAAGACAACAGCCCTCAGATAAATATAGATATTTCAGCAACCCAAGTCTCCAATCATCAACACTGAACCCTGCATACAATAACATCTATATCTATCTATATCTATATATTAAAAGGCGTTCCTAATCAAGGATACGCGCCACGTGTCATCCCTTTCTTCCACCGAGAGCGTGCCACATCACCCAATTAGAAATGTGAATGCCACGTGTCATTTGAAAAAATGTTTTTGACAAGAATCGAACTTGGGTCCATTGAAAAATGAATAAGAAGTCGTACCAACTTTGCTATATAGTGATATGGTTAACTTATTCTTCTTAAATATATTTAATGTAGACCATGAGAGTGGTTTTCTTTGTACTTTTATACGACAAATTTTTTTAGACTAAATCCAAAATAATAATATTTATCACTATTATATACATACAAAAAAATTAAAAGCAAAGTTTCATCTACATAAAATATAAATATAATGTATGAAAACTATAATATATTAGTTTTTTTACGTATCGACCCGGGGCATCGCCCGGGCTAAACAATAGTTTACTTTATTATAATAAGGATGGGTTGTATTTCAACACAACCAACAAAAAGAAGTTGATCACTATCACTATCACAATATTATGGAGTTTAGAGAGATGCGCATTCGGGTTTTTTTTATGGGTTTGGTTATGTCGGGTTTAATTTTGTCTCCACTAGCCTGTGAAGCTAAATTTTACGCAAGGAGGTTTGGAACTATTTTGCATGTGTTTAATGGAGCTACACCTAATAGTAGTTTATACCTATTGAATTTATATTGAAACAGGACTCTACAAAGAATGGTAACACTAAAAGCACTTTTGATCCACCTTTAGAGCAAAAAAAGAAATGTGGTGTAAGAATTACCTAAAGCACAAAGAAACGGATGGGTTCCATGTACTTTTTCAAGCGAAAGCAGTTGACAGCAACAGGAGTGACAAGCACCTCGGTAGGGGTTGTGCGCTCAATTCTGAACTTGACAAACTGAAGAATGCACTTGACAGCCTTACCATCCTCAGAAACGGGGTAGGTTTTGGCCAAGCAAAACATATTGTTGCCCAAGTGAAGCATGTCTGTGAACTCAGAGACACAAATACTGATGGGAAAATAAGCAGAATACACAACTTTCAACCATGATTTGGTTAACAAATCATAGGCAATAATGCAGTCAGGCGACTGCATAGTCCCAGTATGGGAATACAGGATACCATCAACTAAAGCTGTAGCAGGCCACCAGGTAAAGAAATTATGAACAAGGCAATCCCATGTTCTAGTGGCAGGGTAATAGGCATAAAGAGCATGAGCATTATCGAAATGCACAAGAAGACGTTGATTGTTTTCATCAGGAATCACAGGAGAAGAGACGCAGTTATGCTCCAAAGGAAGATCAGTAGGTGGTTGGGGCAAGGGTTTCCACTCCCCAACATCAGGAGTAAACTCCTCGCCGATACACAACTCTGTCGCTGAACCTCCCAAAGCATATATTTTACCCCCAAGAGAAGCGCAACACAGAGCCACCCGCCGGTGGTTCAAGACAGGGGCACTCATCCATCTAATGGACTCTGACTTTGATCCAGAAGGATCACACTCATCCTCATCGTCGCACTGATTAAGCAGTGAAAGTGCATGTGATTTGGTCAAGAATAAAGCAGATGCACCCAGGTGGATGTGGTGGTCTGAGCCACGGAAATAATCATAATCTGCTTTGGTATCACCACCAAAATTATAGATCAAAGGTCCCAAACGGACTGCACTACCTAATCCAATTTCGTTCAACAGTGTGGCAATAGGAGTTTTCCGAATTTTCTCTGCTTTCAAGTCCACCACATAAAAACCAGACTGCCATCCTCTATGCTTAAATTGTGCTAAGATCACTTCTTTCCCCTCAGAACATGAACGCATCCTCTTTTCTTCCATTTCCTTCATAATAAATCAAGCGCACCTGCTTTCAGTTTACCATCAATTCAAACAACTATGCAACAATGGCAGGTATTAAGAATAGAAATTAAAAACCAACAATTCATCTATCTACCTTTACCGGAGAGGGGAATCAAGCCCCCTGAGCTAAAAGTTCCGATTTCATAATTCGATCTTTACATTAAAGGGTCATGCAATGTATTGAAACCAAATTTGATTCAATTATCAAATAAAGCTCTTATTTTTAAGGAGAAGCAGGATTTGATAGTTCCAATCCTAACATTAGAGGCAAATTTGATCCAAATACCAGATAAAGCTCATAATTTTAAAGAGAAGCTAGATTTGATGGTTCCATATCCTAACATTAGAACCGAATTTGATCGAACTATCAAATAAAGCTCATATTTTTAAGGAAATGCTGGATTTGATAGTTCCAATCCTAACATTATAAGCAAATTTGATCCAAATACCAGATAAAGATCATAATTTTAGAGAGAAGCTAGATTTGATAGTACCATATCCTAACATTAAAGCCAAATTTGATCGAACTATCAAATAAAGCTCATAATTTTTAGGAGAAGCTGGATTTGATATTTCCATATCCTAACATTAGAGCCAAATTCGATCCAAAAATCAAATAAAGCTCACAATTTTCTTCTCAATTACTCCGTAATTATAAATTAACGAAAAACCCTAGAATTAAAAATAATGAATATTAACCATAGTTCTATTACCAAATTAAGAACCCTAAATTGAGTTTACTGAGCATAAATTGACGAATGTAAAATTGGAATTCGATGAATACTAAAAGAAATAACAGCTTACCTTGGAAGCTGCTTCAATCAGAAAGCCACCTCAGTGAAGAACATTCGTCTAATCAAAAACCTTCTCTAATCAAAAACCCTTGGAACCTCGATGAATACTCATAATACCCTTTTTCTTTTTACTATTCTCAGCCCCTTTTTTCTATTCCCCTCTAATCAAAAACCCTTCTCTTTCAACAACTAATTGGACATATGTGTCATTGTCATAGATTCATATAATATTGTTATAATTCTCTTAATCATAATTATTAGATTAAATCTACATAAGTTAATTTCGAGTGAATGAGAATTGGGTTGGGTGGGATATGGGAAGCGGGGCTAGTGAGGGGTGGAGAGGGTCTACTGCAAAGTATACTACCCTGAGGGGGTGTTTGGTAAGTGGGAATTGTGGCTTGGGAATGGGAATTGAGGAGGTGGGAGTATGTATTGCTTTGTTTGTTTTGTGGGAAGGGGAATTGTAGGTGGGATTGGGAATAGGAATAAATTTGGTCTATTCCCATGATTTTATTACTTGGGGGATCAAGTAATAAAGATAGGGATTGGGAATATATAGAAAAAGACCATTTTGCCCTTAATGAAAGCATAAAGATATAATTTTAGTAAGGGTGTTATTGTAAATGTGGTACTTATTCCCAGTCAATTCCCTTCACAAACCAAACAAGGGATTGTCAATATTTTATTGAATTCCCAACTATAAATCTCAATCTCATTCCCAACCATTTAGTCCTCAAATTCTCATTCCCGCTTGCCAAACGACCTGTGACTTATCATTCATAATGGATACAAATTTTATCTCATCTCGTTCCATCACTCGCCAAACCTCTATCCATCCTTAGGGAAGATAGGTGGCTCTCTTATTTGAACCGACCGAAATCCCTAAGGACCCTAACCACCAAGGGTGGCGGAGGCGTGGTACAACTTGAGTGACTACTCAGGCCCCTTTAAATGAGGGGCCCCAAAATCAAATAAAAGTTATGATGAGTATTAAATAAAAAAATTTTAAAAAAAAATTCTTTGGCTTGGTGGTTAAACTAATGACTTTTGAAAGAAAAGTCATAGGTTCGACTCCCCTGGCATCAAATTCATAAAATAATACCTTATTTGCCACCTATTGTATGGCATATAGCCCATGGTTTTTAGTATTTTTACTTTACTCACTTCTTTTTTTTTTTTACTGCTTTCTGGATTGAAAACTACGACATTTTTAGAAAAAATAACATTTCCTTCGTTTTCATTGTAATCCCGACTAGAAGTTTAACTGAGAAATATATCAACTGTCACCCTTATTAAAATAGTCTCATACCCTCTTCTTTTGAGCTTCTGGGTAGAGTAGAGTTTGGTTAAAAACTTTTAATAAGATAGGAAAGATAGGGAAATAAACATTTTTAAGGATATATTTGGCATAACACTATTCATAAGCAATTGGTTAAACTTTTAATAAGGTAGGGATTTACAGAATAATATTCAATCAAATTACAACTTTATAAAAAGTACGAAGTACTAGATTACTCCTATGAATAATAATAATAATGTATTGTTAATTATAACCTTCAAAATGTGTATTAATATATATACCCTTATGAATATGTAAAAGTTTTTTTTTTTATATTACGGAGTAATAGTTTTTGGACAATTACCTTATAAAATGTTTAATTACTTATTTATCCTTATTAATTACTTCTTTCTAGCCTATAAGAAGTGTGTGGACATTTATAATGGTAAATATACTTGTTTACTTTCCAACAACTAAATTTATGATGTAAAGTCAAACTGAAAAAATTTCGGCTATAGCACGCAGATCGCATGCGCCATAGCTGCACCCCGTAAAAAATACGTTGTAAATCCAAATGTTTATAACCAATACGTGAAACTAATCCTAGTGCATGAACATTTAAAAATAGAAGTCAACGAACTGATATCTCTAGTGAGTGCATAATTGCTCATAAAGTCATAAGCAATTGTTAAGCCTAATGTTACCCTCAATTTCTTGATTTTAAAATAGTTAAGCTCGGCCATTTACAAAAGTGTTTAGTTTTCGGAACGTAATTTAAGGGCCATAATTTCAATTCCGTATGCTTTTACCTAAAGCACTAAGAAACGGATGGGTTCCTTGTGCGTTTTCAAGGAAAAGCAGTTGGCAGCAACAGGAGTGACAAGCACCTCAGTAGGAGTAGTGCGCTTAACTCTGAACTTGACAAACTGAATATTGCATTTGAAAGCCTCACCTTCCACAAAATAGGGGTAGGCAGTGGCCAAGCAAAACAAATCCTTGCCCAAATGAAGCATGTCTGTGAACTCAGAGACACAAACACTGTCAGGAAAATCAGCAGAATACACAACTTTCAACCATGACTTGGTCAATATATCATAGGCAATAATGCAGTCAGGCGACTGCATAGTCCCGGTATGGGAATACAGGACACCATCAGCTAAAGCTGTAACAGGCCACCAGGTAAAGAAATTATGAGCAAGGCAATCCCATGTTTCAGTGGCAGGGTAATAAGCATAAAGAGCACGAGCATTATTGAAATGCACGAGAAGACGTTGATTGTTTTCATCAGGAATCACAGGAGAAGAGACGCAGTTATGCTCCAAAGGAAGATCAGTAGGTGGTTGGGGCAAGGGTTTCCACTCCCCAGCATCAGGAGTAAACTCCTCGCCGATACACAACTCTGTCACTGAACCTCCCAAAGCATATATTTTACCCCCAAGAGAAGCGCAAGACAGAGCCATCCGGCGGTGGTTCATGACAGGGGCACTCATCCATCTAATGGACTCGGACTTTGATCCAGAAGGATCACACTCATCCTCATCGTCGCACTGATTAAGCAGTGAAAGTGCATGTGATTTGGTCAAGAATAAAGCAGATGCACCAAGGTGGATGTGGTGGTCCGAGCCACGGAAATAATCATAATCTGCTTTGGTATCACCACCAAAATTATAGATCAAAGGTCCCAAACGGACTGCACTACCTAATCCATATTCGTTCAACAGTGTGGCAATAGGAGTTTTCCGAAATTTCTCTGCTTTCAAATCCATCACATAAAAACAAGACCGACATCTTCCAACCATAAATTCTGCTAAGATAACTTCTTTCCCCTCAGAACATGAATGCATCCTCTTTTCTTCCATTTCCTTTAAAATAAATCAAGCGCACCTGCTTTCATTTTACCATCAATTCAAACAACTATGCAACAATGGCGGATATTAAGAATAGAAATTAAAAACCAACAATTCATCTATCTACCTCTACAGGAGAGGGTAATCAAGCCCCATGAGCTTAAAAGTTCCAATTTCATAATTCGATCTTTACATTAAAGGGTTATGCAATGTATTGAGACCAAATTTGATTCAATTATCAAATAAAGCTCTTATTTTTAAGGATTAACTGGGTTTGATAGTTCCAATCCTAACATTAGAGCCAAATTTGATCCAAATACCAAGTAAAGCTCATAATTTTAGGGAGAAGCTAGATTTGATAGTTCCATATCCTAACATTAGAGCCAAATTTGATCGAATTATGAAATAAAGCTCATAATTTTAAGGAGAAGCTGGATTTGATAGTACCATATCCTAACATTAGAGCCAAATTTGATCCAACTATCAAATAAAGCTCATAATTTTAAGGAGACGCTTGGTTTATAAGTACCATATCCTAACATTAGAGCCAAATTTGGTCCAAATTTCAAATAAAGCTCATAACTTTCTTCTCATAGTAATAATAAATTAAAGAAAAACCCGAGAATTAATAATTATAATTATAAACCATAATCCAAATTAAGAAGAACCCTAAATTGTGTACTGAGAATTAAATTGGCGAATGTGAATTAGAAATCCGATGATAACAAAAAGAAAAACATCTTACCTGAGAAGCTGATTCAATGGAAGATATAAATATCAGAAGCCACCTCAGTGAAGAACGTGGAGTGCGCTTCAATAGCAGACTGAAAAGGGAGAAAGATATAACGCAGGAGTGTGGTGTAACCTTGCACCTTATTTTCTTAAACACCTATTTTTAAACTCCTTCATCTAGGGTCTGGTGTACTGGTGTTCCAAACTTAAAATAACCCGACCCGTTTGGCTTGACCCATGACCTGATGACCTGATTTAGGGTCTTTTCTCATACGTTGAAATTCAGTTCAGTTAAAGTCCTAATTTCCTTCTCTTATAAAATATTCAGTTTAGTTCAGTTCAGCTCCCAATTTCCTTCTCTTATAAAATATTCACTTCAATTCAGCTCCTAATTTCCTTCTCTTACAAAATATTCAGTTCAGCTGAGTTTAGTCAATGAGAACAGACCATTAATTTTGTCGGGTGAACTTATTCTCTTCATCTGAAATCAAGATATTTATTTGTTTGAAACAAAAAAGTAAGGAGATATTGTATTTAAAGGTCTGATTTGATTTGATTTGATCTTAATATTTTCTCACTTTTAATAGGTACAAATTTTCATTGAAATACACATTTAGTCAATTACAAACACTTATCAATAGGTAAACTAGTGTGTAGCCCGGACGTTGCACCGGTTGCTACTTTAATTAGACCTTGTGATTATCAATTATATACATTTATTTTCATGTTTATAACATAGTTTATAATTGGCTTAGGTGGTTAAGTAACTATCTTTCTTATAAAAGGTTGGGTGTTCAAATTCCCTTATCAATTTTTTTTTAAAACGAAGCAACATTCTAGTTGATTGAGTAGTGATGATGTGGCATAATGAGAGATGAATTAGGTGAAGTGGTGTAGTCTACGGCCTACGCGACAAACGTAAACTCTTCTAATCGCTCCTTTCTAGCTCATTCCATATCAAATCTAACAAGTTTCAATTACTCGTTGTTCTAGGATAATACTTTTCCAATTAGGTACAATCAATTTTAATAATTTCACAAGTCCTAATAAAATTAAAGAAATCACTTTCTACGGAGTATTTTGGAATGAACCGAGAAATTGACGTAAAGCCATCCTAATTCTTCAACTCGTATTTTGTTGTACCAGACTAGTGAACCTAGCCATTAGCCGGCGATACTTAATTGGCTAATTGCTTATTATCTTAAATGGCCTATTAAGCTAATAAATACTTCCTCTGTTTACTTTTACTTGCAACACACTTTTTAAGCACGCAATTTTAGGAGATGATTAGTGAGGGTAAACGAGCGATTTTATCAATATAATTTTTACACGAAAATTAGAATAGGGTTAAGTATCATTTGTAAAAATTATAATGAAAAATTTGTCAATTTGCATTACATAAACCCGACCTCAAAACATGTGCTACAAAGTTGTGTTGCAAGTAAAAGAAAACGGAGGAAGTATTATTTTTTAAGATAATTAAGCTAATAAGTATTAGCAAACCTTAAAAGTTTATTCTTGTTCTTTCTTTGTTTAATCTCTCTGGCTTTCTCCCTGCACTGTTCCAAATTTGAACTAGGTTTTTTGTTTATTCACTTTTACTGTTGTAAGCACAAATTATACTTTGGGTTTGTTTCTTCTACTCATTTCAGTAGTATATATTCTGTAAATTTAATCTAATTAATAAAGATAACATTTTTATTTGTTTTCGTTGCAGATTAAAAGATAAATGGCATTTGCAGTAAAAGCTCCTGTGAATTTGAGCATTTTTTCACAATGCAAATTTGGGGGATTTTCTGGGAATAAATTTAGAAATTCTGGGTTTGAAAATGGGCGTAATTTGTTTATTTCAGCAGCAATGTCAAGCAGCCCTGCTCCAAATGTTGAAAAACTTTCTATCAAGTCCAAAGACATTGGATTGCCCCTTATGGTGTAAACCCTCAATTGTTTTCTTAATTAATTGCTATTCAATTTGTAATTCTTGTACTTGCTATCATGCTGAATTGAATCTTGCTAAAGTGTGTTTATGTTGTAAATTGATACATTATATTTTCTGAGAAACTGTTGAAATTATCATGTTGAATTAAATCTTGCTAAAGTGTGTTTGTGCTGTAAATTGATACATATGCTGAAATTATCATGTTGAATTGAATCTTGCTAAAGTGTGTTTGTGTTGTAAATTGATACATATATTTTCTGAGAAACTGTTGAAATTATCATGTTGAATTGCTAAAGTGTGTGTTGTAAATTGATACCTATATTTTCTGAGAAACTGTTGAAATTACTGATTCTCAAGCGCGGAAATGTATTCTTGACCTATGTTTTGAGGATGGAAGGAGTAATGAGTTTTACTAAGCTGAATAAACCATCAATTGTTATGTATAGGTGTGTATATCAATTTAGCAAGACTTGAATAATAACACATTTATCTCATTAGTAGAATGGTAGTACACTAGTACTATATAAAATTTCATTTCTCCCACCTGTATATGAGTAATTTACAATGGATATAAGATCTGATGACTGCTGTTTGGTTTCCTAATGATACCCTGCCGTCAAAACAAGTAGATGAATGAAAATTTGTCGCGACTCAATGTTGAAATGTTATCGTGTTTGTCACTTGTATGTGTTTGTTACTTCCTTGCGTTTTTAACTTACATTTGTGTTTCTGATAAATTATGGGAGGATGGGTGATTGAGTAATTGATTATGGATGCTGTGATTGAAACTGGCTATATTCAGGGAGTTCTCAGTGCTTTTCAAATGGCATAAGGAAGGGGAGAGGGGATAGTATCAGTGTGTTAAGGTATATGACTGTAATGGGTGGATGTATAGAGTTCAAGAGACATGGGTGCAGTAACAATCTTCAACTCTACCGTGCAATTTATTTGTTCTACATTTTGTTTATTATCTCTGCATCCTTAACATGGGTAGTGAGATTGGCTATAGGGAATGGCTTTTTGAAATTTAAGTCGTACCTTTGATGCTGGAGGACAATTATAAGTTTTATTCAATGTATGTTTTATGAAGCTTTCTGATTGACATCTTAGGTATAAGCAAAGTTCTCTGATTACACAACTAGATTGTTTCTTATGTTTTGTTTGGTGTTTCTTTTTTTTATTGGTGAGCATTGATCTGATTCTTTGCTGTATTGGTTTTGGAATTTTTTGAAATGACCTAAGTGTTTGAGATTAGAATCTTCTGGAAGATGTTGGTTGCTTGGCTGATCCTAGGAGTTTGTAACTTTGCATCATGCTTATCTAATGGTCCCTAACTCCTTATAAGTTAAAGGAAGTTGTTGAAGTCATACCAATCTGATACCTGTTCATTTATGGGTTTTCTTCTTGCACCTGTGACAAACTAGCCATGAGAAATAGGTATACTTTGGAATTAGAAAATGCCTTGAATCTGTTAGCCCCCTTCGAGGGACTGTCACGGGGGTCTCATTAGTGAACCACATAAAACCTGTGTACTTGTTTTTGTTGATTTCGTGAATATTTTTTGCATCTGTTATAACATGTGGACTATGGCATGCTCTAATTCCTATATTTCAAAAGCTTTGAATCAATATTATTTCTTGGTGAAGTATAGAATTTTAAATATAACATCTAGAAATATATAATAATAATAATGCTTAGATGCCAGAAAACAATTACCTATAACAATGTGGTCAGCTATCGATTACGTTTTTGAGTCCACAACCTGTGAAGCTAAATTTTAAGTGAAGTGGGTTGGAACTGTTTTGCATGCGTCTAATGGAGCTACACCTAACAGTAGTTTATACTTGTTGAAACCATATTAAAACAAGACTCTACAAAGAATGGTAACACTTAATTGATCAACCTTTAGAGCTAAAACAAAATGTGGTATAAGTAAGAATTACCTAAAGCACTAAGAAACGGATGGGTTCCATGTGCGTTTTCAAGGAAAAGCAGTTGACAGCAACAGGAGTGACAAGCACCTCAGTAGGAGTAGTGCGCTTAACTCTGAACTTGACAAACTGAATATTGCATTTGAAAGCCTTACCTTTGGAAGCCTTACCTTCCACAGAAAAGGGGTAGGCAGTGGCCAAGCAAAACAAATCCTTGCCCAAATGAAGCATGTCTGTGAACTCAGAGACACAAACACTGACAGGAAAATAAGCAGAATACACAACTTTCAACCATGACTTGGTCAATATATCATAGGCAATAATGCAGTCACGCGGCATAGTCCCGGTATGGGAATACAGGACACCATCAGCTAAAGCTGTAGCAGGCCACCAGGTAAAGAAATTATGAGCAAGGCAATCCCATGTTTCAGTGGCAGGGTAATAAGCATAAAGAGCACGAGCATTATCGAAATGCACGAGAAGACGTTGATTGTTTTCATCAGGAATCACAGGAGAAGAGATGCAGAAACGCTCCACAGGAAGATCAGTAGGTGGTTGGGGCAAGGGCTTCCACTCCCCAGCATCAGGAGTAAACTCCTCGCCGATACACAACTCTGTCGCTGAACCTCCCAAAGCATATATTTTACCCCCAAGAGAAGCGCAAGACAGAGCCATCCGGCGGTGGTTCATGACAGGGGCACTCATCCATGTAATGGACTCGGACTTTGATCCAGAAGGATCACACTCATCCTCATCGTCGCACTGATTAAGCAGTGAAAGTGCATGTGATTTGGTCAAGAATAAAGCAGATGCACCAAGGTGGATGTGGTGGTCTGAGCCACGGAAATAATCATAATCTGCTTTGGTATCACCACCAAAATTATAGATCAAAGGTCCCAAACGGACTGCACTACCTAATCCAATTTCATTCAACAGTGTGGCAATAGGAGTTTTCCGAATTTTCTCTGCTTTCAAATCCATCACATAAAAACCAGACTGCCATCCTCCATCCATAAATTCTGCTAAGATAACTTCTTTCCCCTCAGAACATGAATGCATCCTCTTTTCTTCCATTTCCTTTAACATAAATCAAGCGCACCTGCTTTCAGTTTACCATCAATTCAAACAACTATGCAACAATGGCGGATATTAAGAATAGAAATTAAAAACCAACAATTCATCTATCTACCTCTACAGGAGAGGGTAATCAAGCCCCATGAGCTTAAAAGTTCCGATTTCATAATTCGATCTTTACATTAAAGGGTTATGCAATGTATTGAGACCAAATTTGATTCAATTATCAAATAAAGCTCTTATTTTTAAGGATTAACTGGGTTTGATAGTTCCAATCCTAACATTAGAGCCAAATTTGATCCAAATACCAAGTAAAGCTCATAATTTTAGGGAGAAGCTAGATTTGATAGTTCCATATCCTAACATTAGAGCCAAATTTGATCGAATTATGAAATAAAGCTCATAATTTTAAGGAGAAGCTGGATTTGATAGTACCATATCCTAACATTAGAGCCAAATTTGATCCAACTTATCATATAAAGCTCATAATTTTAAGGAGACGCTTGGTTTATAAGTTCCATATCCTAACATTAGAGCCAAATTTGATCCAAATTTCAAATAAAGCTCATAACTTTCTTCTCATAGTAATTATAAATTAAAGAAAAACCCGAGAATTAATAATTATAATTATAAACCATATTCCAAATTAAGAAGAACCCTAAATTGTGTACTGAGAATTAAATTGGCGAATGTGAATTAGAAATCCGATGATTACAAAAAAGAAAAACATCTTACCTGAGAAGCTGATTCAATGGAAGATATAAATATCAGAGGCCACCTCAGTGAAGAACGTGGAGTGCGCTTCAATAGCAAACTGAAAAGGGAGAAAGAAATAACGCAGGAGTGTGGTGTAACTTAACACCGTATTTTCATCCTTTTTTTAAACTCCTTCATCTAGGGTCTGGTGTACTGGTGTTCCAAACTTAAAATAACCCGACCCGTTTGGCCTGACCCATGGCCTGATTTAGGATCTGTTCTCATACGTTGAAATTCAGTTCAGTTAAGTTCCTAATTTCCTTCTCTTATAAAATATTCAGTTCAGTTCAGTTTAGCTCCTAATTTTCTTCTCTTATAAAATATTCAGTTCAGCTGAGTTCAGTCAATGAGAACAAACCCTTAATTTTGTCGGGTAAAATTATTCTCTTCATTTGAAATTAAGATATTTGTTTGAAATAAAAGAGTAAGGAGATATTGTATTTAAAGATCTGATTTGATTTGATTTGATCTTAATATTTTCTTACTTTTAATAGGTACAAATTTTCATTATTTTCATTGAAATACACATTTAGTCAATTACAAACACTTATCAATAGGTAAACTAGTGTGTAGCCCGGACATTGCACCGGTTGCTACTTTAATTAGACCTTGTGATTATCAATTATATACATTTATTTTCATGTTTATAACATATTTTATAATTGGCTTAGATGGTTAAGTAATTATCTTTCTTATAAAAGGTTGGATGTTCAAATTCCCTTATCAATTTTTTTTTTTAAAACGAAACAACATTCTAGTTGATTGAGTAGTGATGATGTGGCATAATGAGAGATGGATTAGGTGAAGTGGTGTAGTGACTGTAGTCTACGTGACAAATGTAAACTCTTCTAATTGTTCCTTTCTAGCTCATTCCATATCAAATCTAACAAGTTTCAATTACTCGTTCTAGGATAATACTTTTCCAATTAGGTACAATCAATTTTAATAATTTCACGAGTCCTAATAAAATTAAAGAAATCACTTTCTACGGATTATTTTGGAATGAACCGAGAAATTGACGTTAAGCCTTCCTAATTCTTCAACTCGTATTATGTTGGACCAGACTAATGAACCTAGCCATTAGCCGGCGATACTTAATTGGCTAACTGCTTATTATCTTAAATGGCCTATTAAGCTAATAAGTATTTTTTTTAAAAGATAATTAAGCTAATAAGTATTAGCAAACCTTAAAAGTTGATTCTTGTTCTTTCTTTGTTTAATCTCTCTGGCTTTCTCCCTGCACTGTTCCAAATTTGAACTAGGTTTTTTGTTTATTCACTTTTACTGTTGTAAGCACAAATTATACTTTGGGTTTGTTTCTTCAACTCATTTCAGTAGTATATATTCTGTAAATTTAATCTAATTAATAAAGATAACATTTTTATTTGTTTTCGTTGCAGATTAAAAGATAAATGGCATTTGCAGTAAAAGCTCCTGTGAATTTGAGCATTTTTTCACAATGCAAAATTGGGGGATTTTCTGGGAATAAATTTAGAAATTCTGGGTTTGAAAATGGGCGTAGTTTGTTTATTTCAGCAGCAATGTCAAGCAGCCCTGCTCCAAATGTTGAAAATCTTTCTATCAAGTCCAAAGACATTGGATTGCCCCTTATGGTATAAACCCTCAATTGTTTTCTTAATTAATTGCTATTCAATTTGTAATTCTTGTACTTGCTATCATGTTGAATTGAATCTTGCTAAAGTGTGTTTGTGTTGTAAATTGATACATATATTTTCTGAGAAACTGTTGAAATTACTGATTTTCGAGCCCAGAAATGTATTTTTGACCTATGTTTTGAGGATGGAAGGAGTGTACGAGTTTTACTAAGCTGTATAAACCATCAATTGTTATGTATAGGCGTGTATATCAATTTATCAAGACTTGAATTATAACACATTTATCTCATTAGTAGAATGGTAGTACTATATAACATTTTATTTCTTCCACCTGTATATGAGTAATTTACAACGGATATAACATATAAGATCTGATGACTGCTGTTTGGTTTCCTAGTGATACCCTGCCGTCAAAACAAGTAGATGAATGAAAATTTGTTGCGACTCAATGTTGAAATGTTATCGTGTTTGTCACTTGTATGTGTCTGTTACTTCCTCGCACTTTTAACTTACATTTGTGTATCTGATAAATTATGGGAGGATGGGTGAATGAGTATGGATGCTGAGATTGGAACTGGCTATATTCAGGGAGTTCTCAGTGCTTTTCAAATGGCATAAGGTAGGGGAGGGGAATCTTTTTTTGTATCAGTGTATTTAGGTATTAATATTTAGATACGAGTCCATATGACTGCAATGGGTGGATGTATAGAGTTCAGGAGACTTGAGTGCAGTGATAATCTTCAACTCTACCACGCAATTTATTTATTCTTCATTGTTTATTATCTCGGCATCCTTAACATGGTTAGTAGGACTGGCTATAGAGAATGGCTTTTTGAAATTTGAGTCTTACCTTTGATGCTGGAGGACAATTATAAGTTTATTCAATGTATGTTCTATGAAGCTTTCTGATTGATATCTTAGGTATAAGCAAAGTTCTCTGATTACATAACTAGATTGTTTAATATGTTTTGTTTAGTATTCCTTTATTAATTGGTGAGCATTGATCTGATTCTTTGCTGTATCGGTTTTGTTGGAATTTTTTGAAATGACCCAAGTGTTTGAAATTAGAATCTTCTGGAAGATGTTGGTTGCTTGGCTGATCCTAGGAGTTTGTATCATGCTTATCTAATGGTCCCTAACTCCCTATAAGTTAAAGGAAGTTGTTGAAGTTATACTAATCTGATACCTGTCCATTTATGGGTTTTCTTCTTGCACCTGTGACAAACTAGCCATGGGAAATAGGTATAATGTGGAATTAGAATATGCCTTGAATCTGTTAGAACCCTTCGAGGGACTGTCACGGGGGTCTCATTAGTGAACCACATAAAATCTGTGTACTTGTTTTTGTTGAATTCGTGAATCTTTCTTGCATCCGTTATGACATGTGGACTATGGCATACTCTAATTCCTAGATTTCAAAAGCTTAGCATCAATATTTTGTCTTGGTGAATTATAAAACTTCAAAGATAACATCTAGATAAATATAATAATAATGCTTAGATACCAGAAAACAATTACCTATAGCAATGTGGTCAGCTATCGATTACATTTTTCGAGCTACTGAAACAAAATCTAAGATTGCTATCTTGTATTATGTAACATTTGATGGAAGTTGACAGAATTATATAGTCATTGCTCTGCTATTATTTTGTTGTCAGAGATGGCATTTCACTTTTATGTGATTATCATGGTTGTAACAACATCATGTGTTGGGCAGATGTTTTTTCTTAGAAACTTTGTTCTATGTGATTCTTTAATTGTAGGTCAATAGTTGCATGGGGAAAATGGGAAAGGCAGTTATTGAAGCAGCGACTAATGCTGGACTTCATGTTGTTCCTGTATCATTTGGTGCTCAGGAGGAGAGTGGGCAGTTTGTCCAAGTGGGGGGTAAAGAAATCCAGGTCCACAGTCCTTCAGAAAGAGAAGATATCCTTGCTTCTGTCTATGATGAATATCCAGAGCTGATTGTGGTAGACTATACAGTGCCGACTGCAGTAAATGGTATGCAGAACATATGAAAATTGGTAACTTATAATTTGGTTTTTTTTTTTTTCACTTAAAAGTACTGATGGGGTGCAACTGTTTGATAATTGACACATTCTGAGATTTATCTTGTTACTAGATGATTAATGAAGCCCCCACATTCTGTAAATATAAGGTCTACACCTTCTTGTGGATGCTTCCTTGTTGACCAGCAATCATCAATCATTATTTTATGTACAATACCTCATCTTTTTAGTTCTGTGCAATTAAAATAATGAATTTGAATTTCTTTTCCCTGGTTATCTTGCATCTGACTATTGATAATCAACATATGATCATTAGGATTTTTATATTTATCATGTCTTGGCTTGGTCATATCATGCTATCTAAATTGATTTTTCTCTTTCTGCTGAATACTTGGCATATTTTTTCATGCATATTCTTTGTTATCCTGGGAATTTTTACTGTATTGAAGTTTTCAGTTTATATGTGAACCCTTTTTTTCCCTTTTTTTTTTTTGTTTGTGGATGAATCTTGGGGGTTTGAGTTCTCTATGCTTTCACGGTTGAAGCTACGTTTTTCCTATCTTATTTGTCTAGGATGTTATCTCAAACAAGGTCACGGGAGACTTTCATCATATTTGTCTAAGATGATGTTTTGAACGAGGTCATGAGAGATATTCAGATTTTCTCATCATACGTGGATTTGGCCAGTGAAACTTCAAACCGGGCTCTCTACCCTTTTGTTTCTATAGATTTGCAACAGTTTTGTTGGTCAGCAGTTAAGCTAGATGCAGCAAGACAGAATGCATGATCAATATATTAAAATATTCGAGTTACTCCACCTTAGAACCCCTAGTGCAACCATTTTTATAATGTACCATCAATAAATGTTATGGCCTGATTGTTGAATAATTTCAAGCTAGACTCAAAATTGCTAATGTTTATGTCAGTATGTAGAAGGCTCTATGATAATAATAATAATGTTGTTGTAGAAGTATCCAATGATGCTTTGACTCTTGGAAATACCTTCTAGTTTGATTGATTATTTTTTATAACTTGGTATGCAGATAATGCAGAGTTGTATTGCAAAATTGGGGTGCCATTTGTGATTGGAACCACTGGTGGAGATAGGGAGAGACTCCATAAGACTGTGGAGGACTCAAAAAATTATGCTGTCATATCACCGCAGATGGGAAAGCAGGTGTTCATTTATAGTCCTGTAGCCTAAGCCAGTTTCAAAATATCTATTGTAGTTCTCTTCACTGGATATCTAAACCCTTGGCTATTTAAGGTTGTGGCATTTCTTGCAGCCATGGAAATTATGGCGGAACAATTCCCTGGAGCCTTTTCTGGATATTCTCTTCAGGTACTTCCTCTCCTTATGCTCTCTGATGCATACAAAATATATTTTTTTTATTAGCTGGTTTCAGCATTCCTGACAAGATAGTTCCATTAACTGTTTGGATGGAGCAGTTTCCATTTCAATATCATGTGCATGCCTTGGCAAACTCATTTGAGTACTTTAAGATGGATACAATTTTTTGTTGTTACTGACCAATCTGAAAGTAATCTGATTCAAGCAGTATCGTATCCGTTTTCTAATATATGGTTGAGTATAGTAATTGTGAGTTTGATTCTGCCATTGCCACATCATATATATATAGGTTAAACGGCATGGTTTGACTGCTGAATTATTGGATATGACTGATACCTTGTGTTTTGAAGGTCATGGAGTCTCATCAAGCCAACAAAAAGGATGCATCTGGGACTGCTAAGGCTGTTATCTCATGCTTTCAGAAACTTGGAGTGGACTTTGATATGGATCAGGTAGGTGTTTCTTGTATACAGGGGTTAATTACTTTGGTGAACCTTTTTTTTTAAAAAAACACTTTACTTTTCACTTTTTCAGTTGTCATTCGGATGACTATTTGATCCCAGTAGACAGTTTAGGGGTATTCAAATCATCTTTCTTATGCATCATATTTCTTTCATATGTAGAAATCAGCATTACTAACTATCCTTATCCTTGACTGTGACTTTTTACACCTCTTCTTGTAGGTTTGTTGGATTTTTATCACATGCATATATATTCACCTATTTAATCTCATTCAACCTTGACCCTCTTTCAGTCTCTGTTTTAGTGTTGTTATGAATGTACGGAGTGTTATGCTTTATTTTTATTACTTTTTTAATTTTAGTTCTGTGTGTAGGGGTCCCCCGGGGGGGGGGGGGGGGGGGTGTGGATGGAGACATAGAGTTGTTGATCTAGTTTGGACCTTGGAATACATAGATGGAAAATGATAAACAAGTTTGTACTGTAGCAGTAGTTTACTACAGAGTACTGTAAGCTCTAAATCACGATGCTTCTTTATTAGGTAGGAACACAAGAAGAGAGATTGGTTCTGAATGCTTTCTGAGCTTGCATCTTACATTCTTCCCTGAGGCTAGTCCTGTGCACCTTGCAACATGGCAGCTCATAGAATTGTTAATATGAAGTATAAGATAATTTTAAGCTGGCAATATTTGGAAAACCTTCTATTTTCTTTTCTTTTTGTGATTTTACTCCCATACTATTTTCTTCAGCTTATGATCATCAACTTCAAATCATAGTCGGGTTATTGCTTCACTAAACATAATATTTTGTATATTGCAATGTATGTGTTTAGAATACCTTTGGAGCTTTCTTAGAGGCTCGTTAACGTCATTTAAAGAACCTTTATTGTCCTTGTGTGATTTGAGTTGCTGTTATTATTATCTGTACTTTATCATAATGTGAATTTATATTTTCTGATCATTCACTTGTATTCTTATCAGATACAACTAATACGGGATCCTGAGCTGCAAGTTGAGATGGTTGGTGTCCCAAAAGAACACATTTCTGGTCATGCATTCCACATGTACCACCTAACGTCTCCTGACCAAACGTAAAGTTGCACTTCTCAGTTCTCACACGCCTATTTAGATCTATGTTTAATCTATTCCTACTAAAGAGTTAAGCGCTTTTTGGTCTCTTTTTTAGGGTATCATTTGAGTTTCAGCATAATGTGTGTGGAAGGTCTATATATGCTGAGGGTACTGTCGATGCTGCGCTTTTCCTGGTGAAGAAGGTAAATTGCTTCTTTTGCTCAAATGTTTCACTTTACTTCCCTCTTTATGATGTTATAAAAAAATGGACATTGAGGTGATTTAAATTCATATTCGGCCCTTGCCAGTTCCATTCATATTATTCTCAAAATATGATGGGCATGCTGTGGAAACGAATTTCTCTTGTACAAATGAAATTTCAATGAGCTAGCGCTCATTCTAGGCCTATCTCATACCTTCATTACCTTGTAATTAGTATTTGAGTTTGAGGATTTATATATACCCCTCCCTGAGGACTAAGTATGCTATATGAGGTAAGTGCACCTGTTTTTTGGTGGTTGTGCAAGTATGGTACCAAGGATGTTATGGAGTTAGTTGTTAGATTGGTTGCTAGTTTTGATCCATTTTTCTGAGTAATATAGCTGTTAGTATGAAATTCTGAAATCAAGAACTTATTATTTTGGCATATCAATTTAAAGAAATTTGGAGTGAATTTCTACTTTCAAAACACAGTTTTCTGGCATCAAAATATGTTGCTAACCTTGATTTTCTCTATTTTTTGGCTGTAATATTGATGTTGCATAAACCCATGAGGACTAACATTGCGGTTTATACAGGTTCAATCCAAGGCTACAAAACGAATTTACAATATGATTGATGTCTTGCGTGAAGGCAACATGCGATGATATGTCTGAACTGTTACGATACTTAGAGATTGTTAGCAACTCAGTTCAATGGTTTACATCTTCATACTTTATATCGTTTAGAACGAGATACCTTTGTTGGATAGCATGTATGATTGATGTATCTGTAGGAAACCAGAGTCACAGGCTTAAGCATAATTTTGTAGCATAGGGTAAACTGTTGAGTTGCCTTTGTGATCCAGAATACATGGGAAGGCCCAAGCTATCTGGGCTTGGGCCGTGGATTTTTTTGTTAAATATTAATTTTAATTGTTGAACAATAAAATAAAATCAAGACGGAGTTAGTAATAATTTGATGGGTAATTAAGAATCCTTACGTTATATGGTGATTGGTAATCTGGATGACGATAATACGTGTGTCCAGGCATAGTAGGATGTTTATTTAAGAACGGAGAAAGTATATGTTTTTTTAGATTGGCGATAATGTCCCAACCCAGTTAAGGGACATGGATCGATATGCATCACCAAAATACTTTGGATTGGGCTTATTAAGCAGTACGACTTATCTTGTCATCAAACTTAAGAGCTTAATTTACTCAATTAGGAATAACATAATGACATTATCTATGTACTTTAAATATGTATGGTTCTGCTTAATGACTCAACCTTCCATTTCCTGGAAATTAATGTATGTTTGCTTAGAAATGTATAGTGAAGATATGACAAGCAAAGCATCTTCTAAACCATATTTTCCCTAATTCAATGTATGAAATTTGGATACCCTTTTATGCTTCCTAAAAGACTGTTGATTTCTCTTAATGACTCTTTTTTCTGCAAGGCATAAATAAAGTTTACTTTATGCTTATTCAAAATAGTGTGAATCACTCTATTCACATTGCTTTTTATCTTGAACTCTTCTTTTCCCTTCTAAAAATCTGTAATGTTAGAGGTCAATTCCTATACCGGATAACATTAGGTTTAATTTAAGTCCATTTCTTTTGGGAATTTAAAGGTAAACGAGATTCTATTTTACATTACGTCATTGTTTTCGAATGTTCTAAAGGAATTATGAACCGTAGGGATTATATAAGCCAGCGTTTCAAAATTATATTAAACTGACACACATATCTTGTATATTAAAGTTGTACTGTATAAATTAAAACTTAGTAAATTCTACGAGAAGTTGATTATTATTATATATACGATTTTTTTTATTTGCTTTTAAAAATAGTTAGGGCATGGCTCAAATAAAAATGAAAAAATAAAAAATAAAAAATAAAAAAAAATTACACCATCTAATTTGAGTTTGTTGATACTATTAAAATAAGATATATATATACGTGATGTTTTTTTTTTTTTTTTGAAAGGAATATATACGTGATGTTAATTAAAATAAATAATTCTCTATTGCTGTTCTTTAGCAAACATATAGAAAAAGATGTGGCATATTATAAATCGAGGGAAGAAAATTAATAAATTGTTTACGTACAGAGTATAAACTTGATTCCAAAATTCAAGTTGTGCTTTTTACTACGAATTTTATTCTTGCCCAAGCTAAGTCAAATGGAAAAAAGATGAAAAGGTAATAAAGCATAAATGTGTGATTTTTTTTTTAATTTTTTTTTAAAAGGTAAATGTGTGATAATCTTTTGTAAAGAATACAAATATATTCATGTAAAATCTCATATTCTTACTTTTAGTAATTTAGTAAAAGTAAATAAGGACATAAAATAATGGAAAAGAGACAAAAAGCAACCTAATCCAAACCACCAACTTTTGTGAAAATTGCCATGCGTTAGTTTGAGGAGATTAATGCAATATGTAGTACGTGGTCCTCCCACTAATAAGCTCATACCAAGTAAATTATAAATTTAAATGATTGTGGGGTTTATATTTATTTATTTTTATTAATTCTTTTTAGGTCGACCCAAATATTATGAGATAAAGTGCTTTGTAAACAAGCAATTTGGAAGACATTTTAGCACGGTCAAGGTAAATGATACGTCATTATTTCCAGAAACTTGAAAAAATTATAATCAAGCTAACACTATATGAAATTATGAATGTCTTCTATTTTATTTGGTACTTGTAATAAAATATTATTCAACTTCACTAGTTGTGATCCGATAATGGTGTCAAGTCAAATTATAGACTAATATCAAATCTCGTTAATATATACAAGTATAATTTTTTTTTTTTTATAACTTTCAAACATTATACCTCTGAAATAATTATAATAATAATAATCACCTTAAGTTATTTTAACCAAAAATTAGTGAGAAGTCTTGTTTAATATATGTATACATAACCTTCTCACAAGTCAAACCCCTCAACCAAAAGTCAAATCTTGTTTGGTTCATTAAGAAAATAAATAATCCACTTTCTTAAAATTTGGTGGTGTTTGTTATCTAAGTTATTATATGCTTATAATCTTTCATCTTCAACGTTATTCTTTTTAAACCTTATTGAATATTAAAGGAGTTATTTTTTTCAAACTTTATTTTATTAAATCTATGGAAATACTATTCTTTTTTAGGGATAGGGTCGGAGCTGATGAAAAATGAAAAGTGCAAGCAATATTTATCAAATATTTTATTTTGATTATTTTATTTTATTTTTTTTTTTTTTGACATCTTTATTTTGATTATTGAAAAGTTAAGAATTGCTTCTCTAAACATAATATGGAATATAGGGTACATCAAACATGTCATACACATTATAAATATTATGAAAATTTAAAACTAAAATATAATTATTGTATTCCATAAAATATCTAATTGACATTTGTCACTTCTCATGTTACTAAGGAGGAACCTTTTTTAATTATTAAAAATAAAAAAACTTTTAGCTCCAAAATGATGAAGAAATTAGGGATCTAGAGGGACCATACAAATAATTAAATTAGTAACTTAAGGCAAAGGGCAAATTAATTTTGGGTTAATTAGTAGGACCCAATCAAAAGTTAGAGGGTCATGACTCTTGTTTATGACAGTTGGTCAGTTAGAGATACACTATAAACATGTTATATGATCTCATAATCGTATAAAATCTTAGTGGGACATACTTAGCTTAAATTATTCTAAAATAAATTAAGGAGACAACCATCATTAAAAAAAGCTAAACCCCCCTCCTCTCCTTAATCTTGAAACTTAATTAATAATTAATTAATTAAACCAACCCACCTTAACTTTACTCTAGTACCAAGAATAGTAATTTTATTTTTGAAGCATATTTGCACATTTATAGAATTATAGGTAGTGTAGCATATGGTTTTATTGGGACCTCCAACTGCCATAACTACCATGACTTGGAGTCACATGGGTGCATTGCCTTTAATGACCCGACTAAAGTAATTAAGATATTTCTATCTCATATTTAATAATAAAAATTTTATAATATGGTTTTGATTAATATGATTACTCCATTTGTTGTGCAATATGAAAGAAAAAACAGTTATTCTAGCATAAAATGATCTTAATTTGGTTAGTAGTATTGAAAACTTGTCGGTTTTATTACTAAATTGGCTAGGCATAGTGTTATTGATCTTCACATGGCCCCCTATGATCTTCACATGCATGATGTTTATAATGAGTAAGATAATTTTTCAGTCTTTAGTGTTGTTGATTTGTACTAAATTCCATATTTATACTTTAAAGTTTTTTGTGACTTGGGATTTTGGGAAAGATATGATCGGAGTAATGGTTCGGGACCATATATGAAAAATAATAAAAATAAAAAACAAAGAGCATATGTTGTGGACCAGAATTGTATCCTATTACGACACGAATGATCATAGTTGTGGAGATGATTTCGTCATCTCATATGAATAAATAGATATGCTAACAAAAATAGATGTACCTTTATGGTGATTTATTTCTTAATTGTGATGTGTTTAAAGTTTAAACCAATTTTTATTTTCATTGTTAACACAATATGTTAATCTGAAAATTGTGCACTTGTTTTTTATGAGCTTGAACTCATACGTCTTGTCTAGAAATTACAATGAGGGGAAGTAGTAAAAGAACTAAATATTTCGGAGTATTTTGTATCTTCAAAATATACATTGTGATGTATACTCTTGAAATATAAGAACAACAAAAAATAATGAACATCCACTTTTCATTTTCGAATGTGGACATTCATGATATTGTATTTGCAATCAACATAACTTTTGGAATATTTGATGATCAAAAGTTGACTTTCAATTTATAAATCCAAATCCTTAAATTAAATATAGAGCTAGTATATCTTATAAGAAACGAAGTTATAATTGCATTTTGTATACATCATTATTAGTAAATATTATACACAATAGAACAAGATACACTTTGGATCTTATAGATTTTAAATCTACTTACGTATGGTTTAATAATTTAATGATTGTAATTGTAAGAATTATTTGGAGATCAATCATTGACATGACAATCTCCATCTATCATCTTCACTAAGCAATAATCAAATGATCTATTTTCAAACTCTTGTTGACTTAACTTAGTCTTTATCATTATTCACCAAAATCTATTCATCTAGCTTGCAACATAATCAACAAAAAGAAAACAATACACTTGGCCTGTTGGCCATCAATTAATTATACAAGTATTATTTATCAATAATGTCATAATATATACTCCTTCCCTTCGGATTATATGCGGAGTATGAACAATACAAAAGTCAAAATGTTGCGATTATCATGAAACGGATGTATAGTAATAATCATAAAAGCTTCTGGCCGGAATCCAACATGCAGATTGACTGAGGCATGTGTAGTGAGTGCAACGAACCGCAAGCTATTAATTTGATTGTCAGAGGTTTGCAACAAGTATTGGTCGATAGGTTTTAGAGTAATTAATAAATATAGTTTGGGCCTACTTTTAATCTTTTAGGAAATTCGATGTTGATTTTACAATGCTTTCATTAAGATTCTTTGTGATTTTCATATCACATGCATAATAATTTTATGGATGGTGGTTTTTGTATATCTATTGTTTGTTGCAGTGTTTTTATGGGATTTTCTTTTTCTTATTATGCAATTTGCGACTTGTCATTTTCTTCATTTTCATGGCAATTGTATTTAGCTTTCAAAATATATAATTTCAGTTCAAAATATTAGGGCTTTAGTCCTTAGTGTTAAAATCGGAATAAGTGAATCATGAAGGTAAAATAGGAAAAAAAAAATTAATTAATAGAATGTGGATTACCAAATAGGCAAATACTATTTCGGTTAATAATTACCTACAACTTAAGAATAATTTTTATATTAAACTGATAATACCCTAAAATTGCATATAATAATAACAGTGGTAGTCTCCGTCCTTTTATTAGAGACTTAAGGTCTATTCACGTGTACTGAACTGAACTAAATTGATTAGAGCTGCACTGAACTGAATAGAGCTGAAATAAATATTTTATGAGAGAAGGAAATTAAAAGATGAATTGAACTGAATAGAAATTAAGCTGAAGTGAATAAACCCTTATTTTAACATTTATTACTTACATAATAACGAGAAATTAGTCTCTAACAAAAGCACGGATGGAATATTACAATATGGTCTATGGAGTACTCCAAGAGAATTATGAAGGAAAAAAAAAAAGTAAAACAATTTAATAAAATGTGGATTACTAGATATTATACTCTGAATTTCCTACTAAGAGCTAAATTATAGGGAATGGTGGTATGACAACATTGGGATCCGGCTTGTGGGACTTCATACTTTCATAGTGTCTGCTAAACTAATTTTGGTTAACATAATGTTGCATATGATCCAAATTAATAAACAGTAGATTAAGGAGAAAATCGTGCTACACGGCTTTAGTTGGTTGGGTATAGAGTAGTAAACTATCACAATTAAAAATCTTGAACTCTCTCTAATTTGTACATAAATCTAATAGAGCATTTTTTATAAGGCACGAATTTCGAAGTATCGACCATTTCCATTGGTAAAATAATACGAGTATTGTATAGGTACAAGAGGGTATAATGGAATTCTATACTCCCAAGTATATGTAGATGATAAAACTTGAACATGTGCCTTCAAAGTCACAAGGTGAGTTCCTCTCCAAGCATCCACCAATACTTGGTTAATTATAAACGACCAATTTGATAAATAAGTAGCACTCCATATTCTATAATAATTGATTGTGATGTTAATTTAAAAATATTTGTAAGAAAAAACGATGTTTATTACTCTGTATTCCCATCATGATAAATTGAATTTCATTGGTTAAGTAGACACATCATCATGTTATGGTGACATTTTTTGAAAAATGACACAATAGAATAATCGGTTAAATTAAAGACTCAAGTTAGTGGCTCCTCCAGCAAAACCGAGTAATTCATAAATTGATGTTGCGTTTGGGCATGTCAAAACCACTGCCCACATATTAAGCCAACAATAATATCAGTAATTTAATTGCTTATATGCAATGTGTTACCTTAATTTTGTTTTATTTTTGGTAAATTATGTAGAATTATAATATGTTTAGTTAATATATGTTTAATTATTTGGTACTCTATAAAGGGACCCTGGAAATAAGGATGTTTCATAGACAGTGGAAGTAGCTCTAGCTATAGACAAGGAATACAAGAACCCACTACACTTGCCTGTGATTACGCTTCATGATTAAGTCAATGCACTGCATCATTTATTCATAGTTAATTTTTGTTTAGGAAATTTTATGTTCTCTTCAAGGTTTGTAGTAATTAAGGAGTATTAATCAATAACTATACATTAAAAGATACACCAGCAATGACACGTGTCATTTTCTGGTGTGTCCTTAGTATTTTATTTTTTCTAAAAAATAATAATTTATTTAAGGAAGTTATTCAAAAAAAGTTCGTATTTGTCAACCATATAAATTATCAATGATTTTTACCTTTAATTTCCTATACTGACACACAATTAGCAATAGAATAATAAGGAAATAAATACTCCGTAATATTTTTTAAGAGGATGTAATTTTGGTAGAATATTTTGTATGAATACAATCTAAATTAAATATTAATAAACATTTTACAAATTTTCCATGTATACATTTTTATTTTTATTTTTTAGAAATCACTATACTATATGAATGGAGATATTTATCAAAAATATAATCAAGTTATTTAAATGGACTACACTCTTATTGTTCAAATTGTTTCTTTTTTTTAAAAGTTTGGGATAGTACTATTTTTTCTCTCTTCATTTTAGAAACCGAATAGTAATGTATGTAATGAATCAATCCGTCTACATCAACTAATTTCTTATGGACTATTTCTATAAAGTAGAAATTAATTAAGATTATATTTTTTTTTTCTCTTTTTCATAAAACATAATTTAGAGGGATAATTAACCTTATATCTATCTTATTAGTTGTACAAGATCATTATTTGCCTCTTTAATTGAGCGTTTCCAATAGCAATTATAAGCAAATTTTAATTTTTATTATATAAATTATCAATTTATAATTTAAAGAAAATATGGAGTAATTAAAATAACCGTGCATGGCACGGGACCTAATCCAGTTGCTTAACAAAGGTGGAGTTTTTACTAGCTATAGATCTTTATATACATTCAAATGCATGCAAGGCATATCAAAACATATTTTCACTTAGTTGATGATTTAATATCTTTAAGTGCACCTTGGTGTACGGGTATATAAGATTTTTTTTTTTTTTTTTAGTACTCTAATGTTTTTGTTTTTTTTTTTTAATCTTCCAATAACGGTCGGGAGCCCCAAGTACTCTAATGTTTTGGTCATGCATTTGTGCATTACATTTAAAATATTTTAAAGACCTAATTTTATTTTTTTTAAAAGGAAAAAAAAACCTTAAAGCATAGTGTTAGTGTAATTTACGGTGCAATTTGATAACAATGTCGTCAAAGTTGCACAAAAATAAATTAGATAAAGAAAATTTACATTGCAAAAAATGAAAACATAATAAACTTAAATCAAAATAATTAAAATAGATAGAACCAAATCAAATCGCTCTTCATAAATGAAAGCAAACTACTCCAAACAGCAATACGAAGTACAATTATTTGATGCTACGCAATTAGCAATTTAATGACATCTAAAGAAATGATTTATGCAAAACCAAGCAAATTGACATAAATAGTGTATGATCTAACATGGCCTTACTGTTTGATCCATAAACCATGTTAATTTGATGGACTATCTAATACCAACAACTTGTACAAATGATGCTTGTATATTATATATAAACCTCTATCGGCTCAATGTAATAAAATTGGAACGATACAGGTCTCTCTTTTTATTTACCCCTGTTTTGATTGGACCAACCGATTAGGCCAGATAAGATTGTCCATGTCAACATCAAAGAAAATTCCTAATCTCAATTGTCGCAGATCATGCTATGTTTTGTTTGCTTAAGATCATAAACTTTTCAATTAGGTCGTATGTCATCTTAGTATATTAATTTTAACCTACCTTTTATACACAAATCAACACGTGCTAGGTTCCTATTGCACAAATGACTAATAGATGTTCTTAATTCTTGAACAAATTCCACTCACTTCAGAAAGAAAGATAATGTCTCACTTAATTTTATTAAAACCGTCAATTTGGAATATGGAATATGATGAAGCTTCCTTAAGTTTATCCTTGATTCTGTTTAATTTGGCCCTACTTTTTGTTCATTCCAAACTCTATGTCATCTTATCCAAAAGAATTCTTGAGAAAATTTGGAGAAAATCTTTAGTCTCACCTTTGTAATATGCATGTCCACACATGAACGACATAAGTCGTGTAATAATGAAACGAAAACGACTCGTACATCATAAAGGTGTCAATAGACTTGCTAAATATTTACTCTACTTAAAAGACTATATTTTCGATCCCAAATTTTTAAACATTGTTTTTAGCTAGATTTTTTTGACTAAATAGTTTACAAATCTTGCTAAATACTATTTAGAAAGAATTTTGTTTGGCATTTCTACTTTGAAAAATCAATCTCAGTTTAAGAGATAATAAATTGAAAGTTACATTTTTGTGAAATCTTAGCTTAATCCAATTGGACTTGCTTGATAGGTATAGGAATAATAGCGCCATTGAAAAGAATGAAAAGTACTATAAGAAAAAAAAAAAAAAAAAAAAAAAGTAGTATGAACTATCCAATCAATAGAAAACCAATTTCATACACTTTTTTTTCTTACTTTTAAAATTTTATTCAGTATTAAAATTTCATTATAACCAACTTGTGATTGTGAGTTGTGAGTGACCCATATTATACTACCTTCGTTAAATATTATGTGCAACTTTGGAATATTTTATATTTTACAAATAATACTCCAAAGTTTCATAACAACTAACGGTGGTAGTAATAAAAATTAAATTAAAATAAAAGATGATACTTTATAAGATAGAGAAGTTACTAATACTAATATACTATCATCAATTAAATAATATATTTTTTTTTAGACTATTATATTGACCGACACTCTCCTTGATGTGTTAATTAGCCTAAATTGGTCAAAGAGATATAGACAAATCCTCCAATAATATGATCTACGTGTGTACTCCGTACTAATTTCGCGGTGCAAATTGCAAACTAAAGTAAAACTACTACGTTACACATAAATGATCAAAGTTTCGCATGAAAGGACGATCAAAGTGGGGTATATCAAGATTGAAAATCACATGGCATAACTTGCCAAATTTTATACAGTTACATTTTTTCATATATACTTGTCCAAAAATAAAATAGTAGTTGTCATTTTCAAAATCTTCAAAGGTAACATTACATGATATGTACTATAGTTTATAAAAATTTGGGCAACAGAAAATAATGAGGTATACTGTTACATGAATACGTTGCATAAGAGTATGAATGCATGGTGTGCTGAAATTGTGATCTTTGTTGATTTCTGTTATCAATGAACTTTGCTTTCCAACAGTAGTTGATTATATGCAACTATATATGTAAGTACTATCCTAGCTAGTATATGTTGCTAAAGTAGTGGATGTATGTGTGAGTACAAAATCCGACCACAAAGCCTGTGAAATATATGAATATGAATATGAATATGAATGTATACATCACCACTTTTTATCCATTGCTTACCTACCTCAAACATAATGATCCCCACTTCTTCGTTTCTGTTTGGGAATTGAAATTACTTTTAATTTTTGCACAATTTCTTGATGACTTTTATATGTACATGCTACGTAGAGTACTGAGATATACAACTAATACGAGTATATTTTTAAATTGAACATAGATGAATTGATATAAGAGAAAGTCGATTGTATAAAAAGATTAATTAACTAATAGACTTTTTCTGTACATGGTCATGGTCATCTGATATTGAGATGGAACCTCCTTTGAATTTAGAAAATGAACTATCTCTTCTTAATGTATATGATCTCACGCAAAACCTAGCTTATTGGCTTTTACTCAGTTCGGAGTACATATATAGATTATTCATAGCGCATTTTGGGAGTTGGTTTATATCTACTACTCTATATTTATTTGATTATGTTATCTTGTTAATTTTTCGACATAAATGAACGAGTAGAGTGGCAAGAATAATATCATTCAAGCGGATAAACGAGGTATATTCGATAATGAGGCACTCATAAGAATAATTAATAACTTCATTAATCAATAAATCATACATACGTATATAAGTCTCGCAAGAGGACGGTCTGGCAGGTAGCAATAAAAAGAGTGTTTGTAAAAATTGAAAGAAATGAAGACGACACTAGTTTGTTGGAATGATATGATGGCATATCCCACCATTAATCTATATCTAGGCCAACGAGGCCATCATATGCACACACTTGGATTTAATAGCTACACCTTTATCAATTACATTCGTACGTACATTATAAAAGTTATGATTTTAACGTATGAGGTGGTTATGAGTTTATCAACCGTTTATCGGGTTTTAATTAAATCAAATTTGTTATATTTCTTTGAAAATATATAAATTGTCTTAACTTAAAGTAAATAGAATATGTGTTGTATTTCTTATTTTTCGGGACTTAAGTTAACCAAACTTATTAAAATTTAACATGTTTCCTTGCAAAAATTTAATATCTCTAAAAATGAGCGCAACTAAGGTAGCTTAGTTAGTAATAAATATGGAGTGATATATAGACATTTTTTGAAGTTGAACTAAATTGAACTGAAAAATAAGTCTTAAAGAACAGGAACCTATTAGTATTATTACTTTGCATGTAAGCTAGAGTGACCTATATAAGTGCGCTTGTGAGTAGGCTAATATAATTAGGGCTGGAAATCCCTGATCCGACCCGATAACCCGAACAAACCCGACCCGAAGTTACTGAGAGAAACCCGAACCCGACCCGATCCGAACCCGAATAACCCGAATTCGACCCGATTTGATCAAAATTTCATATTTCGTAATAATATTAAGTTTTACACTATTTTTGATTGTTTCTGAGCATAACCCGAAATTGACCCGAAATCTGACCCGAACCCGACCCACTGACCCGAATTGCCACCCCTAAATATAATGTTTTGTTATAAATAAGTAGCATTACTTTATGAAAATCAGAAAATTCTGATTTTATTGCAATTAAATTGATTAATTTTCTATAAGATTTTCAACAAAGAAAATGCTACCACTCCACTAGTCCACTCTTACCTTGTACTTGTACTATTTTACTTTCCTTTCCTTTAATTTCTAAGCAATTTTGGCTTCAATATTTTTCGTCAACTATAATTTTTTTTTTGAAACCCCGTACAACTATAAATTTGATTATACTTTTCAACAAAATAATATTATTTCAAAATTTGTTACAAGCCTTTTCATATCAATATTAATGTGAAAATTGTGAAAGCAACTGTTCATATGTGTGCGATGTGCCTAATAACTATCCCAACTCAGTTTCCATGGGTCGGCCGTCGGCCATGCCCCTCAAGTCTCAACATCAAAGAAATTAGTAAGAAAAAAGAGGAAAGAATTTCATAATATGTGGTATGACTGATCGAAAAGTGGGATATCATATACCATCAATTTGATAATTTATTGAAATTGTATGCTTGACATCAACTTTAGCTTATCACTTTTATGATAGGGTAATGCTATTCTTGTTATTTTTTCAAAACTTCAAATAAATTTCTTTATATATATTACTAAATCTTGTATGAAAATTTATGTCGTATTTAGCTCAATTTTATTGATTAGTGTATAATAAGTATAAGTGGCACTGATAAAGAGTGAGTAGCAATTTTTTTCCATGGACATATAGGTATTGTCTTGTTCATGTTTTTATTTACACCTATAAAAAATAGTTCAATTACAGATTGATAAAGGTTATAATAAAATTAAATAAGTTCAGATAAATTCAATAAAATTTATTATTAATATTATGTTAGTGAAAATTAAATTTATAGACCATATATACTCTACAACTAACCATTATTGATGTTGACCTGGCGTACGTATATGGTGTACGTATGTAATTATTATAATTAGCTAATATTTGGTATGGACCAATAATGGACGGTATAATGGTAGGGATTGTTAGGTTACATATTCATTCGTTGTGGCCAAGATGAGTCGAATTCCCTCCCATCTCACCAACTCATATCAATTTCCAAGATAAGGAAGCAAGCTACTCCGTAAGATATATCTAGCTTGACAATATGATACTTTGGCCTAAGACTTCCAGGGCAGTATTTGTAGATACCTAGTCAAAAAACATGCATGTGAGTAACATCCTACGCAAACATGACTAGGCTATAGTTATTAGGTCAAATTGGTAGGGTTCCTTACTTATTGTAAGAATTGTATCATGTACTCCATATTATTATTATTATTATTATTATTATTATTATTATTATACAAAAAATTTAGTAATTAATTTGCCCACGATCTCCACGTGATTAAGCAATATTTAATTTTAGATGTTCAGTAAAGTATACGAAATATTTAATACTGTACGAAGTATTCAAAACATATTTAATGAAATTTATAAATCATTTTATTATGTAGCAATAATTTTGTAAAACATAATATTAATGTGAATCTAACTTTTGATTTGATCACTGTTTGATTATTGGGAGATCAAAGCTAGAACAACCGTTACGACCTTAGATTAGATGGCTTACATCATGAATCAAAGGGATCTGATTGACCCGGATATGGGACACTACATATATAGATCGTTTCGTGTCCGAACGCTTGCATTGCATGTAACGCGCCACACGTACGAAGAAGATCATGTTACATGAATTACCTCTACGTGCAATACATGGTCATTGTGATTTTGTGAATGCATACGTTACTTGAGATCGATATAGTAGTAGGTGGAGTTTAAACGTCAATATCTTGTAAACATGCACCCGTAAAAATAGATAATAAAGTTCACTCCCGGCTTACGTAAACTACCACTCTTGATCACTTCTTAAAAATATAGATTTAATATTTGGACATCATTATGGACTTGTTAGTTGAATCTTGAATATGCAGTTAATTAATTGATTAATTAAGCATGCATATAAAACAAAATTAGCGTATAAAACAAATTTGGCGACGTAAAGCATTAGGGCCTGTTTTCATTGACTGAACTCAGCTGAACTAAACTGAACTGAATTGAATTGAGGTGAACTGAAATGAATATTTTATAAGAGAAGGAAATTATGAGTTGAGCTGAATTGAACTGAACTTAGCTGAACTGAATTTCAACGTAGGAGAACAGGGCCTTATAATCTAGTGATTACAAGATGTATTCATAAGTCTTTATCGATCAGTCTCAAACTAATAAGGTGACGTGGTGATTATGAGTTGAAAATTTTTATTCATGTAAAAGCTTGTGATAATACAATACAATTGCTTTCTTAAGATTTCTTTCGAATGAAAACAAATTAAAGGATCGTGTATACTTGGACCACTTGGTAGATCTTTTCATTCAAATCAACCATAGTATTTCTCAATCCAAGTATTTTTTTATGCAATACAACTAACGCCATAACAAGTTAACAACAAAGCGTTATTAGTTATAAAATAATTTAAGGTAGGCTAATTAACATTCAAATTATCCATAAAAATAATGGGACGAAGAAAGAAAAATAATAGTATAATGAAATATGATTTGACTATCATTTCTTGATAGATGGCGACCACATCATCTTGACTATTTTGACAATTTGACTATTATTTCCTTATAGATGGTGATGAGCACATCAAAAGTAATCGCGCACGTCAAAGCCCTAATTCTTAACCTTGTAAGTGTTTTGATTTAAGTGGTTATACAATGCATTATGCTTGTTGAACATAGTGGGCGGTAGAAATGCTAAAAAGTTAATAAACTACTTTTGGACAACTGTAATTTACCTCACTTAATCTTAATGTAATACGGTAGTTAAAGTTACAGATAAGTTAACTAATAATGAGTCAACATTAACTAAAATACCCAAAATAACTGTTGTGGTTGTCTAATAGTATGACATAATAGTTCACTTAGAAATAACTAACAAACTAGTCACGATGTGCCAACTTACTACTTATATTATGTATTGCTGCGGCTAGCTATAGTCGGCTACTATACTATTATTTCCTAGATTAGGACACTACATCCACCTTGCTAGCTACCTAGTACCTACCTTTAAACATCTCAATCACACTTGTTTCGTTTGTCATATCCACATTTTAACTTTGTTTTCTTAAATTAACCTCTTTTTCTAATAATTAATTAACATTGTTCGATTAACTTTGACCCATGGCCACATTTATGGATTATGTTTGAATTTTGTTTTTAGGTTACATAAACAAAGTTTTTAGATGACATTCATACTCTGTTAGATACGGGTCTAGGCCGCATTCGTCACGGGAGAGTGTAAGTCCACCATTTTACAAGACTAAGGAGGTTCCACTTCAAAACCATATGGCAATGAGGGACGAAGTAGCCCCTTAGCCTTATATTATGGTGGTAACTCTTGAATTCTTTCAATATGGAATTTCATTGCCAATACACTCCCCCTTTTTAGTGTTTAGTATTTTTAGTGTGGGACAAGAAGAATGCTCACATGTGGGTTGTTCATGGGCTCAACATACTCGTCTCAATGGTAAAGATGGCATTGAGACGAGTTAATGACCCGCACATAAGCACAACCTAACAACACGAGAAAAAAAAACACTGCATAAGTAAACGACATAGGCACGGTATATGTAGTCATGGCACAACTTAGAACATAGTGTTTCATTTCGTGGGGTAAGCATATGTCGCCTTTATCAAGGTGAATCACGACAAAACATACATGCTAGCCTGACACAACAAAGCACGCTAAAAACAATAATATTTGGCTTATCATACAAGTATGATATAATGGCACATGGGTTTAAGTTGTGCACGACCAACCTTTTGTAAATTTTAGCATAACACTTGCATAGAAATTTGACCGTGGGGTGGGCCGGGAGGCTGGGCCTCGCTAGGCCACCAAACTAACCCCAATAACCGTCTACAAAGGACAATAATGTAGATAATGTTTGACCATATAGCTCTTAATAAATATATCACCTATAAATTTTTAACTAAGTAAGCTTAGCTACATGGCATCCACGAGAATATAATGACTCTACAAATAATGTATATTGATTGGTTAACCACTTAACATATTTCTAAATTTTAATCCAAAGTTGTAAGGGGTGCTTGGCAATTAGCTTTTTACTTGACTTGAGTTTTTTTAGTTTATTCAAACTGCCAAAAAAAATTGTTTGGCTGTTGACTTTTTTGTTAGCTTGTAACTAGGCTTTTTAGCCAAAAGCTACAAGCCAATATAGGGCCAATAAGAGTTAGCGTTTTTTAGTGGCTATTGGCTTGTTGGCCTAGATTTTCACTAATAAATAGCTAGCCGCCATAATTAATTTTTTCCAATACTTCCGTAAAACATTGGCTTAAACAATCAGCTCGAAAAGTTAATCCATACGACTAATAATTCCAGGTGGTCAGACAAATCACACTAACCAGTCAACCGTGCAACAAATGTGTTACAGTTTTCATTTAATTTCAGCCACACCATTGTCCAAAATTTTTAATTATATTTTTATTTTATTTTTTAAAAGTACAAATGAACGTGCGTAGAAATCTGAGAAGGGAGTCACGTGTCCCCGGCTATTTGCATGGTCAATGACCGGCCAAACAAGTCATGTGTCCCCTTAGCCTCCTCCGCAAATCACTAGTGGGGTGGCTGGATTAATCTTTTCTTTTTCTTTTACTTTTTTTTTTTTAGGAGTGTACAAGTATAATTTTAATTACGCCGTAATATATCCTCTCCCTCTTTTTTTTTTTTTTTTTTTTTTTTGAACAAATATATCTTTTTTTTAAAATCAATAATATGTGGACTTTTTCGATTGCTTGTACATTTAATATCATTAAAAGTATTTTACTTACTCCGTCCGTCCCTAAATTACTATCCTATTTCTAACATTTATTGATTTTATTCATCACATAATAGAGAGAATTAGGAATGTAATTTAGGTATGAAGAGAGTATTATTTTGTACTATGAAGTAAGTATGTTATGGAGTAATAAGCTTATGTTTTGGAAGTTTAATTGATTGAAAAAAAAACAAATATAAAAGTGATAACAAAGGTCAAATAATTGTTTGTAAATAGGGGTAAAATTTTAAAAACTATAATTAAAAATAACAAAAAAAGTTTATTTTTTTATATTGATTACTCTGTTCAGTTGGTTGTTATAATATACGGAGCATAAACTTGAGTCATTTCAAATTATTCCGTTCATATAAATCGAAATTTAAAAGTTAAGCCAATCTTTGACTTCGTAATATTCCCTTTATTTTTAAATACTTGCTCCATTTCTCCATGCACGGAGTTCTAGGAGAAATTTGAGAAATTAATATAATATAGAGGTAGTGGGGGTTAGTGTAAGGTAAATTGAAGGAGAGACCGAGAGAGAATCTAAAAGCAATAAAATTGAGTCTCACTCGCTGAGAAAAAATGATTTAAATTGAAGCAAATATTTAAAAACGGTCGTAAAGAAAAAGTAGAGTAAGTATTTAAAAATAGAGAAAGTATTGGAGTAATATGCAAATCATATAAAGGTCAAAGTTAGCATTAATTTGTGTCAAAAAAAAGTTAGCATTAATAGAAAAAATACACGTATTAATTTCAAGCACCCTTAACAGTAATAATACCAAAAGTTAAAAGAGTAAAAAAAAAAATGGATTTGTCGGCAGATGGAAACGGTTAGGATAAAGGGACCCAGTACGATAAAACAGTCAACTGTCAGGTGCTGGACCATATAATGAGAAACACGTGGCAATAGCGTGGTAACTGTGAATAACGGACAGTAACGGTGGCCCCAAAAAGACGACAAGAAAGGAAATTTGGTTCGTTGAGTTGGTTTGGTTAGTTTGTTTGTTGCCTCCCTACTTGACTTCTTCCCCTTGTTTTACTCCCTCTAACCAAGCCGTGATCTTTGCTCCTATCATTTCTATGGATTTCTTTTCACAATATTTTCTCAAAGTCCGATGATATAGTTTAACCCGTCTTTAAAAGTACTCCCCCGTCCCTAAATTATATTCCTAATTCTAGCATTTATTCCTCAATAATAGAGAGAAGTAGGAATGTAATTTAGGGACAGAGTGAGTAAATAAATACTCAAAAGTTAAACAAGCTAGGATAATATTTTATAAATTCAATCATTTTATAACAATCTAAAATAACTAATTAAGCCATTCTTGTAAAATATTGGGATATTTTATATTTATATATAAAACACGGTAATATCAGTACTACGTCTTTACTCATCAATCATTTTTCCCATTTAACTTTTAATATTCTAGCTTCTTTTTTTTTTTTTTTTTTTTTTTGAAAAACCAGCTATTATTTATTAAGCACATTATTCTTCATTTCGTTCCTGGCCTATCCAAATGGTTAACAGCTTAAATTGACAAACTAGTTATCTTGATTATTTTGTCTAAAACAGGTATATATACTTGCAATAACTTTAATTAAACAAGATATTTTGTGTAAAAGTAATGTCTACGAGTGATCTTTATGCATATGGGTTGGGTGAAATTTTATACACAAATAATTTGACAACAACATTTTCTATGCCTTTTTCATGTCGAAAGGTTTTGCACTAATTACTACTCCTAGAATTTAAAAATTAAATTATATTCTTTTTTTTTTTTTTTTGACATTTTAGTTTTATTAGTTAAAATCCATGTTAAAGCTAGAATTAAGTGATCAATATATATATGAGAGTGGTGGTCCAAAAATGTGTAGGGTTATTTTAGTAATTTCCAACAAATATGAAATATGACATTAATTATCATGTATTTTTGGTGCAACATGCATGCTTTAGAAGAATGAACCCACATGTGAGCTGAGGTGGGGGATGATTATTCAAAATAATGAACAAAATAAAATACCAGTACGTGATTAGCAACTAATTACTCCACCTATTATAAATTTGTACATTTTTTAAAAATGAAATTTTGATGGACTTGTATGTTGCCAAAGTCTATTTGACGTGAAGTAACTAACTTATGGAGATTTTAGAATAATAAAAGTATGTTGATCATAAAGAATTAGATAATTTGTTAGAAACATACAAAGCTTAACAATAAATTATAAATGTGATTACACGGTTATACTAAAGGAAAGGGCTATATATTTGACCACATGTTAGATGTTTACAAAAGAGTGTGGTGCGTATGCTGTGAAATTCTATCAAATAGTTGTACGAGTAATAAAAAAGATAGACTTACATGTGATGGGCAATCATACTAATTAAGAAAGTATATTCATACGACAAGTTGCTTCACAATGAAAAAAAAAAAGTTTTTAAAAAGATGACTAATATTTAAGATTAGCAATCTATTTAATGATATTGTTAACCTTATATCAATGTATTGTCAATGTCTCATTCAAAACTAGCTTATATATACAATTATAGGCCCAAAAAAGATATATCAACACGATAACGTGACAATAAATTATGGATAAATGGAGCAAAAACCAAAAACCCATCTAGCAATAAAGCAAGAGTATGGGTTAGTTGTATTTTCATCCTACTCAACTAATTCTCCAATCATAATACGATGATTATGATGTTTTCCAATAATAAATTATGCATGAATTTAGGGACGACACGCTATGTTTATAAGAAGTACATTCTTAACAAAAATTAACGTTAGTTACGTCTGACTAACAAGTTGCATGTAGGAAAAAATAAACAGAATCACCAGAATCTATACAAGCTGAATCATAGGAGCATCAGAACCAAGTCACATGATTCGCTTCGCCACATTCTTCACTCAATTTAGAGAGTTTTTAATTTCAGCATTACATCTATTTTCACTATAAATAGTATCACTAAATGCTACGTGTAAATGTGTAGTAAATCATGCATTGACTATGTATACTCATGAAGTATACACGTACTCGCTATATATCTGTTCTACTCGTAATTTGTTCGTTAACCTTTGGCTTTTACCGTGTTCATATAAAATTGTGTTGTGTTCATTTTTTATTTATTTTATATGAAGCAACTAAATAAATTATACTTTGTATCAGATTGTAAAACGATGTGTTCGTTAATTTTAAATATCTTAATGTATGTATGACGTGAGCGTCTACAAAAAGTAGGTTTATTCAGTATAAGATCATGTTCATTTCCAATTGGTAGTTCGTATACCCGGGTGTACCATGCACATGGTGCACCTGAATTAAAGCAGAAAGAACATAGTACATAATTATAAAGAACATCATGAATATATAAAGGAACATATTACTGAAATATAAATAACACAATAATTTCTGAGCATAGTTTTTAAAATAAGGTTAAAAGATAACTATTAATTGATTTTTCCCAAAAAGTTTCATTCAAATCATTTCAAATATAAAAAATTCTTCTATTTACAATTATTTTCGCTCAAATATAATTCAAAATTTCATTTTTAAATTTCAAAAATTCAAAATGTTATTTTTAAATTTCAAAAATTCAAAATTTAAAAATATATTACTATTTAAGGGCCTGTTCATATTTACTGAACTGAGCTGAACTGAACTGAACTGAACTTAACTGATTGGAGCTGAACTGAACTGAGCTGAACTGATTGGAACTGAACTGAACTGAACTGAACTTAACTGATTGGAGCTGAACTGAACTGAGCTGAACTGATTGGAACTGAACTGAACTGAACTGAACTGAATTGAGCTGAAATGAATATTTTATGTGAGAGGGAAATTAAGAGCTGAACTGAACTGAACTGATTGGAACTGAACTGAACTGAACTGAACTGATTGGAGCTAAACTGAACTGAACTGAACTGAAATTAAGTAAATATGAACAGGCCCTAAGTTAAAAGAACATACTACGTAATTTGTATTACTGATACCCAAAGAACACAATTAATTTATATACCTTAATAAACATTGTTTGTAACGTAAAGAACATATAGTATAGACTTAAAGAACGAACATATAGTATAGACTTAAAGAACATATTGATTAAACTCCAGAAACATATTTCATTTCAATTAAAAAGTGATAAAAGAACATTTATCAGAATATAAAGAACATCATCTTCAACCTTAGAAAATATAACACTAGAATAGAGAAGAAGATAGAAAGAAGAAAAAAAAATTGTAAGTTACCTTTTCCCTCAACAACGAATTCATCAATTACAGCTTTCAATTAAAAGACTCATCAATATGATATAATTAACTCCGGAATTTCATTAAATCTCTTCAAAATTCAAATTTTGTTATTATTTTTCTCTATATAAACTCAATTTCTCTCTCTTAACAAAAAATGAAATTTTGTTTATTAGAAGTGATATAAAATGTAAATAATAAATCAATTTCATAAATCAAGGAATAAAAATAACAAATCAATCCCTTAAATCAAGGAGAGAATCATTTTGAATTTTTTTTTGCTCGTGTACTTTGTAGTTGTACACAATGTTCTTTCCACGTTTTTATAATTCTTGTATATTGACTAGGTGTACCATGAGCATGGTACACCTGGGTGTATGATGAAATTTTCAGTTCATTTCACCTTTAAAAAATAATATTAAGTAAAAATAATTTCAGTTTAGTAAAAATTAGTCTGGTTCAGTAGAAATAGTTTCAGTTCAGTAAAATTCAGTAACTATAAAGAAGAAATACAAGAGAAAATAAGTAAAAAAAATTCAGTTCAGCAAAAATAATTCCAGTTCAGTAAGAATAACTTAAGTTCAACAAAAATAATTTTAGCTTAAAAAAAATAATTTCAGTTCAGTAAAAATAACTCCAGTTCAGCAAAAAATAGGTGAGTGAACGGGGCCTAAATATACATTCAAAAATAATGATGTAAATACATGTGATTTTGAAAGATAAATCTATATATCGAGAACAATTCAATATAATAATTATATTTACAAAATACAATTTGATAATCATTGTAAAATTATTTAACAATAACATAAAAAATTTCAAGTTTCATATCAAAATGTGTACTCCGTCCTATTATATTTTAGTGATATAAAAATACCTAAATACGTACACATTTAAAAATGGACAAAGGGAATACTAATCAACGAGAAGGATAATCAAACCATGTGACAATGTGATATAGTCTTTCACAAGAGATAGTTTGGTACTTAATTAATCGAAACCACATATCATGATATGTTAATGTCGTGTAAGACAATATAATTAAGTGAAATAAAAATTCCTAGCTAGTTCTAGTATAACAAACTTAATTAGAAAGCTAACTAACTGTCAACTCCTATAATTTGTTAGTGACACTCTTCCATGTTATGTCTCCTAATTTTATATCTCATGCATGTTCTTATTGAGTGTTGATTTAAAACATGAGCCACACAACATAATATAATACTTTGTATGAAAACTACAAGTTAATTTATGTGAAATATTAATAATAGTAATAATAATTCTTAGGTATATAACGACATTTACCAATTTATAGTATTTCTTATCTAGTTTGTTTTTTTGCTAATATGATGAAAAGGAAAATTGAAGGATATATAATGTATGTTTGCTTTCTTTTCCTTGACTGACACGTCCAAACTTCTCATTTGGTGAAACATTGTTACATGTAACGCCATATTATGAAATATGAACATGTAAGGTTTAGACACTTGTCGATGAGAAATAGTAAGGAAAGTGATTTATTTATGTTCAATATATATAGCTAGCTTAGTCATCACACTATATTATATCTAGGGTAAATTTTTCTCATTTTTGTTTAACCTTTTTCTCATGTGTCCTTTTTACTAGGACTTCAAGTAAGTAAAATACAATTGAATGATCACAAACGAAAAACTAATATGCGTATTCCTATATATTTTATCAATGGTAAGAAAAAAGTAAATATTAGAAAACCCTCCTCGTATTCCTACACTTAGGTGTTCTGTATCATACAAGAATTTCTATCGCTACTAGCTGTTGGGTTTCTTACAATATGTATTGAGCTAGGGATCAGATCTGAAATTAAGCTTGGCTTAGCTTTGTATATTTATAATGTGCAAGAGTGCTTATTTGGAGTAAATCTTTTTGATTAATTAGACCAAGCCTAAAAGCTATGAATGAACAAAACCATTAAAATCAAACAAGATTGGTGGAAATGGTGAGAGAAATACCTCATGACTTAGATTTAAGTTTGAGTCTGATGACCTACTTATAATCAAGAGTGGAGATTCTCTAACCTTCCTCTCTACTCTTAAACATTGGCCAAGGTAGGATGACTAACCCGCGAAATTTTTTGGTTTATATTTAAGGGTCATTTTTCAAATGTCAGTAATCTTGAAACTAGCTACTTGAAATATCTATCCGATTCTAAAACCATAACCATCACAAAAACAAGATGTGGACTGCCGGATTTGCCTAATCTTACCCAAACTGTCATGATGTTAACTGAAGCCCTAAGAATGCAAGTAAGCAAATTAAACACCTTAACCAACGAATTCCTTGTTTTATTAATTACGTCATCTTTGCAAATTGCAATAGTATAGTTTGTTTTCATCCTCAACTTGAAAGAAAATAATCTAAAGTCAAGTCTATATGTGCAATTTCAATTCTAGCTAATCTAATTTAATTTGTAAGCATGATGCATGTGTCACCTTATTGGAAGATACAAGAATATACTTTCTGCTTGTTTTATTTTCCAAAATAATATTCTTGTTATACTAGTGTCTACGATCACGTCACTATAATCTTATTATCCATATACAAATTAAAGTACTTTTTTATTATAAAAAAAAATAAAAAAATAATGAATTGAAAAATATCTACTTTGAAATTTTTAAACACAAATTTTTATATGTGGTTGGTCACACCGTGTGGTTGGGATTACTTATGTAGAGGTAATCCCTGACCGACTGAGTATCCCCTGACCAAGTAACCCCTAACCAATTGACCGGCCGAGTAACCCCTGGATAAGTAACTCCGTCCACACATTGTGTCCAGCCATACGATATATGTGGCATGCCACACAGAAAATGCGCTGAGTTTTAAAGTAGCATTTTTTTTTTAATTGAGATACAAAGTAACATTTAATTGTATTATTTTTCAATTTGAAGTACAACTTCATCAATCCTTTTTATTGGCTTACAATACAAGTATTAAAATCATGTTTTTATATATTTAAACTTAATTACTACATAAAAATAACAAATTAATCAAATCAAGTGGCCTATATACTTCGTATATATATAAGAGGACTCAATGATCTTGATAGTTAACCAATAAAATAATAACTTATCTTAGTAAATATCAGTGTGTCCTATACGAATTAAATTATTCTATATAAATAAAAACAAGTGGTGAAGTATAATGATGAAAATCTTAGAAAATCCTAGTAATAAATACTAAAATTAGGAAGTGAAGTTGGTAAGAAATATTCCAATTAAGATGGGATAAGAGGGGGAAGGTGGGAGTAGTAAGGTGCAACATCAGAGCTGATGAGGCATACAATCATGTCTTACAAATCCCTAATCATGTCTGACTAGGCTTGCTCACATTTTCTATACGTACTTACTACTGCTCTTATCACTCCTAAGTCTTAACTTCTTCCCCACACCAGGCCACAATATAGAATAAATACGTACGTACATCTACAACAACGTTTTTTCTTTATTAAGCGGCTACACACTCACTCTCAAGTCTCACTAATACTACAACCTATAGTTGTACGAAGTATTGACTATTTCCTAACTATGATGTCTATGTTTTATCCTAACCGGAAATATTGACTATTACACTTCTTGACTCAATATAGTTCGTACGAAGTAGGTCATACTCATATTAATAACTGAAAATCAAATATAACAACCTTTTCTTCCTTTTTTTTTTTTTTTTTTTTTTTTGTTTTCTATATATATATATATATTATCCTTATTTTGTTTACATTTTCATTTCTTGGTATGTTAATAAAATTATAGTTACCTAAATTCATAATGGTGGTGCTCATGCTAATAGTGGTGAATGGATCGGAGTAATTAATATTTATAGTGACAACATGTAGTTAAAAATAAATAAATAAAATGGAGCGATGCATGTTTTATTAATTTAACCTAATAATAATAAATGAAGAAAAAGAAATATTGTACTTCGTAGTAGTTAGGTTGGAAAAAAAAGCAAAACAAGATTCGGTGTGTTGAGAAAACAGATGAAGGGCCGACCAAAGCATGAAGAGATTATGATATGAAATGACTTAGATACGCGTGTGTTTGATTTGCACTATCATATTGGAGCCCATTTTCCCCTTTTCTTATTTATTTAATATTATTGACCCACTTCTTATTTCATTTTATTTGAACAACTATCTGGTTACATTGCATGCACTCCAGTAGTAATAGTACTACATCCTTCGTTGTACGTTTTCATGCATGCATGCTTATTAGCTAGTTATTTAATGATAAATAAAGCAAAAGCTAAGAAATAAATTGTGATTTACTGATTTTAGCTAGTAATAAATCCAAAATTATGGACTAATAATAGCTAGTACATTCATCACTAACACTTATAGTTTAGTTAAAATGTTAAAATATGGAAAACTAGAGATCAAAACTTGTTTACAAAACACTAGTTCACTTAGAATGTGTATGATCTAATGATCCATTCGACTTATTTTAAATTATTATTATAGCGTACTTGTCTTCAATTGTAAATCACAAATATTATGAAAATCAAAATTATATATTGTGACAAATCCAACGTAATTCTATTATACAATTGTATTTAATAAATTTTTTTTTCTTATATTTACGGAGTAGTTTATATATACTGCCAAAATTTTAATTAAACCGAGACATCAAATTAAACCAGATTACACCAGAAAGAAAGATTTTAGACATAACTACTTTCCAAAATTATTTAAAAAATAAAGAAAACTAAAGTAAAAATTACAAGATTCTTAGTCAAAAACTATGAAAGAGTTGTCCTGACTGCATGTGAATAACCAAGTCAGCACCACGTAAGTTGATGGTACAACTAGCTGGTGTGTCCATCTCCACAGTTACCCTTCCTTTCTTTTTAGATTCCTAAATTTAAATCAAAATCAAAATCAAAATCAAATTTAAAATTAAAAAAATTAAAAAAAAAATAAAAAAAATAAAAAAAGTTTACATATAAACATTTTCAGTTAGTAATGTACGTGTGCATGGGTTGTTGGTTTGGTCGTTGATACTTCCCCATAAATGTACAACATTTCATTTTAATTGGGTAAAATTCCTAACTTTATACTATTATATGGTTTATATTCTTTTGAATTTTTGATACACCTAATACGGAGTATAAATTATCTCGATCATTGTCAATTATATAAAACCATCAACGACTACTTTTCTTTCTTTGCGGAAAAGTTAGGATTCTTTACTCTTATCATTTTTTTTTTTTTAAAAAAAAAAAAATTTGTTACAAGTCGTCTTCCTTTCGGTTGCTGTTCTTTTGGAAATTTAGAGACATGGTAATGGTATGGGCAAATAAATTATGGCCTTTTAGGTGGAAACATTTGGGTCCCAATCTATTCAAATTGGTCCTAAAGTCTTGGTCAATTCTAAATCTTGAATAATTGTAAAGGGACGTTTATAGGAAATTTTCGTGGTATACTAGTTGTATACATATAGGTAGACATGTCTAAACTGATACAAGCTGAGAAAATAAATTTTGATACGTCAAAATGGTTAATTGTGGTGTATATTATAGATGAATTTCTTTTGATAAATAATGTATCCCTAATGTTGGTTAATTATAAGCATTAATCATTGCTCACTGGTGGATATACTTTTTCCTCAATATAATCAATTTAGTTAACTTAATTTATATTGCTAATAAAGTTATTTCTACTTAAATTAGCTTATTCCTATTGGAAAAAAAATTATACTTTCTCAAAGTTGTGTCCTCTTCACATAAAGAAATAGAATTTTTTAAAATACAGTTTTAATCAGTAAAACAAATCTCTTGTTCAATAATATTTAATTATTAATTATACACACAAATACAACAATGAAACCAATACAAAATCAAATCATGATCTTATTTTTTTGTAATAAGTGTCATGTAATAAGGTGATGAGTAAACAAACACTTAATTATCACACAAGTGCATACATACGAGTAATATATTTCTAAATTATTAAATAATTAATAATATGGATTAAGTATTTCTCATGTTATAAAAACTAAATATCCATAGATAAACAAGCCATTAATTTGAGAAAATTTACTCTATTATTTAATATAATTGCACATAAGCACAATTTTGTCTGAAAAATTATATAATAGTGTCATACATTGTCACAGTCAAATACAAAAATCAAACAGATTTAAAAAATAAAATAAACATCTGCTTAACTGAAGCTAGCATGGTATCCGGTTTCCAAATTTGGCAACATCTCCAACACAAGCCAGTATATGAGTATCATTGCATAAACTAAAAATGCCCCAAGCTAGTTTTAAATTATATGTCATTATTTAATTAAGTTAATTTTTTTTAATTAATTTTGTACCCATCCACTAAATAGGGATTTGGATTATAGTTTAGCTCAGTCCTTGTCATTGTGTTAGATTTCATTGGATTCTTTGTCATATTGAATTGAAAATATTAATGATTGAACATGTGCACTGAAATCAAGTCGAAAAATACAATTCAGCACCCAAGAGGTGTATATTCTCCATCCTGACCATGTGTGCAGTTCTATTCACCTTATATTTCTACTAATTAGATGAAAATTGAAAAATAATTCATTACAGCTACGTTAGTAAATTTAGGAAAAATATGGTCATTTATAAATTAAGTATTTCAAGAATAATTATGGTATGAGTTAATTTTTTTTTTTTTTTTTTTTTTTGACATCATGGTATGAGTTAATAAGGGATAAGGATTACACAAGTTCAATTTACAGCTAAATATAAACTAAATTTTAATAACTACGAGTAATAAAAATTAGATGAATAAAATGCATCCTCAATGCGTGATCTTGTTTTGTTACATAGCGAGCTACAATGCATGTTACCACCCGATTTTATTTTATGTGAATTCATGCCGTCTTTGTCAGGGAGTAATATCAACTAATTACGTATCATCCAAATCTTAAATCAGGCTAAAGGTCATGGAGCTTGCATGTGCTAGACTCCTCACCCACTCAACACTGCGTAGATTATACATTAATTATGTCAATTGGGGTTATTTTATTTAATCTTGAATTGGTTAATCATATATTTCAAATTTTGTCTCTTTTACCAACCCCTCCCTAGGCCGCAATCTCGGTTCACAAATTAAAGTTAATTCGATCTTAGCTTAATTTTGACCCTAAATCATGTTCTCGAGCCTTAAACTATTTGCCCACAATATCTTTTATATCCGCTCTTAATAATGTTTGCATGCAATATAATATTAGTGTAAACTTTTTGTTTTTGGTTAATTATAAGAGACAAATTAAATATTAATACTACATACCGATCGATAATAACTAATTAGGATTATGCATGCAATAGTCATTATTCCACTCAAAAGTCATTGGTTTATATCAAGTATATAATTATTTTAAATACTCAAAATTGTCACCTTTTACTTATAATAACCATTTTGTGAATAATTCCCAAGAAATCGCAAAATTCTGAATGGAAACATGCATGATAAAATTGATATGGTATAACTAAAACATATACTCCGTATTGAATATCTAGACTAATAAAATTTGAACACTTGAAATTTGGAGCGATATTGTTTAACTATACTTAAACATTATTCATATTGTCCTCGTTATCATTGAGCGAGTATGTATTATGTATATATATCTTGCAAGTGTAAATGTTTTGTGTTTAGGGGGAAATGCTCATCAAATGGATGTGCACTGTCGGTAGAGAGACCATCACAAGTCTTATTGACAGAGATCTCATGCAAAATGAAAAAAACATAGAATTATCTAATGTTTTAATTACTTTATCTAGACTTTGAAAATGATACTGGTAGTATTTTTTTTTGAGTTTGCCCCATCCGGTTCACTGGAGCTTAGCTCTGACTACGTCCGGATCCGACTCGGGTTGCACACCTAGCTTATGGTGGGTGAGTCTCCCAACAAGAGTTTTCTGCATTCGATGAGTCTCGAACTCGAGACCTCCCTTAAGCGACATCAAGCTGCTTACCACTTGAGCCAACTCTTGTTGGTATGATACTGGTAGTATGATTGTATGAAATATCATACAGATCACATATACTAATCACTAATGCACCTCCCTTTTCTTTCAAACTACGTACTTTACATACTTCTTATAACTGTAAATAACACCTTCGACAAATATACAACATTAATAATTTCACCTCTTTTTCCAAATTTATCCACTTGAAATAGATCTCTTTTACCAGTCACTAACCTCGACCAAATCAAATCAAACCAAACCAAACCAAAAAAGTTATTACTCCATCTTATTAATGTAAAATATACTCCATACTTCGTACAATACTAGATATTTTTACTCATCTTATTTTCTTCTAACGTTAAGGTTAATTTGAAAAAGACGATTTTTGGGGCAATGGAGATCGACGGGGACCACAAAGGTAGGTTATTGTTATTCCATGTGAATGTTAGTTAATCAGTTGGCCGTTTGGTTGGGTTACAAAAAAGAATAGCATCGCATCCACGTTACATTGGTCGTCATACTCATAGCATTATATTGTTATATATCTAGTATGGTCTTTATATAAAATTTGACTCGATCATTACAAAAACCTTAGCTCCTTTTTATCAAACTTTCGGAAAGTGGATAATATATCAAAATCCTTTTTTTTATAATTAATTTTCTTGGAAAACCTGGAATATGCTTTCCTTTCACTAAACGATGACATCTAGCTACTTAACTCCGTGTTTAAGTCATTATTAGGTGTGAACAAATCTCTAATTTTTTTTTTCTTTTTTATCTAATTTGACCATTTGATATGATATGATATGATATTTTCCTTTGTTTTATATATTTGTGGAAATTGGATCTACCTTGATAAATCTATATATTATCCGAAATAGTCGGTGAATAGCCTAACTTAATAATAATATTAAATCGAACGACTATAAAATCTGTAACTTTTAGTACTATGTAGCCATAATGTAGGAAATATCGTTAGTTGATGCATGCATGCAGCTTATATCATCAACTTGATCAATGTTGTTTAGAAATTTTGACCATATTTTAATAACGTTTGATTGCGGATCATATTATCGAATATAATAATAAATTTTATCGTGAGTCAAACTTTTTAATGTCGAAATGAAGATTTAGTAGTAATTTTATATCCCATATGTTTAAAATGACTTTTAGAAATTATGGCATACTTCATACTATGTAAGAGCATCATCAGATTCATCACTGGTGCATCAAATGTAATATTTACTATTACATAAGGGCACAATAAAATAAATTTAAATTATATAAAGTAATGAGAATTATGTTTTAGAGTAGGAATTTGAATAAATACTACCTTTGTTCTTTTATGTTTTTAATATTTTTACGTTTTTTCCGTGAGTCTGTCTATGTTGTTCTTTAATTTACACTTTTATTTTATTCTATTTTGCAATGATTTTGTACACTTTTATCCCTTTTACCTCACAAAAGAGTATACTTTTGCTACTTTAGTCCCTACCAACTCAATGTCTATATATTCTTATGTTGAATGTTGTGCATATAGCATAATACCTAATTAATTCAGAATAATAATGCTTGCATTGTTGCATATGATTGTGGCTACTCCGCTGCGCTATGTATGTTCAATTCAACACCTTATGTAATTAAGTAAATACAGAGTATGTATTTGCTTATTTACTAAGTGATTACTTCACATCATAGCATTTGTTGATCGCTAAATATTATTAATTTTGTGATATTCATACATTTCGATCTTAACTAGATTTACATATAAACAATAATTATCGTTTTATAAATAAAAACTTAAAAATAAACGAAGGTAGTGTGAAGAAATTGGTACCTCCGACGAGGCGAGGCACCAACATGGCAATCCGAATTCGCTAATTTCAACTAGGTCGCCAAATCAACATAGTACACGAAAGAAAATGAAATGTGCACCTCGAATTAAACAATGTAAAGCACCAAATTAAACGTGGCAAATTGTTCCCAAATGTCAACTAGCTCGCCAAATGGAGTAGGGAAGCAAGAAAACAACAAGAGAATTCACGAATAATCAAAGAATTAAAAAAGAATATACTAATTCGTATAATAATTATACCAAAGTTAGGCAAGAAAATTACGAGTAGTTTATTTGGAGAATCTAATCTAGGGCATGAAAGCTCGACCAACAAATTAAAATCACCAAATTCACCTGATTTTTTATGCATGAATGAAGTTTGTCTATTAGTGCTAATTAATTCCGTCAATCAACCATGCACGTGAAATTGTGACTTTCATGAAATTATCAGCTCAATTTGGGGGATGGGGAAGGAAATAAGTCTTTGTTGCACAAGTTTTACACCAATCACCGTTATGATTCTTATGAATGTACACGTTAAACACCCCATATACATGCACGATCACTTTGACACCATGTATGTGTTAGAAAGAAAAAATCTATGCACGAATGTAAGGCCATGTTCTGATTTACTGAATTGAACTGAACTAAATGTTTTATGAGAGGAGGAAATTAGAAACTGAAAACTGAACTTAAGCTGAAGAGAACTGACCCTTTAGTGTAGAATAAGTAGTTTGCAATAATCTACTCAGGTCTTTAACTAAATGATCATACTCTTTCCATTACAAAATAATTGACACGTTACACTTTTTTTCACTTTCATATATTAAGACTCAATCATATGTTAAATTTGACCTAAGTTTATTAATAGCATCTTAACAATAATTTTTTCATATGAAACATGATTTTAAAAAGACATTAATATAAAGCTTCACATATATTTTTATATGTTTTTAAATAAAATTTAATTATATTTGTCATCTAAGGTCAACTAATACACTAAAATTTTAAAATGTGTGTCAAGTTTAATTGTGTCAATTATTATAACATAAAAAAAGTACTCTAATAAGATTCTGTTATCTTCAGCTTAATTTTAGTTCAGTTCAGTTCAGCTCCAATCAGTTCAATTTAGTTCAGTTCAGTTCAGTTCTTAATTTCCTTATCTCATAACCAATTCATTTCAGCTCTATTCAGTTCACCTCCAATCAGTTAAGTTTAATTCAGTTCAATAAATCAGAATAGGCCCTAAATTTTTTCATTTCATCCTTCACCAAACATCGGACAACATACTCACATTTGTACCAAACGAAACCATGTCTACCTTAAAGTAAAACGAAAATGTGATAGCCATTGAATTATGATCTAGGCTAGATGAGGTAAGTACAATGGCCATGTGCAGTCCCATGTGGCACCACCCCCAAAACATGTAATGTGAAGAATGAAGATAAATCAAATATCAATAGACAAATGCGGGTTCATGGTCGGGTCATTTTGGTGTGGGCCTACTTACTAATCAAACTATATATTGTAGCAACCTTTCTAGCTTTATTAGCTCTATTCATGCTTACAGGATTCTACTACTGCTGTTACTTGTACTGCTATTACTGGATATAATTTGATACAATCATACAAGTACTATCCATGAAATAGTGAAAATGGATCTCATTATGAGTCAACATTAACAATAGATAACAATCAAATGTGTCTCTACTTATACGTTTCTTAGACCATAATTACTTGTTCTTGTAGATTGTGTCGTATAGCTCAATCAATACTAATTGACAATTACTTCATATCATAGAAAGGTTACTTTTATTCCTCAAAACAATTTATTTTCGTTACAATAATAATTGGAATTTAACTTTTTTTTTCTACTTTCTACGCATCTTGATACTGAAACAAACTTAATCTAAACCCCTAGTATATATAATTTGTGAAAATATTGGTAATTCCTTTTTCTTCGTGTTACACTTGCATTTTGTAATTTAAATCAGAGTTAATTGCTTACATAGAACGACAAAAATAGTTAGAACCCCTTGCCAATTCACAAGAAAACAATACAAGTGTAGAAAATTTAATGTTGTTGCTAAATAAAATGTATTGTTGCATATATTTATATGAATGGACGAGAAATACAAATGAATGAGGTATTTATAGATTGAAATGTGATTTATTGAATTGATTCCTATTAGAGTTAACAAACTCTTTAGAGAAGCACATAAAAAGTTGTTATAAATCTAATAATTTCAAGAGAAAATATTAATTAAAAAACTAATTCATCCATTGTTTAAAAATGATCACAATTGAAGTTTTAGACAAGTAATCAACAATGCTCATCTTTGACTATAAATATCTTTCAAGGTCAATTAGCGTCCTGGATTATTTAGAAGTAGATTGCTATATATTTGTTAACAACCGTCAATTTCATCAAGAATTATGTAAGTATTAACTATTAAGCGATTAATAGTGATATATTAGACAGTAATCACGTACTTAAAGCTCTGTAATTAATTAATATAAACAACCAGTCATTGCTAAATTTTCGGCTTCATTCAAATCCATGACTTAAACACAAGACACAATCTTAATGTAGCCTCAATTTTCTAATATATAGTGCAATATATATGCCAGTGTTTTACACTACAGTCCAACTGTAGTAGCTTTAATCTTATATTCGAATACTGCTACAAAGTACTTGTATTTAACTTGCATTAACAACACTGTGTTGTTCTTGGCCAGACATACACTTTATTAATTGGTTTAATCATTTTTTTTTTTTTTTGTTGAATTTGATGAGAAGGTGAGGTGAAGATTGGAGAAATTATTGACAATTACAATATGTAAGATCAGATATCAGCACATCATATTATGACATGGAGGAGAAGAAAGCTGCGAGCTTTGTTCATTTTAAGACGTAAGGGCAATTTTGTAATTTCACACAAAGGCAATCTATTGTATAGTGTATGCATGATTAATTGACGATAAGAGTATCTCCAATGATTATATTTTTAAGGTATATATATATATGCATGTTTGCAATATGTCGTAGTATATGATAATTACGTAGTTGTACCTTGACCTTTGCACGCAAGACAAATAATCGGTGTGCTTTCAAGCAATGGTTGCTCAACGAAGCTACAAGTTTGAAAAAAAATGTTGATGTTGGATGATACAAGTGGATGGGATGCATCGATCCAAGCTACAAAATGTCGTAGTTAAACTAGTCAAAGAGCTTGTAGCTTGAATATATGTAGTTTGAACATCTAAAGTGTAAAGCCAAACAACATATCTTATGGCCCATTATTGGAGTTGCTATGGTGGTACCAATAGAGAGTATTTTGATTGTAAATATAGGCTTAATATAAAGCTCTTATTTATCATGGAAGTAATATTGATGAAAAGTGTAGGTAGTATTTAAATAATTACTACCTATATTGTGGAGTTCTTCTGTTGTTCATTCGTAATTATAGTACTTTAAAAAAATAGCAAAATCGTGTAATCAGTTGTCTTACAATTAAATAGAGGAAAGCCTATGATCGTTTTATAAGCTTGTAAATTCACCCTTTCTATTATCATCTATAGTTTGATTACACGAACTTTCTCGAGATTTGTTGGTTGTAAACACTCATTCTTCTCATTGAGTTACCTCGAAGCCCATGCAACTTTTTCAATTAAAATATAATGATATATCAAAATTCAGAACCCAATTTAATTTGTTAATTATCCTTCAAACTAAGCTTTTAATGAAGCAACTACATCGGTTTAGCTCTTAATTGAAACCCATTTGTAAAGGCCGTTTTTATTTTAATATTGTAATAAATTTAATATAGATTTCTATTTTTTAAAGGATAGTATATGGTTGTAAACATTTTTTTTTTTTTTAATATATGGTTGGGAACTTGAAATAGATGGGCGATGATTTGCCAATACTTTGTGAGCAAGAATACTACCAAGATAATGTAGTAAGTGTAAGAGTATAGTAGTGACTATTTTTGGTCGACATAAGTTCCCCTTTATTAAAATTTCTTGTAGTGTGAACTGATCATGTGTCTTATTATTTGTCTATTTTGATTCTAATTATCTCTAATTTGGCCCCATCATCAACTTTTGATAATAATACTCGCATTATTAGATGACTTAGGCCATCTCCAATTGCAAAACATGATCTTCGATTATTTGACTAAATAAATATCAATTCTTTTTAATGCTATAATTTTATTTACATTTGAATTTGTTATATATATATAGAGCAAGAGCGCAATGATAGAGATCAATGGCAAATCTTGACTACAAATATTGAACGGGCTACGAATTAAACATCTAACAACATCTAACACCTCACTCAAAACTAACCATTGACCCATAACATATATAACCTATAGTTGCTTAGGTTTATTAACTAGTAAATAGAAAAACTTACTCGAAGCAATTTTAATTAACCGTGATATAGTGAAGGTTCACATTCGATCAAATTAAAGATGATTGTAGGGTCATGTCTCGTGTCAGGCATATATGCTTTGGGGTTAGTTAGGCAATTAGGCCCGACCTTTGGCATATCCCACGAGCTGAGCTTTATTCTGTGGTGTGCCAAAAGTTTCAAAAGATTGACCCTTGTACTACCCAAGGCTACATACCACGATGTCTGACACTACAACCGTGTTGTGCTTGCATGCCTAAGAACCTGTTCACATTTACTTAATTTCAGTTTAGTTTAGTTCAATTCAGCTTCTAATTTCCCTCTCTCATAAAATGTTCATTTCAGCTCAATTCAGTTCAGCTTCTAATTTCCCTCTCTCATAAAATGTTCATTTCAGCTCAGTTCAGTTCAACTCCAATAAGTTCAGTTCAGTAAATGTGAACAGGCCCTAGGTCAAAAATTTTTACATTAGTGTGTTCTCCCAAGCTGTGTCGTGCCAAATAAATACGGTTTGGGGCAGACTTAGCACTATCTTTACCTCTGATGTAGACAAAACTTATCTCCATATTTTAGATACTACCTCAAAAAATTTGACCAATTAAACTAAGTTGTCTTTGTTTGAAACTTGACTTATTTTTGGTAAATATTATTTGAATAAGTTAAAGAGAACCCAGTCTAACAAGTTAAGATACATAAATGAAAACATATGATCTTACTTAGGGGATTGTAAGAGATAAGTGGAGAACTATTACAACTTACAACTATAGACCTATAGTAACAACACAGCAATAAAGTCTTAAAAGTATAGTTTAATAGAGTTGTTTCCTTAAAATTTCCTCCTTTTTTAATAGGAAAGGAAGCATGGGAGGAGGCGGGAAGTAATAAAGGAGCGCCTATTTAACAATACCCCCCCCCCAAAAAAAAAAAAAAAAAACAGGGAAAATATTGACTAGGGTTTTGCTAAAGATTTCTTTTTTTTTTTTTTTTTTTAAAAGTGAAGAAATAAAAAGAAAAAAAGAAAAATCAAAATTGTAGGTAGTTGTTATATAAATATGCAGAGGGGCCGTCACAAGGCTCAACAATGCTAATCTTCCATTCTGCCTCTCTTTCTCTCTCTACGTTCTCTCTCTGAAACTCACCAAATCCCTTCATACTCTTTGCAACATCAACTGCCTCTGTTATCAATTACTACTATTTCACAAATTACGTGCATTTTCCACCATTTTTTTTTTATTAACTTAAACAACAAAACGGCTGAGAACAGGGGAAGTTTAATTTCTGATAATACCCAGAAAATTTGTGACAAAAAAAAAAACCCAGAAATCTTAAGAAATTTGCAGTAAAATTTGGAGAAGATGAAGTATGTTCTTGTAACAGGAGGTGTTGTTAGTGGACTGGGAAAAGGGGTTACTGCTAGTAGTATTGGGGTGCTCCTTAAAGCTTGTGGTCTTCGTGTTACTTCCATTAAAATAGGTATTTAGCTATATTTGCATTTTAATTTTTCTGGGTTTTGATTATTTTTTTGAGATTTTTTACGACGTGGGTTTTGGATTAATGTGGATTAGGTTGAAATTCAAGGGTTTATGGCTGATTTTTGTTTCCCAGATTTTAATTTAGATTATTTTTGTTTTGATGTACATTGCACCATTTTACCCAGAAATGAGTTTGATGTATGAGATTGTTTTTACTGTCTGATTGGGTTGAATGAAGGAAATAAACCCTGAAATGGAATAAAAATCAGAGCTTTTTTTTACCCCTTTTGATTTTTTCTTGTATTTTTGTATGAGTAATTGATTGATTTTGTTGTTGCAGATCCTTATCTGAATACAGATGCAGGAACTATGTCACCCTTTGAGCATGGTGAAGTGTTTGTTTTGGATGATGGAGGCGAGGTAACAAAAAGCTTTATCTAATCATATTATATTAATTTATTAATTTGCATATTTTAGGTTTTGAAATCCAAATTTGTTTAGAAATCAATTTCTTAAGATTTGAATATAAAAAACTTTAGTGAAGTCATTATTGATGTTGACTTAATTTCATTTTCACTGTTAGCAATTTGATTTAGTTTTTGTTGGGTCTTGGCGGCAGTGTAGGTTGTTGGAAAGGATAGGTATCTTAGAAAATGATGTTGATTTCTATACTTATTTTTCCTCAAAGCTTTCATGAAATGTATCCCCTTTTAGCTTGTATGGAACATGCAGACTGAGACTGACCTTGGACGAGTTGTGGGTTCGAACCACGGTGTGTTGTTCATCAGAACATCGATTCGATGCTAGGCAAAAGAAAAGAAAAGAATATCAGTTTTTAGCTTTTGGATTATGCTGTTTTTTCATTAAAAGAAAAAAAGGAACCTAGGATAACAATATAACACAAGGAATTTTATCTCTAAATACCTTGAAGTCAAAAAGCAAGAAAGAAATACGAAGTAGAAGCTTTAGATTGTGAAATCAAATGTGCTTGCTTTTCTCCTTTAAGCAGCAAAATGATTTCCCTTTGTTCTTGCCAATATCGGTGTGGGGCCGAAGTAGAGCATGTTGTTGTTCCCTTCATGAGCTTTATTTATTATGATTTCGAGTTTGAGCTGAAAGATATTGATTCTCTACTCAACATGTGATCAAGTGATCATGACTTTCTAATGTTAAACAATCTATCAACGTTCATACTTCATAGTACTTAACGAACGAACCGAGGTTGATGTTGTTTGTTCAATTGTTTCGCAGGTGGACCTAGATCTTGGTAATTATGAGAGATTCTTAGACATCAAGCTGACACGAGATAATAATATAACAACTGGGAAGATATACCAGGCAAGCTTAATTACCGACACTGCCTTATCTGTTACCTAACTTGTCCCTTAACCCTTCCTATTGAAGGATGGAGTAACCCACTTGACTATGTTTTTCAATTGAAATTGATTTTTGTTTTTGCTATATGTGACAGTCTGTCATTAACAAGGAGAGAAAGGGAGATTATTTGGGAAAAACTGTTCAGGTCTTTTTCCTTTCTAATCCATAATTTTCCACTGCTACTATTGACCCTTCACAGTCATTTTAATTGAATTCTTTGTGATTGTTAGGTTGTCCCGCACATTACCGATGAAATTCAGTTGTGGATAGAACGTGTTGCGCATACACCGGTAGATGGCCAGGAAGGCCCTCCTGATGTTTGTGTCATCGAATTGGGTGGAACTATAGGTGTGCCATCTAATATACCCTAAGGTGTTTTGTCATGAATTTCAACATTGCGTGTACAATTGGTTTGAAATTTGTGTTTTCATGGTGTAGGGGACATTGAGTCTATGCCGTTTATTGAAGCTCTTGGACAATTCTCATATCGCGTTGGTAGGTCTTCTTAGAAGTCTTGCATGCTTGAAACTGCTCTTTCTTTGTTGGAAAAGTTTACTCAATACTTCTTATCAACAGGTTCTGGAAACTTTTGCTTAATTCATGTCAGTTTGGTACCCGTTCTGAATGTTGTTGGGGAGCAGGTAATTCAATCAAATTCCTTATGTTAAATATTTATGTTTTTGTTTGTATGAACTGCCTTTGAGGCTTGGTTTTTAGCCATGTCCATGCTCAAATTAATTGACGTAAATTCTGTATTTACTTCTAACAGAAAACAAAGCCAACTCAGCACAGTGTTCGGGGACTGCGAGGCCTGGGGTTAACAGCAGATATTTTGGCTTGTCGGAGCACAATGGTATATCTTTCTCTATGTCAGTCATGCTCATTTACCCTTTTTCCTTGGTGATGTTTAGCTTAAACATTCATTTTTACCGTGCAGCCTCTTGATGAAAATGTGAAGGCGAAGCTCTCACAATTTTGCCATGTTCCGGTACTTCTAACAGCTAATCCCTTTTATGATTTGATCTCATTTGTTCACTCTTACGTGATTGATATATGAATCAGAGCCTTACCTGAATCTGTCCTTTTCAGGGTGAAAATATTGTAACTCTATATGATGTTCCAAACATCTGGCACATTCCTTTGCTTCTTAGAGTAAGTTATTTTTTTTGTTTTGCTGTTGAAAAGAAATTTTGGTTGTACCCTGTTGAATATATTGCTCATGTTGAGTTTGTGGATTTCCTTTTATTTCCATCAGGATCAAAAGGCTCATGAAGCTATATTAAAAGTGCTCAACCTTAATGGGTTTGTTCTATATCCTTGTATCTCATTTGCCTAATTCATGGTTGATTTTCCTGTATCCCATCTGACTTTTGCTTGCCTTCATGCAGTGTTGCAAAGGAGCCTGTACTAGATGAATGGACTCGGAGAGCTCAACTTTGTAGTATGTTGCAGCAGCCTGTAAGTTCCGATTGACTTTTTAATTTTTTTTTACCTCAGCTATTTGTGTTCTTGTATTAACAAAGCATATTTAGCCGCAACTCATTTTTGTTTTTTATCTTAATCCATTAGGTGAGGATAGCCATGGTTGGAAAGTACACTGGACTTTCAGATTCTTATCTCTCTGTGCTAAAGGTAATTAAGAAACCTACAACTTTATTTCTCAAGTATCTTTTTTTTCTATTTTTTTTTTTGGGGGTGGGGGGTAATTTTGCCTCTTTTTACATACATGCAAGCTGTTGATGAATTTCGAGATTGTATAAATTCTGCATTTTTGGATTTACTGCCACTTTAGAGCCGCAATGGAGTATCCTGGACGTAAGCTTAGCTACTCATAATTATAGGGTTAGAGCTGCATTTTATTTTTCAAATTAAGGAAAATTCAAAATGTTGTAGGGCTATAAGAACCGGACTAATGAAGGCACATGCCATACAGTGAAATTAATTGCCTTTATTGACCACCATTTAAATGCTGTTTATTTTCCCTGCAACGAGAGTATACATGTGTTGACTTTAATTAAGCAAATTATGGACCTATGCAATGAAAGCATAATTGTCTTTGTGCACCGTCTTGTAAAGTTTCTTAAAGATCCTCAATTTTATTATACAAGTATGCATTTTGGGAACACTATTGTCTTTTGTTTATGCTGATCTATTATACAGCATACAGTTAAAAAAATCTTCCCCCTTGTAGCGGTTGACTCACATATGTTTTGTGTAGAAATGAGAACTTAAGGGCATTCTATCTTGATACTTTTTTTTGCTTGTCGCAAATCCTGCAGCCACATCATGTGGGGTCTAGGTAGTCCGGATCGCATTAGGATATTGACCGTATTGAATTTTGCTATGAACAGGCTCTCTTGCACGCCTCAGTTGCATGTCATCATAAACTGCTTGTTGATTGGGTTCCTGCTAGTGACCTTGAAGAATCAACCAAGGAGGAGGTAATGATGATTGCTTTAGTCTTTTTGTTTTGTCCCCTGTACCTCTCCGTGCTGCTCATTTAATTGTATTGATATAAATTTTCAACATTGCAGAATCCTGAAAGCTACAAAGTTGCATGGAATATGCTGAAGGTTAGTGTCCTTATCCTTATCTGTGGTTACTTGTACTTGGAACTTATATTGCTTGTAAACGATATAGGCATGATATTGTATGTGTTTGTAATAACAAAATTCTTGCAAGCCATACACATGGTCTACATATACTCACTTTTTAAAGGCTCAATTCTTTTGCATCTTCAAAGGTCTTGTGTACTTTTTTTAGTCAAGTAACAAAATATCAAAGTTGATTTTTTATTTTTGCATCAAATTTTTGTGTGTTTAATTTTAACATCTCTGGTTACTTTGGCATTTCAGGGTGCAGATGGTGTTCTAGTTCCAGGAGGATTTGGTGATAGAGGTGTTGAAGGGAAAATTCTTGCCGCAAAGTATGCCAGAGAAAATAATGTTCCTTATCTTGGCATTTGTCTGGGAATGCAGCTTGCTGTCGTTGAGTTTGCTCGGTCTGTTCTTGGTGTACAAGATGCAAACAGTGAAGAGTTTGATTCAGAAACCAAAAAAACCCCGAATCCTTTTGTTGTGTTCATGCCAGAGGTGTGTATTATAGTTATTATTGTCTATATTCAGGTGCTATTGTATATTTTCAGCTTATCTCTTCAAGTTGAGGATATGACTAATGATATTAAATGACAGGGATCAAAAACTCATATGGGTGCCACTATGCGTCTCGGTTCAAGGAGAACATACTTCCAGGTCAAGGACTGCAAGAGTGCAAAGCTGTAAGAATTTAGATAGCAGCTGCCTCTTTTGTTGTACAGTAAATGAATGTCTATGAATGCTTATGTATATGTTTCTTCTTTTTTAGATATGGCAATGCAGACTTTGTTGATGAGAGACATCGTCATAGATATGAGGTGAGTAATTGCCAAGCAATGATTACACCTGTTTGTTGCGGAAAATCCATTGATGTGCTACTTCATACCCCGATTGTAGATGCTTACATTTTAAACTAATTTAGATATGTTTATAATTATGTTATAGGTGAACCCTGATATGATTGCTCAGCTTGAGAGTTTTGGCATGTCTTTCACCGGGAAGGATGAAAGTGGCCAGCGAATGGAGGTTGGTTTCAGCTTCAAAAATATTCAATGTAGGAGCTGTCTGATAAATCTTTTGTCCTTGTATTGTTTTTTGACATTCTTTGTGGTTAACAGATTATTGAGCTACCCAATCATCCCTTTTTTGTTGGAGCTCAATTTCATCCTGAGTTTAAATCAAGACCAGGAAATCCTTCTCCCCTGTTTGTAGGTGCGTATTCTGCTATTGTCTGCATTCTCGTATGGAAACAGTTGGTATTTTGAGGCTATTCTTAAAAGTTATTTGTATGGCCAAATTAATTGTCTAATGTCTGAGTGATGAAACTCTATCTGTGATGGGGAATATTTTCCGTTCTCAAACCATCCAGCCACTAAATTGATCAACACACTATTTTTTGGCCAATAACCCTCCCTCTTTCCGCTTGATTATTAGCATTCTTTTGTTAGAGGACATGGGTAAATTTCCCCTTGGAAACGGGTGTATCACTCCTGTGCTTTGCTGAGCGCTATTGGTTGTTGTTATCTAATGGATGTTGATTTGTCAACTAATGTTCTAAGTTCAGTTGATCTCATTTTTAATCTTATTTGCATATAGGTTTAATAGCTGCAGCAACTGGACAGTTGGGTGCTTTTTTGGACAACCCTAACATTGTACATAATATGTTGCAAAGGGATAGTCCAAAGTGCAATGGTCACCTGCCAACGAGATCTCAGCCTTGTAAGTCCAAGAAGGATCAAGTGAATGTTATTAGCAAGCAGCCTGTCTTAGTTAATGGAGTACACAAAAGCACACATAAGGAGCCTGTCTTAGTTATTGGTGCATTGAATGACATTCATCCTGGATATGCTAATGGATCGATGAATGGTATTCATCAAAAGCATGGTAATGGGTCTGTAAATGGCATTTATCCAGAACATGCAAATGGGTTAGCAAACGTTGTTGATCTGCCACATGCTAATGGTTCAATTAATGGTAATTATCCGGAATATAGTCATGGTTCCCTTAATGGCAATTGCAAGGATCATGAGAATGGGTTGTCGAATGGAGTACATATTGAGCATATAAATGGTACCCTCAATAGCATCTATAGCAATGGTAACGGATTTCACTAGTGAAGAAAGGAACGGAGGGTAAGAGCTCCTTTGAAGTTAGTGGCCATGCTTGATCAGCAGATTTTTGATTAGCTCCTTTTGCTAGTATTTTCAGTTTGACTGTACAGTTGATTAGAGTAAGCTCAGGTCTTTTAGCTCTCGGGATTCTGCGTACTAACAGTGCTGAATCCGGTCTTTTATTCAGGAACGGCCTGTTGTATTTGATGGTTGCATTGCTATGTAACTAAGAGGGGTTGAGGTTTTTCTTCTTTTGCTCCTTTTTTTTTTTTCGGGTCGATTATGCCCTCCTCTGTAAGCTGAAACTGGTGTATTTCCTACTGCCTACTGGGTAATGGGTATCTATCTTAAAGAGTGAATGCCTACCTTTTGCATTGTACAACTTACTTTCAGGAGGCTCGATTTGCGACTGGCTCACCTTTTGCTTTGTTTCTTTTTCACCAAGATGTAATCTCTGGAACCTCTTGTTTAATGAATATGTGTTTTGAGGATTTATAAACAAAACTTTTCAAGATATATGTATCTGGTAGATCTACCCCCTCTTTTCCCTCAGATTAGAAGAATTCTAAAGATAAGGTGTACATATTTATTGGTGTGAACTGTGAAGGAACTATAGCAGTATGCCAGTATCATATATCTCAGTTTGTTTACACTGTATTTTTCCCGCATGTACGTGTCACGTGATTTCTAATTTTCTAATGACACCTCCTTTTCCTAAATCCACTCTCTTTCCCCTCCGATTAAACCTCCAATTAAACACCTTATATAATCTATGGCGTTTATAATTGGCTGGGAAAACTGATGCTATCAGTTCGTTAAATAAGTTTTTACAGGTAGGTTTGAGGTAAAACTGGGTTGTGTGTGTTTACTATGTACATAATTAGCTCTCTTTACTTGGAATATGTCATTTATGCTTTGTATATATCAAAATGTATCTAAGATACTTCACGTTCAGAGCTCATGACACTAACATAGCCTAAGAGCTGTCTTCCCTCCCTTAGATTACTGTTGTTTAGATAACATTTCAGCTCTCTGTCCATATTAAATCATCTACTACAGCCGTCTGTTCAGCTACGCTGTAAATTAATTGTTATTTGCAAAGATCTTATTAGCTCCTGAATCTTGGAGTGGTCTTATGTAATGGAGCTACCTGTATATAAGTGTTTCTTGTTCTATTCAGCCACTTTAATGTCACAGGTTTTTCTGCTTATAGTGGCACAATATGGGGATTCATTCTATGGGTTAATTAAATTGATCTTATTAGGCTTTATTTTGTTCTCAAGATGTCAAGCTTACAGACCTATTTGTCTAAGTGTGATTCACTGGTTGGTATATATAAGTAGTTACTGATGCTTACGCGTATATTTGCTGAAATAATCCTTTATATGCATGCTGGTGTTATTGTTATTGTTGTCGCAGTTACCTTTGTTCCTCTTTCATCTTTTTGTTTTTCTCAGAAAGGGGCTCTACTAGTCTGAGCTGTGGGTGCAACGTTGTTCCCTTGACCTGGTGGTGTATTTAGTTGCTCACTACTACTAGTGGTTTGTCTGTGAATTTCTCTAATGCTTCTTGTTCTTCTTGTTTGTGTCATTTCCTAGGTTATAACTCAAGGTTTTATATCACCTTATTAGCTTTTCTTTTTTGGATTTTAACCCAAATTTATTACTCGAAACAATCTGAGCTTTTTCTGTCACTGTAAAATTTTTGTGTTATGAAAGCTAATAATGCTCCTGATACAAGCAAGTCTTTGATGATTATGGGACTTATAGTTTACAGGTTAGCTGTCACTAATATTGTCTTTGATTTTACAGAATTACTCTTTGACATGAATGGTATTAAAATTTTTAAATATATGAGTCAAATGAATGTTCTTATTATGTGCTAAGGTGTAAGGTGGGTGTTGCAGGTTTCCAAAACAGCCTTGGAATTTGACATCAAAATTGCAGCAATTTTGAAAAAATTTGTGGAAGATGTAGATTATTCAACATTAATTTAGCGGAAAAGCATTTAAATATTTTCTTAGTCACAAACTCACAGCTCAAAAGTTAACCAGTTTTTAGTTTTTTTTTTTTTTTGAAACATAACCAGTTTTTAGTTTTAGGTGATAATGAATGTAAGCTTTTTTTTTTTTTTGAGGGGAAACGTTAGCAGGATATATTATTCCAAATCAAGTTCCGCCAAGGCTAAAGTGCCTTGTGGAATAGAGTCAATACAAATAAGCTCCGAAGAGCTACGAGTGTCCCACCTTGCAACAAGGTGAGCAACCGTATTACCTGCTCTACGTACATGAGAAATATTAAAAACATGAAAGGAACTAGCTTAGCTAGCTTTCTAATATCATCGTAAATCAGCCATAGAGGGGAGAAACCAAGAACACCTCTGCTAACTTTGTTCGTAACAACCTGTGAATCGCCTTCAATCCAGACCTTCAAATGGCCCATCCTCCTAGCAACGCTGCACCCAAACCGCACTGCTGCTGCCTCTGCAGCCTCAACATTGCAGCCCACCGCAACTCTTTTTGTGGCAGCCCACAAGATTTTCCCATTACTGTCCCTAGCTACAGCGCCCAAGCCACCAGCAGACCCTACACCAACATGTGCATCAACATTTATTTTAACAACATCAGATTGTGGGCGCATCCACCTCGACACAATAGGAGTGCTAGCACGCGGAGGAGAGTGGAACACCTTCCCAGCATACACACGCTGTGTTCATGGACCATACGAAGAAAGCCTTCAGCCACATAAAACAAGTCAAGCTGCTCATTAGCATATACACGTTTATTACGACAAAACCAAACAGCCCAAGCAATTGTCAAGGCTCTTCGGAGAACATTTCGATCCACCCTATTGCTCATCCAAACCAGCCACTCAGAGAAAGGGTTATGACACGGAGAATCCGCAATTAAGTCATCCAATTCATGCCTACTCCATACCTGTCGAACACCATTACAAGCGAACAAGGCATGGCCAATAGATTCTACCTCAATCCCACACCCCCCACAAAGATCATTAGGTGCAATGTGGCGCCTATGAAGCTCTTTCTTAACCGCCATACTCCCCTTACAAGCATTCCAAACAAAATGGCTTAGCTTTGGTGGTCCACCTAAACCCCACACAATTTTCCAAACCTCTTTATCATTATCATTAGTAACATTTGCAGCCCCTAATTTACCCAACCAATAAGCCGATTTAACACAAAAATTACCATCAGCAGATGGCCACCAATATAGTCTATCATTGGGTAAATTATTTGACAAGGGAATTTGGAGAATGTGTGAGCATACCTCATCTCTGGTGCAAAATGGTTTCCAACCCCTGCACATTATCCAAGCTACCTTATTGTCTTCAACAAATTAACCGCCCAATGGTTTCCAACCCCTGCACATTCTAACTTTTAGTAGAAACACAATGTTTTTATTCATTTACTTAGTTTATCATTATTATTCTCTCTCTTTTATAATAAATCAAGTTGATGTAATTTGAATTTCTTTAAAGCTGCCTTACAAAAGTTGTTAGTATATGTTTAGATCGTAAACAAGTGTTTTAATTTTCTCGATTTGCTGAAATAAATCCTATTTAGTTGAGACCGTAAACAAGGTAGTTTGTCTATGCTTGCGGTGTAAGTGTTGCCAACAATTTCATTATTGAGAGATTCTACTTGGACACCCACTCGTAAAATCCCTGGCTGTAATCGAAAATGCAGCTAAAGGCGTATATGAAGTTGACACTACTGAAATTTGCCTCTCAAAAGACTACTTCCATGTTGTGCTATTATTATGAATACACGATCTTGACCTTTCTCGCTACATTCTCCTCCATAATACAGGTACTTGTACAATCTTAGCACAAAACATCACATAAAGCTCATTAATATTATGCATCAATTCTAAGGAAATTGTCAGATAGGTGTACGTGGTAATCAATCGACCACACATACAACTTGTAATCTTCCATCAAATTCCTGTCTGAAATAAGATTTGTGCTCTTTGTAATTACGGGTGTTTAGGACCCTTAATTGCTTCATGCACAGCTGAAAAATCCTGATTTCCGAGACCCATGCTTCTAGCCTTTTTGAATGCCTGAATAGAATATCAAAGGTAACGATGATCAGAGTTAACAAACATTACATTTTAATCTTTTTGCATACAAATCATGCAAGACTTAGCATAACAAATGTTTATTCGGATTAGATCAGATAGCAACAGGTAAGTTTAGATACAGAAACTATGTTTAATCAAGGCTAATAATTTCAGATGAGGGCTTTTCATGAAAAAGAAGGAAGCTTGGTTTTTAAAAAGTGTCATTATAGATTTATAGATGCATTTTGTGCAATATGCCCTTTCAGTTCACCATTCACACAAATCTTATTAATCTTTTAATCAGATGGCAAACAGAATTTGCATAATTTCTAATATAATCTAAATCTAGGATGACCCCAAAAATGCTTATTTTTTTCTATGTATTTTACTACTAGGACAAATGGTCTATCCTGTTTGAAAATTTTACTTTAGAATAAAGTGCAGAGAATCTCAGAAATACTGCAGAGTTTAAAGCTCACATGAAATAAGAGAAGATAACATCAATAACCTAGAGCCCTAGAGGGTAGGGTGTTGGCTTGCTTTAGGATCATCTTTGAAGTGGCAAGGCATGAACAAGACCCAAGACATGACCAAGGTGGGTGATTTTAGACATGATTACGTAAGGTACAAAGTCATGAGCTAAGGAATGAATTAGATGGTTCCGGGTACCAAATAGGCCTCAAGGATCTTTTGGGGACCCCAAGAAGCACCTTGATGCCCAACCTTTCTAGGCTTGAAAAAATGTTGTCCAGAGGCAAAATTTGAGAGCAATAATACATGAAAACGGGTCATTTTTGGAGAATTAAATATTACTAGTGTTTGCGTAAGACAATTATTCAATATAACAGATAGACTTTCACCTCATTTGCAGCGGCTGCTACTGGCATTGAAACAGCATTCTCGTCTCCAAGGGCAAGAGCCAGTCTCATATCTTTCTGTTGATGCTTTAAAGGAAATGCAGGGGGGTATTTACTTTGAAGCATTGAAGGTCCTTTCATCTTGAACATTGGATTAGCCATAGCTCCCAAGTCCTAGGGAAAAGTAATTTTAGTTCCCATCCAAACCAACAAGATACATTGAAAGTCACATGAGCCATCTTACCAGCACATCAAGAAGAGTATGAGGATCTAGTCCACTGCTTTCAGTCAATTCCAGCCCTTCCGAAAATGCATTCATCATACTGAAGCAAACACAGTATCAAAAGCCTAAAAATTCCGAATTTTAAGGTAATACACAGTTTCTCATGCTATAAAACAAAGTGTCGGATTAATATGAGTTAAGCAGAAGCTGTTCCACAGGCCTTTGAGAAACTCGCAGGCATCTAATGATGGCCAATGGTCAGAATCATCAGACAAAAAAATTATGCTACTTCTGCAGGTTTTGAAGAGCAAACTCTGCAGTTAGTTAAATTTGCATCAAGACCTCTCCAGAACCAACCTACAGCAGGTATGTCACCGGATCCTTGTCGTTGGGTTAATGATAAATCAGCCATGTGTTCTACGGAAGATCCGAAAACAACACACTGGACCTCAGCCAACTTAAATCAAAAGATTGCTTTATAGAGTAAAATTTGAGAATATAAAAGCTAAAATGAGTTAGTACCAGGTTAAACTAAAAAAAGAGTCCTAGGCTCCAAGCGACACAGTTGATATTACCATTCAATGCAATGTATGGAGCTTTTTTAGATTGGTATGTTAGAAAAAGTCAACATTGTTGTCATTTCTTAATCAGTTACCCAAACCATTCCCTGCACCTGACTAGAGAGCAAACGGACTAAATAACATAGAACTGAAGCAAGCGATTGTAAAGGTTGCGTGTGAGGATTAGGCAATTTAAAACATTAATGATGACAATAAGCAGTCCTCCCCATCTTAATAATCATTGACACAAATTGAATAATCTTCAATGGCTTTCAAACATAGATTATAACAGACACAAAACGAATTAACCTTCACGGCTTTTCTATTTTAAGGCAGAAGCAAAACAGCCACCACCACCCAGTGTGTTTGGCTAGTGTAAAAATTACTTATCAACTCCACAAAATGTAATAAACTGAAATTACTCGGTGTAATAACAGTACAACGATGGATAAAACTCAGGAATTTGATTAACAAATTAATGGTTTTACAAACGATAGTAGTAGGTTTAGCCTACAAAGCTCCAATAGTGACTTTAGGTCACAACTCTCCTAAGAAACTACTCCAAAATTCTCCCTCCCTATTTCCTTCCCTTACCTCTCTATTTATACCAAAGACTATTAACCCTAATAAACTAATAAAACTAGAATACCTATACTACCCCTCCAAGTTAGTCTATTACACAAAAAAATAGAGGTTGTTCCCCACAAAATTCCCAGCAGACTGAAGCCAATATAATTTATTTAATAACCAAGTTTGATCCCATCCATCATATGCTGTCTCTGGAGGTCCAGATGCAAACAGCCCTACCCCCTTGTTACTTGTTAAAGACATAAAGTTAACAGAGAATTTGTTTTCAAGTGAAGTCAATAAATGGGTCAAGAGAGGTCCAAATGTACATAGCTCTAAACATTGTTAGTATAAAACCACAGAAACTGATCTGAAGTGCAGTCAATACATGCTTTGTGCTTTGTTGATTATGAAAGGCAGAAGACAACCATGAACTCATGTCATGTCCACAATAAGGATGTAACTAATATAAGTTGCAAGTAGAATAAAGCACAGGATATCAGGTTATCTTATTCTACAGGACTGCAGGTGACTTGTCTTTGAATCTCTACCCTAGTATCTATCGCTGAATTTTTACAGGAAGTGGAAATGCAAATACAGAATATTCACTAATTCGTGTGTGTGTGTGTGTGGGGGGGGGGGGGGGGGGGGGGGGGGGGCTCACCTGCCCATTATCATGTTGACCACAAGCTTCATTTTAGCTCCATTTCCAACCTGCCCCAAGAAGAAAGACTTCTTCCCGAGCACATCAAAAATTGGAATTGCCTCATCATATAGCCCCTACAGTTACAAAACATAACACTTAGAAGTCTTAAGCAACTATCCATGTAGTACAAAAAAATACTAAAAGGCAATCAACAAATGTTTAAAGATGGCCATCGTCATTCATCAACCACTAGATACAGAATCAAGGCTCGTGAAGCAAATTTACAGAAAAAAGCAATTTAAAGATGCTCACTAAGGAACACCAACTTTTAATAATCAATCAAACAATTAATCAAAGCCTTACCAACTCTTAATAACTAAAATAAAAAATTAATAAATAAATAATTAACAATTGAAAAAAAAACACTCCGAAATGAAGTATGGGAGTAAAGCAGATAGGATGCGGTCATAAGTTATTACATGTATGACAAACATCCGTCTTTTACCTTCTCTCCACCGGCTAGGATAATCAATTGACCATCCTCTGCAGGTTTTTTGCTACCGGAAACGGGACCTTCAAGAAATCGCCCACCCTTGGATATAATTCCCTGCAAATCAAATTGAAGTTGGAGGTTTTAAAGAGGAAATTCTGCTGAAGCAAAAGATATAAAAGAATATAGTATGAACCAAAACACAGACTAGTAATCAATCATCTGAGGTTGCTGGGAGATGGAAATTTTATTTGCAACTCAAAGTCTACAAAAATGCAGCCAAACACCAATAAAGAGCTAGGATCGTCCCAGAAATTTGGAGACGAGAATAAAATTCTCTAATTAGCACCATGATCCATACAAGACAGCCAGTTATTCTCTGGTTATGCGATAGGTCACCAAGATATCTCAACAAAATCTAGCAATATATGATTGTCTTGAGCAACCCTGGGTTTTAAATTATTCAATTTGCTTATTAGACTGGAGACAATACAGAGTAATTACAATTAGAAAACCTACATTGGAAATCGTAGTTCAAATGTAAAGCATAAAAGATTTGAGTCAAACCACAAATAATGGAAAAGGTGATGATTAAAAATCTGGAGGAAGGAATCAGAATCACACGAACATAAACCATAACAAAACACTACAAGTCTCCACTAGAAATCAATATACAATACAAACCTCACTGATCTTTGTGGATGTATCAGCATCGACAGTTGACATATCAATATAGCTTTTTCCATTGCAAATTTCCTCAAGGACTCCATCTTTATCAAAAACAACCTAAAGAATCATGAATTATGATTAGATAATATATCTTGATGATTTGACAAAGCATTCAGCACTAATTTACCAACCGAAATGGCGGCTGAGGGATCCGACAACATTGCAATTGTATACTTGCACTTCTTGACCACGGCTGCAGGTGTTTTACCAACAGCAGCTCCGTGTTCCACAAGTTCATCACACTGGTAAAATGAAACAATACATATAGCTAAGATTATTAATATAGATGCACAAATCAGGAATTCCAGATGAAAAGGTTATTTATGGTAAAAAAATATAATTGATGACCTCAGATCAATAAGCATTAATTATCTTAGCTTTCACAGCCAGATATAAAATAACTACAGATATATTACTAGTTTAAGATCCATATTATATTCTTCCACACCCTGATGTAATTTTAGAAAACTTTCTCGTGGCACAAGATATATCCTCATTGACATTACCCCAATACTTTTAAAGAGGCTACGCAGCTAAGGCAGGAGGACTTGCTGCCAAAGACATCTAGTGGAGAACTAAATAGGACATCCTCGCTTCATAAATTTCAAAATCAAACAGTAAGTCCTTCAGGAGCACAAAAGGTTGATATAATTCCAATTCCTCGTAACAAACAAACCTAAAGAACATACCACGCCGCCTAACTGCTTGTCTTTGGTATCAACAAAAAGACCGCTAGAGTTTCCAATACTACTTGAATTGAATTAAATATTTTAAGATCTTTTCTGCTATTCTATGTCAGCATTTCTCATACCCACTTTCTTGCAACTTAATTTCATTGCCACATGATAAGTTGCAGGAACAAGCTTTGTTCAGAAATACTCGATATATGGGTGCGAGCAAAAAATTGAAGAGCAGGATGGAAGAACAGGATACAAACATAACAAGGCCATTAATTACCTCCTATCAAACAGGCCACATTGAAGTATTTGTAGCTACTATGTGCTTAAATTCCTCATAATCAAAACTTCAACAATTAACATCTAAAAAGCTCGAAATACACTCCCAATACAACATAAAGTCCAATTTCACTACTTAAGATTGTAATCTCCCCATCAACCATATAGTAACTAAAAATTGATGTCTCACAAGTTCAGAACCTCTTTCAAATGATTAACATTCCGATCAAATCTTCGGCACCAGCCCACCCGCCGCCTACTGGCAGCTAGCCTCCCATTTTCTGGGTTTCTCTTTTCATCAACTAACAATCTCATAAGAAAGTGATGATTGTTGAATATTAACAAATGTTCTCATAATTTAAACAGATGCATCAATGATGAATTTAAGACACTAAAACCATGAGCTCAGATAAATGAACAGAATTAAGCAGTAACTCCAAAAACATCAAATTCATAGCAAAAACATCAAATTCATAGCAAAAAAAAGTGATTGAAATAAAGAATGAATTTTGCAGCGGATTACCTTGGAAAGAGTTCTATTCCAAACAGTAACCTTGAAGCCATTGCGCAGCAAATTCATGGCCATGGCTTTGCCCATTATACCCAGACCCAAAAACCCTACCTCCATTTTTTTTGTTGTTGATAGAAGATTAGCTGATAATTGGGAGTTGGGAGATTGAGGAAGAGAGTGGTGGTTCACTGGTGTTCTTTTCAGAAACAGACAACTGAAGTCTGAAGGCAGGCAGATTTTGATACCCAGCTTTTATAATAAGATTATAAGAGTACTTAGATTAATTGCAATCGGGAAGGGACTGAAACCTAACCATCTAAACTAATCCAGAATCCGGATTAGCCCAAAGGATGACCGGGTGGAACACCCAAAAAAAAAAAAAATATTGCAAGAGAAAGCCCAACTCTGTACATTGTACGGGTATTCAATTTAAAGGGAAAACCATTACTTGTAGCGGATATAGTACAAATTGCAACAACTCGACTGTAACACTTATTCACACACTTTATATTAAATCGTTGTAAATAATTTGAAACAGAGTTACTATAAAAAGTATAAGGAGTATTCAAAGTATATAGTGACATATTTGCTCAATCGAGTTGGGTTACTTAAATAATACAGCTGTAAAATGTTTTTAAAACTAATCTTAAAGCCGTTAAAGGTATATTTTCATTATATCAATATTGCCTTTTTATACAAGTATGTGTTAATATTATATACTCGTAATTGCAAATATTAATGGTTAAAATGAGCATTGATAAATGTGTTAGGGTCTGATCTCTTCAGCTTAATTTAGTTTAGTTTAGTTCTTACTTTTCTTCTCTCATAAACAATTTAGTTTAGTCCAGCTCAGTTCAGTTTAATTCAGTTTAGTTCAATAAATCAAAACAGGCCCTTAGTCAAATTTGTTTAACTAATTTGGTATTGAATTACTCCCTTTTTACTTATTTCGTTGACACATACCGATGTAAGGATTTATGCAAATTAAATTGAATTTTGTACGGAGTATTGTTGATTTAGTATATAATAAGTATGGAGTACAAAGTTTGGTGGGAGAAATAATAATAATTATAATAATAAAAATAACCAAGTAGGTTTATGTCATTAAACAAAAATAAGGGTGTCATTTTTTTTTTAGGCAATAAGGGTGTCAATTAAATAGTAGAGACTTAATGAAATAAAAAAAATCATTTTATTAAGGATTTAAGAACAAATTTAAACATTTAAAAATGTGCCCACTAAATAAAAACAAATAAAGTAGGTTTACGATGATAATAATTGGGGACCCTTTTATTTGATAAAAAAATTGATCATAGCTTTGCTGAAAGGATTTTTTATTTAATTTAGTTATCATGCATTTGTTAGATATAAATTTTCTGTAAATGTTGTATGACTTTTTTTTTTTTTTTTTATAAAAGTTGTATGACTTTTTTATTAATGAATCAATCTTTTTGTTAAAAGTAAAAGTATGTTTATATTTTTCATCAAAAAGAAAAATAAATCAACAAAACTAATTTATCATTTACATTTTCAAGTTTCTTTTTTTTTTTTGGTGCTCATTTACATTTTCAAGAGAATGATGATAAGGTTAATTTTTCTTGATCCTTTTTTATACGGTCTCGAACTTTTTAGGGATGCCATTATATAAATATGTGAGGTATTGGGCTACTTATCAAAAAGAAAAAGAAACTACATAGTGTGTGTGAGCCCACGCAAGTTTTTTTGGATGGAAAAGCTTGAAGTTGGACCATGGACTCGTGGTGGCAATCTGGTGGTTCTAGGCGGAGAAATGAGCATGACTTCTAGTGAGCTACTCCTTTATTGCTTATACTAGATTAGTCTCGTGCGATGCACGGAAATATAGAGTATATATATTTTATGTATTATTACGTATCAGAAAAATTATTGAGATATAACCATTAGTTGTAAATGCTAATTTTATAAAATTAATTTTGAAGAAAAACAAACCGAATATGAAAATTTAAGCACATACGTAAAAGTTAGATTTTTAATATACGAATTTAATTAAACAAATAAATAATGATTTTAAACTTGTAATATATACTAGAAAATAGAAAAAATGTATACATCAAAGTATTTTGTTCGATGAAGCATAAGGGAAAGATGTATTAGAACCAATAGTTGGTGATAGAAGAAAAATAAATAAATTAAAGAGTATAGATAAATTGAGAGGAGGAGAAATTAAATTTGAAATCAAAGAAAATATAATGACGTCAGATTTTTATTTAGGCGGGAAAATTTTTCTTATAAAGCTGTCACGTGGATAATATGATGTCAGCGGTTGTTCCTTTAGTTTATTTTTAGAAGATTAGTAGATTGCTCCATTGATTTTTTAGCCGGGTTTTAAAAGACACAAATACTCATTAATTAATAAAATATACGGAGTAATATAGTCATATGAGATTATGATTTGTCATTTATGAATTTTTAAAAATTTAAGTTGTTATAGCTCTGTCTTTAAAATCATAAAAAGTCAAACGAAAGTAACAATTGGGAACCTCGGGATGGTAGAAGGAGTGCATAAACCCAAAATTAAGATGGAGTCTCAACTACTTTTTCGAAAAATTAAAGATTTGACATGTCTATATAGAATAGCTTTTTGTATTAAACTGATTCCCACATTTTCCACACATATCTAATGATGTTTGAATTTATGGGAAATAATTATAAGAGCACTCACATCAGTGAGCATTTTTTTGCTCATGAGCAAAAATGGTGAGCAAATTTGTTAGACATGGTTTCTCATCAATGAGCATATTGAAAAATGCTCATGAGCATTTCTCATTTTGCTCATCCTATGAGCAAATTTGAGGATGAACAGTAACTACGTGGGGCCCAGCAACTCTCCAATGAGCAACTCTCCCTGTCAGCCTCTTCACCCAATCAGCAAATGTTACCGTTTTCAAACGGTAATTAAATTAAAACAGCTATTTTTTGGCCAATTTTGATTATATATATATATATATATATATATATATATATATATATATATATATATATATATATATATATATATATATATATATATATATATATATATATATATATATATATATATATAATCAGCAACGATTATAATTTTTTTTTCTCTATCAATAGAGGTCCATTTTGACATATTTTTGTATAATTTCATAAATCACAAAAACACTCTATATTATTGTTATTCCCAAATTTTCTTAAAAATAAAAATTAGGAGAGAGAATGATGATCATTTTTTTTGCTAACTAATGGGATAGAATTTGCTCACCAAAAATGCTCAAATTTTGAAGAGAGAGAAAGTGGCTAGAGAGAGAATGAACATTTTTTTTTGCTTACTAATGTGAGTGCTCTGAGCACTCACAATTGCAATATTAGATATTTAGATTATGATTTTGCCGCTTCTTTACTCCACCCTTCTATAGTTCTATTTCCCTACTCACTTGATCACTACCCCACTTGACACCATCACTCTTAAGAGTCCTAACCACGCTCCATACAACATAACCTTTCAATAGAAAGGCACCCAATTCACACGGTCTTTTCAATGTTTAATTTATAAAAAATTCTACCTTATATTATCGGTTAATTAAAGTGATCGAGTTGCAAGGACAATGACGTAGAAAGATTCAATTTAAAATCTTGAATACCATTTCTGAAACATTAACCAACTATTCTATAAGCTACATGACATCCTTATACGGTGTAATACTTTGAGCGCATATCTTAATTTACTTAGGCAAAGATCGAAATATGTTGCAAAACTATTATGATTGTCATTGTTACATAGTTGTCGCTAAACATGGCTCTGGGCTGTGGCGGGCCCACGTGCTTTGAGGTTAGTTAGCCTTGGCCCACGAGTTTTGTGTCGTGCCAAGCCAAAGTTTTCAAAATGTTAGCCGGTGCACGGCCTAGACCCACGTGCCATCGTGTCGGGCTTGCTCGTCTAAGCAAAATTGCGTTGTTTAACTGTTTTGTTGTGTCGGGCCCGATCGTGTCGTTCCTTATCGTGCTTCTTCCAAAAAAAGGTGGACCTGACCCGGACCACGGCCCACATGCACAATAACGTGTCAAGCCTAATTATTTATCCCTAGACTATAGTGTATGTAACTCTACCTACACTCCCTCTTAAATGATGCGTTTAGCCTCCCACTACCCTCAGAACCTACACCCATCAAAATGACACGCTTCTAAAACCATCGAGATCGCGAGCCAACAATGACATTTCTATCAAGTAATGATAAAACTATTTGAACACCCTCCAAACTACCTCCATGGTTCTGCATTCCCAAATCTCCAACGCTTCAATACTTCAAAGTTGTTGTCGACGACGACGGCCATCGATGGCCGACAAAGATGAATAATCGTGCGTGTGTGTGACTTGAAGTGTGTGATTTGTTCTTTTACTAGTCATTTTCATACTACTTTCTCTTTCTAATTGACAATTATCATAAGCATAGATGCTTTCTTTTTTGTTCCCAAATCAAGAAAGAAAATGTATTATAGTTTTTTTTTTTTTTTTAAAAAAAAAAAAAAATTTTAAAAAAAAGTTGAATTTTTTTATTATTAATGTTCATTTTCATGTCGATAAATGTTCATTTTTATATTGATACATGATCATTTTATTTAATATATATTTATTGTGATATTGATATATACATGGTGTATGTTCATTTTCGTAATAATTAATGTTCTTTTTTGTATTTATAAATATTTGTTAATTTTTTTTTGTGAATTTCATACTGATATTTTTATAAATGTCTATTCTTGTATTAAATATGGATGCATGTTCATTGTTATATTAATACATGTACAGCAAGCTACTGAGCTATAGATACATTGACAATTTAGTTAAAGTAATAACTATAGGAGAACAAACTCGTATTGCACAACCTATAGTATTTACTCGATGAACTATGAAAAAATTCTTTTGGTTGAATGTTCATTTTCATTTTGATAAATGTCCATTTATATCTTAGTATATAGTCATTATTCGCATATTAATAGACGATCCTTTGATTTCTGACAAATGTCCATATAATAAGGAATTTTAATAACAATTTGTAGTTTTCTATAGTTTTACATTTTTTTTTTTTTTTTGACAGGGAGCAAGCTCTTTATTCAATCAAATGTGGCTCCGATCAGCCAAAACAAATTCGGTTACATCACAAGGATACTCTTCCATCCACACTCTAAGCTCATTAAAAGAAATACAAAGCTTTGCAAGATTATGAGCAACATAATTACCACTCCTCCTCACAAAAGAAAAAGCAATTGAATGACAAGAAAGAGTGAGTTGAAGAATGTCCTTCACAATCATCCCAAAGGCAGTAGTAGGGATGATTCTTTTCACTAGGTGATTATGCAACTTCAAGCAATCGGTCTCCAAACACACATGTCGAAACCCAGACTCCAGAGCTATGTTTCGAGCATGTCTCATGGCAAGAGCTTCAACTACATCAACCTCAAACTTAGCCTCCAGCTTAAGACAAGTCGAGACCACCACATCACCTACATAATCACGCATAACACCACCAAGACCCACCCCACTTGGAGGGAACACTGCTGCATCAGAATTAATCTTAATCACGCATAGTTTTGCATTGAAATGCGTGAGTCTTACAATATAATTATAATGGAATATACTTTAAGAATATAAGAATGTTCCAAAATTATAACATAATTCAATTAAATTGGTTATACAAAATCTATTAAATGAATGATGCTAGACTTACTGTTACTATTATTTAGATGTTCATTTTTATTTAATTGATACATGTCTAATTTCATATTAACAACATATGATCATTTCCACACTAAACTATGTTCATTTTCATGTTATTTATTATTTAAATGTTCACTTTTATTTTGATACATGTTCACTTTCATATTAACATATGATCATTTCCATATTGCTAAGTGTCCATCCATATATTAATGGTTTGTTCATATATTAGTTTGTGTTCATTTTCATTTTATAAACATTTATTTAAATTTTTATCAAATATTCAATTTCAAATTTGAAGATATTCATCCAAAATTTAATATTAGTTGAAATTCAATTTTTAATAATACTACGTATATCATTTATTTTCAAACATTGACATTTATATATTTTGTATATTATGAATTTAAAATGAACCATACATCACAATATGTATTTAAGTACATGTTCATTTTAAGAGACAAATATGTATATTTTAGAAGCTAAGTATGTTCATTTTCATTGTCACAATTTGTGCAGTTTAGAGTTACTATTTGTAATTGCCTCGTCATTGCCACTGCCACAACAACAACAAAAAATAGCATTACTATGACCTGTGTTTAAATCTCCATCCCAACCCAAAATTAGGAAATTTTGGCTCAAACTTTCTTTAGGATTTCGCTTGTGTTATATGTAAAATTAGGCATAAGTATTCAACGTTCATTAAGTGAGCAAATTAAAGCACAATATTTATACATCCTGTTAGACTATCTACTAAGATCCTTAAACATACGATGCCGATTTTAATAAGATATAAAATACATGCATAAGCATAACTTAAACTCTATCAAATAATCGTATCTTCATTCCTATAATTTATCGTACAAGTAATATAATATTGCTTTTAGGCTTGTTGTTTGCTTATTAAACTGATTGAACACAAGTTAGAATTATCAATTTGTGATCAAATATACCATTACCATGAAGTGCACTATCTTTATCCTTGAAAAAATGCAGAGATAACGAGGAAAAAATATAAATTCTATAATATAAAATTAATTCTTGTCCCGAAAATTCGAGCAAAAATACAGGTTGAGCGAAGTCGATTGAGTTGCGTGCAAACTCTGTAGCTTCTTTGCTTACTTGTTGTGGTGAGAATGGCCTAATTGTGGCTGGTGGCAATGTGGAAGTTGTTAGGTGCGTGATGTAAGGGGCAGCAGTGAAGTGGAGTTGAGATTTGAGATAATGAGATACGGCGTCGTAAAAGGGGGGTGTAGGGATTAATGCCTACATTAGAGTTTAGGCAAAAATTTGTATGTCAAGCCAGGCCTATATCGTGACGTGTTGTGAGCGGCCCAGTGTCAACTTTAGTTGCTGCCTTGCTGGTAGTCATTTGTCAAAGTAACAATGTAATGTGAGTATGTGACTAATGTCCTCCATACTATTATTGCAATTTGCAATGCAATCTAACATCTCCTTTAAATGACATCTGTTTAAACAAAAGTCATACTGATTGACAGTTATGGTTGCCAAGTCGTGTTCCAAGAAAATTTAAGCTATATATATATGAATATGACCTCAGTTTTAAAGGAGTGCGTGGATAATTATAGCCAATCGCAATTGCCAAAAGCTACGCTTTTCTAATTTCTACAAAGATGTCTACTGTCTACCCTCTACACAAGCGTATCTTCCACCAGCTATTATTTTAATAAAAAAAAAGGGACTAGACTCATACGTTTATAAAGCATTTCTTACTTTTATATAAATTGTGTTTAAGCCAATTATTTTCTTAATAAGAAAATCCGAAAATGTATTCATTAATAAAAAGTCATACGACATTTTTAAAAAAAAATTCACATGTAACAAACACATAACATATTGAATCATATAAACTATGATAAATGCACACCATGTAAACACACCATGTAAAATATAACCCCTTTGTACGTCTATCAAAAATATATTCCAGGTAGATAAATAATTAAATATCCATGTTGATACGGAATTTAAATTACTCCATCCCTTTGTCTCATATATGGTCTCCGTTTTTGTTTTTTTAATGGAAAACAATGCCGATAGTCTTGTAGGAGATTATAGGTACTAAATGCGGAATTAACATGAATCATATTCATATAGCACCAAACCAAGGATCTCATGCATAACACATAAAGAAGTAAGAATTATACCTTTGAAGCGTGATTCCACGATGATCGAGCAAGAACAATGGGGAGATAAAGAACCTCAAATGCGATTCCTCTACTTGGTCCACGGGCACAGATTAAGACCTCCACTAATGCTAGTTAGTCGCGAAAGAACACTTCTATCGACCTTCTACGGAGATGGACGAACGATCAACCAGGCAAGAACCACCGCGCAACACCACGTGGCCACTAGGGGTGGCCGGCCGTGGGTGAGAGGGGAGGAGAGGCGTGCGTGTGAGAGAGGGAGGATGAGGGCCTTTGGATGATGGTTGCTTGATTCACAATTCACTGTATTGTCAATTGTGACTTCTATATTCAACCCTAGGCAAGGCTATTATTTATAGATCACATCTCTAAATAATAGCCCAAGTCCAAATCCAAGCCCACTTCCTAATCCCACTCAAACTATACTTAGCCCACTCATGCTTATGACTAATTGATTGCTCATAAGGCCCATTAATGGGCCTCTAACTTGCTTAACCCAATACCCTTGTGTGTGACCAATATAGGATCCATTCTAAAGGGCTTTGGGCTATTTGACTAGCCCAAAAATCATCTCTCATAGTCTAGCAACAGAGGATGACGCCCCAATAGAATGAACTTATTATCTCCATAATAGTGATCCTTGATATATCTAGTAATTGCACTTATCGAAGACACAATTCCTTCAATCTCCCACTTGTCTGAGACAAGTGCGCAATATTCAAATTCCTTAAGTCATTTTGTGTCGATTTGATAATATGATTGCATCTTATGCGATCTATATTAATCTACAAATCGTTTCTTGAAATCCGAGTTAGAATTACAAAACAAATGGTTATTATATAACACATTTGAGCATGGCCATGCATTTTCTGAATTCTCCCTCTTCAAGAGGCCAAAACATGACACATTCCTAAATAAATAGGAAGACTCTATCCAATCTTGTGGCAACCAAAGCTCCCACTCAACTTCTGAAATAACCAGAAAACACCCTTTATAATCTCCAGTTACGGGAAGACGTTTGAATGTACCACAGTTATATCATCCATTGAATGAAACCAATGTTCCACTCATGTCAAAGGAATCCACTAATATATCAGGAAGTTCTATACTTGAACTTCAAAGTAGGTCTATAGTTCGATCCTGCATCATTCATGCATATCCATGTGATTGACCGAGCCTTATCACTATGCTCCTATAGCCCATGAAACCGAGCTATCCAATCAATCTTACATGCTAGTCCATTCATTGAAATCATTTATGTCCACTTTAATGATTTCGAACTAGGAACTTAAATAATATGTGGATTTTGTTCACCTGTGGGGTTTCATACACCAGGTCTCTATCTAATAGATAACCTGATGAGCCCATCAATCCATAATTATTTTTGGACATTTTATTTAATATTGAAACCACAATTAAATAAGAGAAAAGATAATTTCTGATTAAACATAATTCTGCAAATGAATGTATTACATATGTAATTTATTTTCTCAAAACAAATAACAACTTCTAATTACACCATTCGCTTCAATCCAGTTGCACTAGTATGCTTCTCATGCTTAGGCATTGGAAGGGGTTTAGTAAGCGGATCAGCGATGTTCTCATCCGTGTGAATTTTGCTCATCTTGACATCTCCTCTGTCAACAATCTCTCGAATGAGGTGAAACTTCCTCTCTACATGTTTGGATTTGAAGTGTGACCTAGCTTCCTTTGATTGAGCAATGGCTCCATTATTGTCACAGTATATTTCGATACCCTTTTGAGCACTTGGTACGATATCCAGCTCAGTCAGGAACTTCTTTATCCAAACAGCTTCCTTAGCTGCTTCAACAGCAGCCAAATACTCTGATTCTGTCGTAGAGTCTGCGACAGTGCTTTGCTTCGAACTCTTCCAGCTCACTGCTCCTCCATTCAGACAGAAAATGTATCCAGATTGAGATCTGAAGTCATCCCTGTCTGTTTGGAAACTCGCATCCGTATAACCTTTGACAACCAATTCATCTTCGCCACCATACACTAGAAACATTCCTTTCGTCCTTCTCAAGTACTTAAGGATGTTCTTGGCAGCTGTCCAGTGTGCTTCACCTGGATTTGCCTGAAACCTGCTGCACATGCTTAGAGCATATGCAACATCCGGCCTTGTACAAATCATGGTATACATTATCGATCCTATTGCAGAAGCATAAGGAATGATAGCCATACGTCTCATCTCATCTGGCATAACCGGGGATTGAGATTTACTGAGCGTAATGCCATGGGACATGGGGAGAAAACCTCTCTTGGAGTTTGTCATCTCGAACCTGTCAAGAACCTTATCAATATAAGTCTCTTGACTTAGTCCAATCATCCTTCGAGACCTATCTCGATGGATTTTGATCCCCAATATGTATTCGGCCTCTCCTAAGTCTTTCATGGAAAAACAACTCTTCAACCATTCCTTGACTGATTCAAGCATTGGTATGTCATTTCCCATGAGAAGTATGTCATCCACATACAAGACTAAGAAGACTATGCTGCTCCCACTAAACTTCTTGTATACACAAGGTTCCTCTTCACTTTTGACAAAATCAAACCTTTTGATTGCTTCATCAAAACGAAGATTCCAACTCCTGGATGCCTACTTTAATCCATAAATGGATTTCTCAAGCTTGCATACCTTTCTAGGATTTTCTGGATCTTCAAAACCCTCAGGTTGTGTCATATACACTTCCTCCTTCAAGAACCCATTCAAGAATGCGGTTTTGACATCCATCTGCCATATTTCGTAATCGAAAAATGCGGCGATCGCTAGAAGAATCCGAATGGACTTAAGCATTGCTACTGGGGAAAAAGTTTCATCATAGTCAATACCATGAATCTGTCTGAACCCTTTTGCAACTAGTCTTGCTTTATGGATGTAGGCATTTCCATCCTTGTCTGTTTTAATCTTGTAGACCCATTTGCAACCAATGGGTTTTACCCCATCAGGCAAGTCAACTAGGGTCCACACTTTATTTTCAGACATTGACTCCATTTCGGATTTCATGGCCTCAAGCCATTTATCTGAGTTGGGGCTCACCAAAGCTTGCTTGTAGGTTGTGGGTTCCTCATTCTCCAATAAGAAGATTTCAGAATCCTCAGTTAACAGAATCTCGACAAACTGTTTGTTTCTGATTCTGGCAGACCTGCGTGGGGTAGGAGCAACAGTAGAAATTTTCTCTCCAACTCCTTGAAGATTTTCGCATGAATTAGATTCAAGTGGGACGATAGGAGTCTCGCTGGTGGAATTAGCTTGCTCCGACGCATGATTAATCGTTTCATGCGCCCTCGCCTCTGATGTGGTGTTATCCACATCCATTTGTTGCTCGTCTCGAATTTCTTCGAGAACCACTTTACTCCCACTTGGCTTTCTAGATAGAAATTCCTTTTCTAGAAAGACACCATTGCGAGCAACAAACACTTTGTTATCTTCGCGATTGTAGAAGTAATACCCTTGTGTTTCTTTAGGATAGCCCACAAAGAAACACTTGTCTGATTTAGGGTGTAGTTTATCGCTTTGTAAACGTTTTACATAGGCTTCACAACCCCAAATCTTGAGATAAGACAAATTTGGAACTTTTCCTTTCCATAATTCATATGGTGTCTTCTCAACTGCTTTGGATGGGCTTCTGTTTAGTACTCGGGAAGCTGCTCCTAATGCATATCCCCAAAAGGATATGGGAAGATCAGTAAAGCTCATCATGGACCGAACCATATCTAGTAGAGTCCTATTTCTCCTTTCTGACACTCCATTTAATTGAGGTGTCCCTGGAGGGGTTAATTGTGAAAGTATTCCACAATTAATCAGATGTTCATCAAATTCTTGGGTTAAATATTCGCCACCACGATCAGATCGTAGTGCCTTAATTGTCTTCCCAAGCTGGTTTTGTACTTCATTCTGGAATTCTTTGAACTTTTCAAAGGCTTCCGACTTGAGCTTCATTAAGTAAATGTAACCATATCTACTTAAATCATCAGTGAAAGTAATGAAGTAATTATATCCACCCCTGGCTTTTGAACTCATTGGTCCACACACATCTGTATGTATGAGTCCCAAAAGGTCACTAGCTCTTTCACCTACACCCGTAAAGGGTGACTTAGTCATTTTCCCAAGCAAGCATGACTCACAGTTTTCAAATGATTCATAATCAAAAGAAGAAAGGAGTCCATCCTTACGTAATTTCTGGATGCGCTTTTGGTTAATATGTCCAAGCCTACAATGCCATAGGTAAGTTGGGTTTGAACCATCTGTTTTCTGCTTTTTATGATCTATGTTGTAGACATGAGTTGTATATTCCAAAACATACAAACCATTAATTAACTTAGCATTAGCATATAACATGTTTTCTTTTGAAATAAAACAACGTTTGTCTCTTATTTCAAATGAAAAACCTTCAGTATCTAAAACTGGAACTGAAATAATGTTTTTAGTAATGCTGGGAACGAAATAACAGTTATTAAGTACTAAAATTAGTCCAGAAGGAAGTCTCAAATGATAACTCCCAATAGCAAGTGCAGCAACTTTTGCTCCATTTCCTACTCGAAGTGTCACTTCCCCTGGATCTAGCCTCCTACTTTCTTTCAAGCCCTGCACGTCATTAACGATATGAGCACCACAACCGGTATCAAATACCCAAGTGGAAGATGAAGTAAGATTAATTTCTACAACAAAAACATCAAGTAACACCTTACCTTCTGTTTTCACTGGTGTATAATGGTGACACCCTGGTGTATGGACTTGCCATCCACCACAATAGAAGCACTGGCAATCTCTCCTAATCAGGTACTCCTCAGCATGGTTAAGTAAGATATTGATCAAATTCGCTGATGATCCCTCATCATTATGAGAAAGTCTCACAATGTCAAAACCAGCATGGAGCGAGAACAAGATAATGTCACGCGCAAAGTCATCATCGATCGGTTTCCCGAGGACATCCATTTGGTTGATCATATCAACCAATTCATTGACATGGTTCCTCACTGACTGACCAGGTAAGAGTTTCTTTGCCATTATCTTACCATGAATCCGGTAAGTCTCATACCTTAAACTGTCAGCCAGGAATAGTAAATCTGAGGGATCGAGTTAACGATCTCTCTTACATGTGGATCATTTGAACCTCCGCTACCCAATGCCCCCATGCCACCCCTACAGATAGCACGAAGACATTGATATAAGTTGGTCACCTCATACCGTCTGAACCTATTGTACCAACAGTTTGGAATAGATTCCAGTATTAGGTTCTTGACCTTTATTGCATCCAAAACTAATTTTGCATGCATTTCAGGGTCCTGACCAGGAGCACACTTGTTCTCAACAGGTACATATAAGCGAGCATCAAGCTTGAAGCTTGTGAGAACATTTCTCAATTCGCCCTCCCATTGCCTGTAGTTTCTGAGATTAAGCCTTAAATTGAGTTTCATTGGTAAATCTGTGTTGTCATATAAGTTATTCATCTACAAACAAAAACAAAACGAGGCAAAATTCAATAATTATGTTTAATAAATTTAAAGTACCATAAGTAATTTAGAATTTATTGGTAACTTTAAAGCATTTTATTCAATTTTAAATTGACCCCTATTGAATAAAATGATTCCAAGATCCTTTATTTGTGCAATAATTAACCAGAGTGAAGCTCCGCATCAACCATTACATTTTCAAGGTGAGTAAACTCTTTACTGATTACAACTCTTGTAATTCTTGGTTGAATAATTAACCATCGCATGTTTAATTATTACTCTTAGCTTCAAGGTTCTAAACGATTTAGGTAACCTTGTTGAATATAACCAATTAAAAGTGTAGTTATGCAGTTCTACCCCCACTTCCCCAAGATATATTATGATGCTCTGCTGAGAGCTGACCCATCACAAACGATCAAGGTTTTCATCGGGTTTTTAATTGGAAAAGCTGCATCAATATTTCTGGGATCTAGATTTATTATGTTGTGATAGTATAGTGAACTCTAGCGCATCATCAAGCAACATAAATAAACCTAAACATGCATAATCTACTAATGCAATAAAACATGACATAGTATGGCCCCTTAATCCTAAGAAAACTAATAAAGTAAAAAGCTCCCACTTAGACCTTCATGGATTTCATCCATCTTGCTCCATTGGGCCTTCACTTCATTGGTTTTTGGATCAACTGCAACCTGTAATTTTATTCTATTCTATCTACTACTTAAATAAAATAAAATAAATTACAAAATACTCAACGGTACGCAGACCGTATTTAGATTACAAAAATACATCACGATGCGCAGATCGTATTTTATAATCTATGGGCCATACTAGTCTATATATAGCAATAAACAATATCATATATTATAAAGTGCCATATAATAAATCACTCATCATGCTTTCCTAAACTATAACATCTGATGATCATAATGAAGGAAACATGGCTATAAATATCTCATATTTTAATTAATTACTGTAATTAGATAATATCATATATTAATCATAACCAATTATAAAATATCATATATTTCAATTTAGGTATGAGATAGAATCAAATCTTATTTGAAATTATGGAATATAAATCATATTTATTTTCCATGATTATCCTAAATAATTTAGGAATTCTATCCTAATTACTTGCCAATCACATATTTTAAATCAATTATTATCCATAAATAATTATGAGATAATCATATTATTTAATCAATTATTATCCTTATAGAATCTTTTGCTCCATAATTATCCAAAACTTAACAAAAATAACAACTTTAAATTTGTTAATTATCTTTTCAAAATTAAACTTATCCTCTTATTTTTTTTTTAAATTTGAAAACTGATTTTATTTTTAAAATAAAATAAAAATAATTTTTTTTTTTTTTTGAAAAACAGAGCTGCGTGACTGAGCTGCTGCCCAGCCACGTCACAGCCACTGCAGCAGCCAGGCCAAAGCCCAGCCACCGCAGCAGCTACCCGCCGCAGCCAGGCTACCGCCCAGCCACAGCGGGGCACCAGGCTGCTGCCCAGCTCCCCTATCAGCTCGAGCAGAGCTGAAAACATGCAACAGTTGCAGGTTCAGCTCTGCTCCTGCCCTCACCGACCACCTGCGCTGCCCCTACGCCCTTTCCGACCACCGGAGCAGCCACCGTGGCTGTTCTGCCACCCAGCCGTGGCTGCTCCTTCAAGCTTTAATCCCTTTTTTTTTTTTTTTGATTTTGAGTTAAATTAATTTCACAACTTTTGCAAAATTAATTTTGGTGATCTAATTATAATTAAACACAAACTCCTTTATGCATAATTTCAGAGAAAAAAAAATTAATCAAAATCTCCATTTTAATTAATTTAGGGCTTTTCATATAAAATAATCCCCAATTCATATAAAACCAATTTTTCATGAATTAATTAATCATATCAAAACAATTTTTAATATGAAAAATAGATTATATTATATAAATTTAACAATTAAAATCGAAAATTAGGGTTCATAACCACCAAATTCGAAATTTTGGGGCTTTAGGGTTCTTAAAAAAAAAATATATATATGGAGCAAATTAAACACCTTTAATGATTCTATATTGTTAAATCATATTTAAAATAACAATTGACCCATAATTAAATATTCTCCCTCCTAATTGAATTAAAATGGTGGATTATCAAAGAATTATTACTCAATATATGTAAATGCAAGAGGCTAACTGATACCACTGTAGGAGATTATAGGTACTAAATGCGGAATTAACATGAATCATATTCATATAGCACCAAACCAAGGATCTCATGCATAACACATAAAGAAGTAAGAATTATACCTTTGAAGCGTGATTCCACGATGATCGAGCAAGAACAATGGGGAGATAAAGAACCTCAAATGCGATTCCTCTACTTGGTCCACGGGCACAGATTAAGACCTCCACTAATGCTAGTTAGTCGCGAAAGAACACTTCTATCGACCTTCTACGGAGATGGACGAACGATCAACCAGGCAAGAACCACCGCGCAACACCACGTGGCCACTAGGGGTGGCCGGCCGTGGGTGAGAGGGGAGGAGAGGCGTGCGTGTGAGAGAGGGAGGATGAGGGCCTTTGGATGATGGTTGCTTGATTCACAATTCACTGTATTGTCAATTGTGACTTCTATATTCAACCCTAGGCAAGGCTATTATTTATAGATCACATCTCTAAATAATAGCCCAAGTCCAAATCCAAGCCCACTTCCTAATCCCACTCAAACTATACTTAGTCCACTCATGCTTATGACTAATTGATTGTTCATGAGGCCCATTAATGGGCCTCTAACTTGCTTAACCCAATACCCTTGTGTGTGACCAATATAGGATCCATTCTAAAGGGCTTTGGGCTATTTGACTAGCCCAAAGATCATCTCTCATAGTCTAGCAACAGAGGATGACGCCCCAATAGAATGAACTTATTATCTCCATAATAGTGATCCTTGATATATCTAGTAATTGCACTTATCGAAGACACAATTCCTTCAAGTCTTTGTTTCAAATGTTATTCACATACACTTGAAATTTAGTTTTTATTCATATTTTAAAGAATTTTTAAATTCTTTCGAATACATAAGAAAAAATATAGTCAAATGAAGCCTAATTTGATTCGCGTTGATGAGTATTTTTATGGTATCAAACTTTTATAATATATTAATATTTATGTGATTCATATACTACTACTAACCATCTAAGATGTGTAGTAAAAAAAATTGTGTATTAGGAGAACATTATGTAAAGCAAAAATATCTTGTTAAAAAAATGTAAAACAAAATATAAATAAATATTAGCAATACACCCAACTTTTAGGGCACTTAAAATAAAAATTACGTGCGTTATTTAGCGATTAGCCATTATTATGAGACAAAAGAACTAATACGGTGACAATTAAGGGCCTATTCATATTTACTTAATTTCAATTCAGTTCTATTTAGTTCAGCTCCAATCAGTTCATTTCAGTTCAGCTTCAATCAGTTCAGTTCGGTTCAGCTCCTAATTTCCCTCTCTCATAAAATATTCATTTCAGCTCAATTCAGTTTAGTTCAGTTCCAATCAGTTCAGTTCAGCTTAATTCAGTAAATGTGAACAGGCCATAAGGGTTTAGTTCAACTTATTTTTTTTATTTTTTTACTTATTTCAGAAATAAATAAGTTTAGATCAGATCAGATGAGAAAAAATAAATTCAGATCAAATCAGAAATAATAAGTTCAAATCAGGAAAAATAAGTATCTTTAATTACGTGATGGAAAAAATTAGGTACAAATTACATACTAATACGAATCTAACACAATCCTCAGTTAATATTTAGTCAAATCAAACAATCAGAACAAATCAAACCACATCAGAGCAGATCAAATCAAATTCGATAAGCATAAATCGAAAATTCTACAGTAAATGACATGTAATGCTATGTACCACTAAAATAATGTACCGTTATGTACCACTAATTTTATTTATTAAATATTTTATTTTTGTAATTTTAAACAAATTTCAAATCTAGCTAAGTTAGTAGTGTTTCCTATTTTCACTTCAAGGTACCATGATCGATTTTTTTCTATTCCAATTTTTTTATTTTTTGGAAAAGTTTGAGCAACCCATCAATGGCGGAATTCACTGGATTCTCCTTCACCAACACTTCTTCAACCTCCTCTTCTTCCTCTCTCTCCCATATTCTCTCTCCTCTCCCCCCTATCCCTTCATCGCTAACCTAAACGCCTCCGCCTAAAACAGAGCGGTAATCGAGGTCGTGGGGTTACGGGTGCGTGGTGGTCGAGGTCAGATGGTTCTGGCCTGGGCGCGCCGTGGTCGGGGTTTGGGTTAGGGTCTGGTGTGGTGATGGCTGAGTGAAGATGAGGGTGAAAGTGAGGAGATTTAAAATTGACAAAAATCAAATTAGTTACCTCAATTGAATCTTCAATGATATTGAGTGATTTTATTCCTTCTGATTATAATTTGCTTCAAGATACATGAATAATTAAAGAGGAAAGCAAATGGGGAGAAATTAGAATGCGAGGAGATCAAAGAATCTGACTTGTTTTGATTATAATTTAGTACAGTAGTGCATAGCAGTACATATCGTTTATAATACATAGCAATGTATGTCGTGTACTGTAGACTCTCCCAGCATAAATAAGGTGAACTAAACAAGCCCTAAATTCAGAGCAATGGACAACAATTTAAGACACATGAACCTCATTAATATTGGACCACTTTCGGAAACAATACAATTCAGACAACAACTTCTGAGGCCCATATAACATTAGTCCCAATCACTTTTTCATTTTGTCCGTTTTTCTTCTTTTTGGCAGTTCATATTCCCATCATTTTTTTCACTTCTAACTCAAAAGCCTCCATAATAATTACTGTAATTATAATAATTACTTCATATAATCTGTAATTTTTCTCTAATTATTATAAGTACTTGTTAATTCCATAATCACCGCCTTTTTAAAACAAAATATAAAATCCAGTTGTATGTTTATTCCGCGTTTGGTTGATTCATTTGACCCCACCAAAATACATACTTTCATACAACGGAAACAAATCTCCTGTGATTTTCAGACCCAAATACAAACAGGGTATTACAAATACAGAGTTTTGAGGAGAGAGAAAGTGAAGAAAGAGTGAGCGAAAATGGCGAATGCAGAAGAAAGTGAAGAAATGAGTTTGGAGTTTACACCTACTTGGGTTGTTGCTGTTGTTTGTTTCATTATTATCGCCATTTCTCTTCTTGTTGAACGATGTATTCATTATGGTGGAAAGGTAATTTTCCCCCAAAAAAAGATTTAATTTTTGTTATTTTTATGGATTCCCAGATTGTGGTTAATAGTGTTGATGATTTGATTGATTTTTAATTTGTGGTGGTGGGGTTTGATTTTCAGTTGTTGAAGAAGAAAAATCAGAAGCCCCTTTTTGAGGCATTGCAGAAACTTAAAGAAGGTAGAAATTTTGATATTTTTTTTTTTTTTTTTTTTTTTGGGGGTTAAAGTTATTAACTTTTAAGGTTGTTCTTTTTGTTTTGTGGGGTTTTACATTTGAAGAATTATTGTGATTTTGTTTTTTTCTTTGATGGGTTTGTTTTGATTCTAAATGGGTTTTTTGAAAATAGATACTGTAATTAATTTTAATTTTGTGTTAATGGCTTATTGTCTTATCATTATTTGCCATTTTCAACTTTATATCTTTTCAGGATTAGTAACTGATGTCAATTGTTCGAATTTTTGGTTTTTGAATATGAATAGGAGAATATTCATAGCTTTATGTTGGTAACTTAGGTATTTTTTGCTTTTTTGATTCATGTGTTTCCAGAATTAGTTACTGATGTTTATTCATTTTAGGAAAATAAATGTTTTCTTTGTTAAATTTGTGGGTTTTGAAAATTGGGTGTAAAATTGATGAGTTTGTGTGCAATGGTGGTGGACAGAATTGATGCTTTTGGGGTTTATATCCCTAATGCTGACAGTATTGCAAGGGGCAATTTCTAAAATGTGTATTCCTGAGAAATATGTTAGGAATATGCTTCCTTGTAGTCTTAAGGACAAAGAGGCACCGGCGGCGGTTGAGCACTTAGGCAGGCTCCGGCGGCTTCTGTCTGAAGCGGCTGTATCTCAATCTGCATATTGTGCCAGCAAGGTAATTTGAATTCTAAATGCTGCATTTCACATTTTACATTTCACTAGTGTATCGCTGTCTTCTTGGATTTTTGTTTGTGGGTTCATTGTTGAGATGTAATCTTTAGCTTTGGTTTGCATATTAATATTAATTGTTTCTGTTTGCATTATTGATTCTATATTGTCTGTTACTGAACCCACAATTTATGCCATGATCTGTGGTTTACATTCCATGTTTGTTGACTATTATCCTTCATATGAGTCAAACTTATGCCTATTTATTGGTTATATACTACATAGTGGTTGATGCTTGGTCATATTTTATTGTTCTTCTTTGAAAATTATTGGCATTTAATATAATTGTTAATTTTTAAGAAGCAAGTGTCCTTCAAATGATTTTTTTCTGTTTGCCTGTATTTGTCATTATATTGTGTCAAGGCCTTTTAGGGTGAATTTCCCCTGGAGTTGGATTTGAACATTCTTCTTAATTTTTTTTTAATTAATTAATTAATTAATTTTTTTTTCCAAATTTGTTGGAAAGCCACGAATAATAAGTTTTCTGCAATCAATGCAAATGACTAAGATTGGTTGACATGAATTACGAGTTCATGTTGGTCCGGAGGTCAGTTGTTTTTGGTAAAGGAGGACCTCAAAGTCTACTTTTTTCTAAGAGAATCCAAAACCTAAATTATGCAATGTGACATACACTAATACATTAATGCATGAACCCGAAATCTAAATCATTTTTTTTTGCATTGTGACAATTTAGAATATTTTTCAGTTTTTTCACTAATTACTTGTAACTTATTGCTAAAAGCGTTTGGTGTCCTGGAGGGTCTCTGCACTTGGGGAGTATTACTTATCATTTGTTACCTTTGTTTGCAGCACAAAGTCCCCTTTTTATCCGTTGAAGGGCTTCATCATTTGCATATCTTCATCTTTGTTTTGGCGGTCGTTCATGTCACTTTCTCTGTCTTGACCGTCGTGTTTGGGGGAGCAAGAGTATGTATACAGTCTTATTTATGCTCTTTTACTGCTGTTCAGTCATTGTTATGTTCTTTCATGCGGTCAAGGTGGTTTATTTTTGCTGATGTATACTCTATGGGACAGATACGCCAATGGAAGCATTGGGAAGATGCTATTGCCAAGGAAAACTATGATACAGACCAGGGTAAGAAGTAGCATGAATAATATTTCTTGCTGTTTCCTTGTTTACTTGGCATTAGTGTCGCTCTTCCCTTCTTTGGCTTTTGAACAGAAAGAGAAAAGAAATGAGGGGCCACTCTTTTGTAGGAAATAATGCAATTTTAAGCTGTTGAAGGCGCATTGGGTGGTTACGTTGCTTGTTAACTGTATCAGTAGTAGCTCTTGTGAATGTTATGTTGTGATTTTTTTCCTTAGGAAGAAAAAAAATGTATGGAAGTATTGAAGCATTTGTCTACCTAGTTCATTGATCTGAACTGTTGACCATTCTTTTGTGCAGCTTTGACACCCGCTGTCACCCATGTCCGTGACCATGCATTCATACGTGATCATTTTGTGGGTGTTGGTGAAAAATCTTCTATCTTGCGTTGGATGGTAAGCTAGTTTTGTTTTCATTGCATGATGGGTGTTCAAATTTAATGTTAAGTATAGGCAAAGCTCAATATTATTCCACTGTAATTTAAGTGTTACGAAGTATCTTTTGAGGTTGTTTGGCATGTTGGATGTGTTCTTTGATTTTTGGTTTTAAAATTTTAAATTAAATATTTGGAATATCACCCCTATATTATGACTACAATATTTGTTAGCTGTAGATATATGTAGCTGCATTTTAAGTGAAACTGCGTGACGTTCTGAATGAGAGACAATGGATTTTTGCTATTTACTAGATGCATGTTAATCTCTGGAAAGCCATCAATCAATCTAAGCTGAGACTTCAGTTTCTGCTTGCTTGTGTAAACTTTTATTGTCAGTTGTTGCAAGATCTTGACCTATTCTATCTATGAATACCATTTTGAGTTAAACTTTCTTGTATAATTGAAGTCTTACCAACTCAGAATTACTACTTTATTGTCTAGAGAATGATTGGAATTGTATTGGTTTTTTTTTTTTTTTTTCAGCATTCTTTCATCAAGCAGTTTTATGGAGCAGTGACAAAAGCAGATTACCTGACATTGCGCATGGGTTTCATTATGGTACACTTTTCATATAGGTTTTATTGCATTTTTTCAGTTTTGTTTCTAGCTTGTAATTTATGATCACAATATACCTATCACGTGTTGAATAGATTAGTAATGATTTTATTTCAGACACACTGCAAAGGAAATCGCAAATTTAATTTTCACAAGTACATGATTCGTGCTCTGGAAGATGATTTTAAGCGGGTTGTTGGTATAAGGCAAGTGGTATATCTCATGTAGAATGTCATAGTTTTTGGCAGCTTTTTAGAATTATGGACTGAGACTCTGATTTATGTGATGCAGCTGGTATCTTTGGGTATTTGTGATCATCTTCTTGTTGCTGAATGTCAATGGTATGGGTTTTTACTTTTTCGTCCTCTACCCTAAGCATCTTATTGTTCATAATATTTGCTACTTTTTCCAGTGGTTTCCCTAAAAAATATCTATCATCTAATCAGTTTATCTTTGGCACTTATTCATGTACTAGATTGTGCTTTCTTTTTCTATCATAATTTTCATTAATTCGTTGAAAGTTAGTCGCACAAAGTAATCGCTGACATAATTGGAGCTCAGGTGTTAAATATTTTAAGGTTTGCCATCTTTGGCATTGGCAGACAAGTTAAGATTACAGAGGTTCAATTTAAAATGTTTGCTGTTAGTGTTTTGAGTGACAACAATAGTCTTATAAATGTTAGCTTCTGAGGAATTTAAATCATTGTGTTGTGTGGGATTTTCTGTACATTAAACTGAAATCATGCTAATTTGCTTGCTTCTTGTGCGAGATAGCACCCCCACCCCTGTTTTTCTGTTAGTTCAACCATTTTGGAGTTTATTATCTGCCTTGTAGTCAATTTGTTAGGTGTGATCACATTTCACCATGTTCAATATTTTTTTATTTTTTATTTTTGGGTTATCAACCCTTAGATGTATTTTCGCTGTAGTACTTTTATCAGTATGTTTATTCTGGATTAGTAGAGATGTAGGTGTGCATAGAGCCATTATCATTATTTTAAACTTTGACAAACCTTACTACCTTTGTTTCTTATTTTCTTGAGAGTTGACAATTTTGACTATTGATCAAGCTTGCTTTGAATTATGTTGCCTACTCTAATTTCACTCAAAGAAAACAAAGAAAAAGAATACATGAAACCCCAGCCCACTCCTTGTTCTCATAATCACCATTTTATAATTTAAACTGTAGTATTGAATTATTGTTCTCCGGATTTTTGTTTATTTTTTAATCTTATGTATGTACTTCTTTGCAGGTTGGCATACATATTTCTGGATAGCATTTATTCCATTCATTGTAAGTTTCACGCTCCTACTCTCCTAGGGAACATCTCAACCTTATACATCTGGAATTACTAGTTTCACTTTTTTTTTTTTTTCCTTAGTCTTTTAAACAACTTCCTACATCTTTTATGTGCTTTGATCTTCCTTCTAAATTCTGATAGTTTTTTATTCTTTTGCTGTAAAGTGGCACCCTTTTTTTTTTTTTTTTTGATATGTTTTCTTGTTTACATTGACAATTTCAGTTCATTTTGTACAGGACCTTCTCTTTTCACCTCTTATTTTTTAGGATCTGAGTTACATGCCTGTAGACAAACCTATGAATCTGAGTGCACTGTCTTTTCAGTTTTTATCGTTTTTGACTGTGCGCATTGATATATTGTAAAGTCTTGCTTAGGAACCTTGTCTGAAGTCACCAAAGTGGTTTTGGTCTTTCTGCTAAAATAAAATGCAGCCTTTTTCTTTATAGTCCTTATCTCTGGTTTTGAACTGTTTTCAGCTTCTCCTTGCCGTGGGTACAAAACTGGAGCATGTTATAACTGAGCTTGCTCATGAAGTTGCTGAAAAACACGTCGCCATAGAAGGAGACCTGGTGGTTAAGCCTTCTGATGAACATTTTTGGTTCAGTCGACCTCAGATTACCCTATTCCTTATCCACTTCATACTATTCCAAAATGCATTTGAGATAGCATATTTCTTCTGGATATGGGTGAGCTGCTGTTTTATGTATTTCTGGGTTCTTGAAATTAGTAACTGCCTTTTAGAGTTTTAGGTGTATATACTAACATTAAATTTTCCTCTTTCGCTGTCCCCTCTGCCCTCAAAAATGGCAGGTGCAATATGGTTTCGACTCCTGTATTATGGGACAAGTGCGCTATATTGTACCAAGGCTCATCATTGGGTAAATACTTTTTTCTTTCTGCTTAAATTCTTGTCATAACCTAGACATCTTGTGTTCCTCATAGTGATTTTCTTTTCCAATTCTTTGCAGCGTTATCATCCAAGTTCTGTGTAGTTACAGCACTCTACCTCTTTATGCAATTGTTACCCAGGTATATTAATTTTGTGCAAAATTTTGCTCCCGCTTGTCTTATAAAGTTCTTCCTTCTGAAATCTGCTACTTACGAATTATGATATTGCAAATATTTGTTTCATACTCTCATAGTTTTACCTATTAAACAATTTTATATGGTATCTTTTGTAATATTATGAAGATGGGAAGCAACTTTAAGAAGGCAATATTCGATGAACATGTACAAGCTGGTATCCTAGGATGGCGTGAGAAGGTAAAGAAGAAGAAAGGTTTGAAAGGGTCAGTTAATGGCTCCACAGCTGGCGAGACATCCACTGAGGGTTCTGCAACGAGAATTCAGATGGCAAGACTTATCCAGAAGGATAAGGAAGGAAATGAGATTCAACCAAGTAGCACATAAGAAAACACTGGTTGGTACTCGTATTAAAGAAAGCTGTATAAACCATTGGTTGGAGTGGGTAGCAAAAAATTTAACCTCGTGCATTGCAAGTTTTGAGATGTGGCTTGGTGAATACCTTTGATCTTTGGAAATGAAGGGGTCATTTTGATGTGTTTTATAGGCGGTAGGAATACATGTAGAACAATATTGGTATACGTATTACTGCAATTTTGTTTTCCATGATCTTGGATGATAGTAGGGTACACAGGTCCGTGTAAGACTGAGACTGTTAAGTGTATAACCATGTCATCTAGCCAATTATTTCGAGTATCATGACTTGAATTATGTATTAGTATGTTGCTTAATGCGTACAGCCATAGCAACTTTGTATTAGGTGATACTGTGTACATTAATCTTATACAATTACTGTTGTATTTTTTTCTATGCCAAAAACGACGGTGTTTATGTTCCTGATTTCGAGCATACCTAAGTTTACTTTGTTTTGCTGCGCTTTCTAGTTTAGCAAGTCTTTTGCAATGAATAATCTTTCTTGCATCTATTCAAGGACAGTGTATGTGCTCTGTTGAGGACCTTGATGTGGTACTCGTATTAGCAATGTGACACTTTCTGCAATTCGTCATTGATTTGAATAGAATTGAGTAAATCAATCATTAATTTGTAAGCAAAATTATGCTAATATAACCAACTATTTCATCATCATATAACATTATACTCCATAAAACATAAAAACGTTACATACTTTGTAGCTTCCAATAAACAAGTATACGAGTAGCCTTTACTAACCTGCGTTAAAAGGTGAGTTGTTAATTCAAACTTGCTTATTATTGTAAGTACATACAGAGTGATTTCTATTTGACGTAGAGTGAGCCACAAAGGTAATGATGTAGATGAGATTCGGTCCAAAAAGTTTTGAATTTCAATGCAATATACTTAAGGCACTCCTAATTTACATTAACAAAGTTACTTACCAATCGAAATCATGAATTATGATAAATGATTTATGCAAATCAAATTTCATTAATACAAGTACATTCTACTCTTCCCACTTTCTTTCTCCACCAAAACTCCAATATTATAGCTTCCTTCTCCACCATTTTTGGGCGGGAAACCAAGAAACTCCCCTCAACTTCAAAATTATTCCCCTAATTTCTATCTCATTCTTTCCTCAATTCACTCTTTCAAAACCCATTTCCATGTCCAAAAATCCCACCAGAAGAACCCTAAAAAATGGCACAATTTCCTCAACAAAATCCTCTGAAATCACCCCCATCAAGAGGAAACGAGTTGTCAAGCCGAAGAACACTTCAAACAATAAAGGGCAAAGTGAAATTGAGGATATTGAGGATTTGTTGAAGTTCAATGAAGAAGAAATTGCAGAAATTAGGGTTTCTTTGTTGGAATGGTATGATAAAAATAAGAGGGATTTGCCTTGGAGGAGATTGAAAGATGATGATGATGGAGGAGAGAGAAGGGCATATGGGGTTTGGGTTTCGGAAGTGATGCTGCAACAAACTAGGGTTGCTACTGTAATTGATTATTTTAATCGTTGGATGTTGAAATGGCCCACCCTTTATCATCTTTCTCTTGCTTCTCTTGAGGTTGTTCATCTTAATCCTCTGTTTTTCTTATTAATTTTGTGGTTTTTATAATTTTAGTTTTATATATGCTGTACTATTTTTTAAGATGTGCGGAAAAAGTTTGAATCTTTTTTGAAATAGTAATGTTTTATGATTTATTATTTTAATGTCATGTGAATGATGTGATTCTTGTCACTTAGATTGAGTAACCAAGAAAGTGTGAGAATGACCTGATCATTTTAGTGGGTTTAAGAGTAAATTCTTGTTATATCTTTATTATGAAGAGTTGAGACAATGTGACAATTATTTTGTGACAAAAGGAGGTGCCTTTAGTGAGTTTTGGAGATTGGGTGATGAGGAAAGTAGATGCATTTTTCTGGAAGAGATGGAAGTTTATGGGGGTCATATTGTCTACAGTCTACTATAGTACTATGTCTAGTAATAAAGTTTGAGTCTTGGATGCCAAGATGAACTGGGGATTAAATCTATGTCATGCTGTTTGCTGATGTTATGTAACCTATTTGCCCTATTTATGTTGAAGTGGGTTTGCTTGTGAGTTGTGATTTATCTCTATAACTCTATAAGCCAGTTGAACTAATTTGAATGAGTTGCAATTTGCAAACCGGAGTTGCTCCGATTTATTAGTAAGAGAGGAACAAGTAGTTGTCTTTGTAGCATTATAATTACAAGCTATCTTAATATTGCATGGGCATCTATGTTTAATACTCAAGGTGCAAATTAATGTGTGTTTACATCATAATTTGACAGACGAAACTTTAGTGAAATTGCTGTATATAATTTGAGATTTTGATCAATGCCCATCAATGGTCTTGTTCTGATCCAAGTAACATAACAGTTGATTGACAAGTTTGCATACGGTTGGTATATGTCCTCATCGGTGAAGTTACATATTAGTACTTCTTTGCAGGAGGTGAATGAAATGTGGGCAGGTTTAGGATATTACCGACGAGCAAGGTATTTGTTAGAGGTAAGCACTAAGCACTAAGCACTAAGCACATAACCTCTGCTTTCAATCTTTCTTTACACTGATTTAGGACTGCCTTTTGTATTCCTTTATATTTTTCTCCGTGGGTTTGTTGTTCCTCAATATATTGATTGGATTTCATTTAATTGGTTTTGGTATAATTACTTAGAATGACAGAAGAGTGCCTGCATGATAGGCAGCTGACTCCTTTTACTTGCTTATAGGGCGCAAAAAAGATTATCGAAGAAGGTGGGAATTTTCCCAGAACAGTCTCTTCTCTAAAGAAAGTCCCTGGCATTGGAGAATATACAGCTGGTGCCATTGGCTCCATTGCATTCAATGAGGTGGGACTTGCATATAACTAAGTGTTTATGCTTTCTTATTAATCTAATATGTCTGACTACCTGAGCTCACTTTTTTAGGTTGTGCCTGTCGTAGATGGCAATGTGGTTAGGGTGCTTGCTAGACTGAAGGCTATATCTGCTAATCCAAAAGACTCAGTAACTGTAAAGAAATTTTGGTGAGTATTTATGTGCAACCCTTATTCTTGACAAATGAATCATTTTCTGGTAATTGGAAAGTGGTGATGCAGAGTGGAATATTGTCTGTGCTCATGCAATATTAGAGATTTCTGCAACTGTGTTCATTGCTATTTGGTTATATGTGACTTAGGTATACTGAAAGTTCTCATCATGATTGTTTGTGCTCTATCATATCTAAGGATGAACTACATGACAAATGGACCCTGATTTTCTAGCTCACTAGGTTGAGTATCTCATACTTGAATTTATTGTCCAATCAGGACTGTTTAAGATGTTTTGTGATGATTATATGCATATGAGATGATTACAGCTCAAACAAGCAAATTCCTATGATAGTTTGGCCATAATCAAATGTTAGTTTTCCACCATTACTCATTGATGCAACTATGCAAGTATGTTACTGAATGTTGTTACCACTGAGGCCTAAGTATTTAGTGTCAGACTTGAAATTTGCCCTTTACTAATTACCACTGAGGCCTAAAGATTCACCCCCTTTTTTTTTTCCTTTTGTTTTTTTCACTATTAAAAAAAAATTCCTTAAAAAGAAATGGACTGAAACAAATGGCTCATTGAACTGAGTATGCGTCTTTTTCTAAAATAGGATACTGGGGAGTTGTTTCAGCCTTTCAGGCAGGAACTCTACTACCTTCCTTTTTGTTAGTGCAGGGGTAAACTTGTGTACACTTGACTCCCTACCCTGCAGTGGGCAGGAGTCCAGGACCCTCTTTAGGGCATTGGGATGATGTTGATGCTGAAGTGAAATGTAAAAAATTGATAACTACCGATTAGGAAATTTGAAATAAAGGGAGTATTATAAGGTCTTCTGTGATCTTAGTATTACTTCAGTTGCTGATACAAGTCTTTGTCAGGAGTTTAGCAGGCCAACTAGTAGATCCTCATAGACCTGGAGAATTTAACCAGGCACTTATGGAGCTTGGTGCTACAATATGCACACCAACAAGCCCAAGTTGTTCTGAATGTCCCATTTCAGCTCAATGCCATGCATTAACACTATCTCGGCAGGGTGGTTCAGTTACCGATTATCCACTGAAAGTTGTTAAGGCTAAGCAGAGAAATGAATTCTCTGCTGTTTGTGTTTTGGAGGTGACAGAATCCCATAATTTGCTAGAAAACAACCAGAAATCTAGACACTGCCTTCTTGTAAAGAGGCCTGATGGAGGCTTGCTAGCTGGCCTTTGGGAGTTTCCATCCGTGCTACTGGGACAGGAATCTGAAAAAGCGATTAGAAGAAAAGCAATTGATAAATTCTTAAAAACATCATTCAATCTTGATGCAAAGAAAACTTGCAAAGTGCTTTTAAGAGAGGAAGTTGGAGAATACGTCCACATATTCTCTCACATACGGCTGAAGATGTATGTTGAATACTTGGTCATACATCTAAACGGTATGAGTCGTTTTTTCTTCCTGCTCTTTAGTCTTTACTATCCCGTCACCTGACTGCTTTGACTATTTTTTTTTTCAAAAGATTTTGATTTTGTGTCATTGAAGGTGGGTTGAAACTCTTGCAAAGTGTGCCGGATGAAGGAAATATGATCTGGAAATGTGCTGACAGCAAGGAACTTTCAAGCATGGGTCTGACATCTGGTGTTAGGAAGGTATTATTTAGCCCTCTTCGTTCTTGATCTCCTTTGTTTTAGATATTCAAAAAACTGCAGTTAGAAAAGTGTATCTGTACTAAAAAAAAAAAAAAAGATTGCTTTTCTTCTTTGCTGAGTGAACTTGTTGCTGGCTTAAAATAGTCTGAAGTGTGATTTTTCCTCGTCTTCGTTTGTTCTATTTGGGTCTGTTGTATAAATATAACACATCAAGTCATCTTGCCAAAGTACTTTAAAGTTTGGGATTGTTTGTAAATATAAGGTGGGATTAATTAAATAAGTTGGTGGGTGAAACTCGGGTTAAATAGTCAGTTGTCTTACTTTCTTCATACCAACACTAGATACCTAGTTATGAATGACCTTTTTCTTTCACTGCTGCAGGTTTACACCATGGTTCAGCAATTCAAAGAAAACAGCTTGACTGCTGCAACTCAAGATACTAAACAAACAAAATCAAGAAAGAGAAGATGACTAAATTATACTAGTATGCCTTTCCTGGCATGGATCAATATTTTCTGATTTTTTTGTAAATTTTGTGGCAAGATCTATGTATTGGCAATAGGTCAATATATTATTCTTCGCTCAGAAGATGTATTTCAAGATTTACAACAGAGATATGGAGTACTGAGTATATTTTTTCAACACACTTTTAATCATTCATTAATGCACCTTAAGCTAGAAAATAGCGCCTTCTGCTAGAGGCAAATTTTTTTTGCTGCAGTTTGCACGTGGAAATCAGGTGTATGCAAACTTGCAAAGGCCTAACAGAACAAAAAGAAATGGACCTAAGAATTTGGCCTTCACAGGTTAGGAACTCTTTGTGGAATTGTGGGGTCTAATTCTAGCCTAAAAGGAGGGATTATAACAGACAAAAAAAAAAGAAAAAAAGAAAGAAAAAATAATCTAATTTAAATTTCAGTGGCATATATATTTTCCAAAATTCTGTGGATATTGTCTCCTTCGGCTCTGCCCCTCCATACATTCAGCATTCAGTTGATACAGAAACTCTTTTTTCCCATCTTTTCTTGGTGATCAGGCTAAGCTTAAAGTTCAATAATTTTATCTTAATACCGAAAAATTATATGTGACTGATTATTAATAAGAGCAACATTTTGGACTAAATAAACAGCTGCACACGAGAAAATTGAAGTGCAGATGGCATTAGCGCCTGTTGGAGTTTCAAGGTACTTTGAATCTTCATTTCCCTTTCGCTCTCCTTTGATATACTAGTGTTTAATTTATACACATGATGAGATTGCAGGATATCTTTGTTTAAAGCTGCTTCTTTGGACATTAATGGAAGTAACTGGGTTTCAAGTGGTTGCACTTTAGCTCCTCCATCAGCTGATGCTACCAGGGTACGCGTGCCCTTTTCAGTAGACTCTTGTTGTTTATTGCAGTAATTTACTTGTATTCTTGCCCTCTTTTTACGCTTTTATGGAGTTTAAGACGACTGCTTATGTGAATTTTCTTGTTCTTACCTACCAGTTCAATATGCTACAGATTGTTTCATCTGTAAGAATATTAGATTTAGGTCTCTTTTCCAGCTGATTTAGGTCTTGTTATCTTCACCTGATTTTTCCGATTAAGACTGATTTTTATTTGTTAGAACTGGTTTTTGCTGAATCTCTGTAGTGCAAGGGTAAAAACAGCACCAGAACCTTACTAAAACTTGTTATTATGTCATGATACTCGGTTCTTGTATTTTAAAAAAAAACCCAGCATCTTAGCTCCAAGGTCAATATCATCTCTTTTGAGTTTCTAGAATGTAGACTCTTTCTCTATATCAATCACTCCATAAACAGGACTATAACATTTGATTTTTGGATGATCTAAACATGAAATTGATCTTTCTGTGTTGCGATCACCTTTCTTAAATATGCAAATCACTGACCTATTACAGCTGCTTTAGCTTGTGGCTCTCAAATCAGCTGCTCCACGTAAACACATTGCCTGTTCAGCTGTTCAAGAATCATCCACTCCTACAGGTAATCATTCCTCCTCAATTTTACACAATTGGCCAACCTTTTTTGGCGTTTTGGTTCAAGAAATTATGTTTATTTTCCGTAGTTTCTGCTGAGGCAAAGGAAGAAAAGGCAGAAGCGAAACCAGCAGCTGCCAAGCCAAAACCTGCAGCGAAAGCTCCTGCTAAAAAGTTGCCTGAATTGATGGAGGAAGATGTTATCCCTGATCTCAGATCAGCACTCGAAGCTCAAGATGATATAACAGATCTCGAGCTAGCCTTTAAGGATACCACAGTTAGTCTTCTGCATCCTATGCATGATTGCTTTCATAGTTGATAGCAAAGCTTACAAAATTAGAAAGAACTAAATCACCCTTTTTTTGATTTCTTGATGTAAAATGAGCAGTTAGAAGGTTCATTTCAGCAAAATGGCATATCCTACTCATTTTGGGCATTTTTTCCTGATGGAACACTAACAGGTAGTCTACTGTCTTCAGCTTACTTTGATCTCATTTTCTCTCCTTTTTTTTTATGAAACATTTGTAGTTATTACAATAAGCTTTGTAGAGTTGCTCAAATTTCCACAGGTTTACATAAACGTTTTGATGCATGGAAACTCTCATGGAAATTATTGTTTTACATAAATGTTTTGCACGATTGTTTCAAAATCCTCATTTCCCTGTTTGTAATACATATACGTTCATAATCCCAAATTCATTTGCGTGCAACATATATAGGTTTGATGCTATGTAACAAAGGAAGAAAATGCTATATTTCTTGCTTAACTCTTTTTTGAACAGGTGCAAAGGGATTTGCACTTTCCTCGTATGGCTCGGAAGTGAGCACTGTGGAACCATTTCTCATCGACGAGAAGAAGATCACCTCAAAACATGTGGTGTTCTGGGTTTTGAAGCGACTGGCTGCACAAGGCATCATTCCAGTGTGGGAACAATAAGTTGGCTTAGCAATGAATGTTATTCAATCTAATCCAAATTTATAATTTATCTTCTTGTATAAAACCCTTTGTTAATAATAATATACCAAGTGCAAAAGATTATTGTTTACGCTTTGTTTACAACTTGATTCATTGCTCAAGATTAACCATTTTGGATCACTATGACTGTACAAGCAATCAGCCAAAAGCTGAAAAGGTGGTTGATTATGCAGGATAGTACTCCCTTAAGTCCCTTATTATTTGCCTCATAGCATCGCCACATTTTACTTGACTATATCGTTTTAAGTTTTACTCTGTGTTGAGTAAAATTGATGATAAAGAAAAATGATGAGATCGAAAATAATTTTGTGAGAGTAAAGTTGTGATTTTCAGCAAACTTGCACGAAAAGAGTGTTGATAATGTAGTGTTACGTTGGACTAATATACTCAGCAAACGGAGTAGTACTTTGTCCGTTTATGTTAATTGTAATACGGAGTATTGAAATTCTACTCTTGACAAAACACATTGTCACATTAAAAAAAGTCAAACTTTTAAAAGTACCAGTATATGTATTGAAATGAATCTAACAAATCCCACAAATACTACTCAGTTTTTATACAATGAATCAGAGTAGAGTGAGTAAAACGACGTCGCAACAAGGGACTCACTTACACACTACCGCGCTGAAGCCTGAATAATCTTCAACCTCCTTTTGGGGCGCCAACTCACTGAAATTTTTTCCAGAGAAACCTCAAAAAATCAAAATTCAATTTTTTTTTCCTTCTAAATTAAGGGTTTTGATCCCTATTGCAGAATTGTAAAATTAATTACTTTCTTGAGGAAATAAAAAGCGGGAAATTCGGTCGAAAATGGAGGGAAAAAAGAAGCAATTGAAGCCAGAAAGACAACCCCTCAAAACCCTTAATCATATAACTTGGAAAGAAAAGGTAAAAATCCTTCAAGTTTATGCTTAATTATTAACTGGGTTTCGTTTAATTTTGATGGGTGTTCTTCAATTTCTGTTAAATTTCCTTCAATTATAATTTTTTTTTTCCTGGAAATAATTTGATTTTGATAATCTGGGTTTTATTGTTTGGATGGAAGAATAGTTGAAGGAGAGCTGTTATCGGAGAGTAAAGGAGGATAGAACCCGGCTTCTCTGGAATTCTAGATCACCTCTTCTTCAATCTGATCAAAAGGTTTGTTCTTCTACATGGTCATATGATTTATTCAAAATGGGTTGTTGTGTACTAGTATGGGTTTATACTTTATATGCAGTGTATGTTCATCCGAATTTTTATTTCACCTCAAGTACCCGTGTCTGATACTCGTCACTTGACATTGGTTTGACACTTAATCACTTCATTTTGTGCTGAAATTAGGCAAAATTTTGATAAGATAGCCAACACTTCTAGCTTGAGTCTGAGTTACATGTATTTTTTAATGTCTGAATGAGCTCAAAGTTTGCAGTGTGTATGTTTATAGAATGTGATAAAACTGATGATCACACATAGAACATTTTCTATTTAGAGCTACTAATAGGAATCACCTGGATTTTGAGGTGCTTGAGAAAAATGAAAGTTTTGCTAACATAGGTGGCTAAGAATCAAGCATGAGGTACTGGGTTAGGTGTGTGGTGAGGGGCTTAACGAAATAGTGTCACAGACTCACAGTGGTCTCCAAAGAGGGTTCCTTGGAGAAGTAAGGGAATTAAAGGAAAAATAATGGAGCAAAGGGAGTGGTATATTTTATTGCTACCTATGCTCTTTGCGGTCCCAACTCACCTTCAGCGAGGGAAAAGGTGGTAGAGGATAGTAGAGAGACTGCAGTCAAGAATGTTACAAAAATATTATGAAGAAAGTTGAATAAAGTGGGAGTTTTTCTCGACTTCATCTTTCTGTCTTGCACTCTTGCATGTCGTTTGTGCCTTACAATAGTTGCCTGTTTCCCAATGAATGCGTTGTGCTGGGTATTTCTGAAATTTCAAGGGTACGGTGTTGGCTGTTTGACCACAGCATTTCTTTATCTAAATAGGATAGAGGATGTTTGGAAGCTGCCTGAAGATGAAGGGTGTTGATTATATTGTTAGGCTATGCTCTTTGTGATTGCATCTGACATCACTTTGTTGCTTGATTGCAAAGGTGAGGTTTATAGGATATAGACTGACACTGATTAACTTAAACGATTTTGTTTGGGCGTGGTAGAACCTTTCCTCGTGGCCATCTTAAAGCTACCAAGTGCAAACTGTGTTGTGGGATGTGTTACTGCTATAAAAAAGTTTATATTGGTTCATTCATGCTATTGGTGGATGTAGTAAGCTATGAAATGTCAAAATCAATCATTCCTTACACTTATAAGTCTGTAGTCTGTGTTTGAAGTCTTTTGATGTATTTTCAAAATCCTTTTATTAATTATAATTTTGTTTACAAAAGTCTGTATCTTAGCTTGTACATAGATGCTCTTGTCTTGCTTCTTGGGTCTCGCGTATTATGTATTAAAAATCTGTACTTTGAGTGACATTATGGTTAAATTATGGGGTTTGGTGTACTTTATGGATCAAAATTCAATTCGAAGAAGAAGAAAGCTGATTTCAACCCTCTTGCATGCCCTTCTGTGTGCTTATACTTGATCCTTGATAGAATGTTACTTTTTTGTGCAACATTTTTGTTTAATTTCTTTTTATCCAAAACTATAATCTCTTCAAATATATCAGAAGGTTTATTGAACTAAGTAACATTAGAAGATGCCTTCACTCATTTTTGCGTAATGAATTGTTTGCAGGAATTCATCCACTCCGCTTTCAAGGATATATTCTCTGATGAACTAAAAAAATTAAAGAATCAACATTCTGATGCTTCAGAACTCCCAAGTTCATTGTCCAGAGAAGATGATGTTTTATGGGAATATGATGGTCCCCATACAGCTGATAAAAGTGAATGTGAAGAGATATTGCTAGAAATGCAAAGGATCTTCTATGAGGATATGAAGTTGGAGTTGAGTCAAAAAGGTAAGCCGCATCCCTTTTTAAAAGGAAGAGGAACAAGTTAATGTTGGCTTTCCTGGAACACTTTTGACGTTGGTAAAATACTGTTTATCTGTTCACCCTCCCCCCTAAAATTAACTTATTAGAAGGAATAAAAATTAGAATCTGGGTGTGATAGTCCACAAAGTGTTTTGATTCTGACATTGGCTTTAGCCTTTCCCAGAAGCAGAGAAATCCATCGTTTTGGAGGATGAAGAGGACGAGTATTTGGCTTTGGCACTCGATCAATATATGCAGTTAAATGATGGGAAGGTATGTCAATGATAAGTAGAGTGATTAAAACAATTACTTATGGCAGTTTTAGTTGCGGTGTCTTTGATTGAGTGCCATTATGTTGGAAATATTTTCATTTGGTTGTTGCCAATCTTTTTTTATTTTTTTTTTGTCTGGTTTTTGGTACTTGTGGATCGTCTGATTTTAGGAGCGATGTTGTTGCCAATCTTTTTTTATTTTTTTTTTGTCTGGTTTTTGGTACTTGTGGATCGTCTGATTTTAGGAGCGATAATGTGATACCCTGATGATCAAGAACTGCTGCTGCCTTATCCATGGAATTTACCTTCAATTTTTTTAATTGACTTTGTTTAGATCCATTGAAAGCTTTTCTTGTAGATGACTTATTCCATGTTTTTAGGCAATCTAGTAAGGACTTACCAACATCTAAATCTATCAGATTGCTTAAACAAAATGCTCAAAGCTACTTTTGAGATTTCATGGACCATAAGGGATTTATTATGTGGAGATAAAAAGGTATAATGGTGCAAAGTCCTCAAGAGGCAAGATCCCAATTCAATCATGCTCCTTTCATTGCCCACATTATTGACATAATGCAGGCTATGCAGCAAAAGGGATCCCAATTCCCCATTATCTCAATCCGTGTTGTATTAAAATTTGTCAAATAAGTATGAATCTCTTAAGGTCAGGTACTTGTGACATGAGAACATGGAAAAAGAGTTGCTTCTCCTAGGTCAGCACATATATAGTTTTGCATTTTAGAATTGATTTGGTCAAAGGCTCAAAGCATTTAGATGTAATAATTTGATTGTGTGCATCTTGACAGTAATCGAGGATCATGTATGTTGTATAGTGCTTTGATGCCCTACCAAAATCAATGACTGTCACCTACTTGTATCCATCAAGCCTTTGGTTTTTGTGCAATTATACAGATTTGCAACATTATGTATCCGTATGAAGAAAATACCACTTATGTCATGGGAAATTCAGAAATTGTTTAACTGTGTTCTTTCCTTAAAATCTACATCTGCAGTAATTTTCTCCAGCGCCCTTATTATGCAATAAGTGTCTTTCACCTTTTATATTTTGGAATCTTTATTTAGTTGGACATTTCATATGAGCCAATTGTCAAAGTTCACTTTTACATTAAGGTAATGAGGCAATTGTCAAAGTTCACATTTACATTATTTTCTGCAAAGATCTTTTTTCCCCCCTGACAGGGTTCTGGAATTCGTTCTTATTTTGCCTTATTGTTCTTTGATTTGTATGGAAGGAACACGTCTGGTGCCCAATCTGCAAGAAAGGAGAGTTACAAGAGAATCACCATCTTATATATTGCAAAGTTTGCCAGTTAAATCTTAACAAAGGAGATGAGGTACTGCAATAATCATTCTGGCTTCACTCTTTATTCTGTCTTATGTTTCACAAGCACATCAACAGAGCATGTTGCATATAGATCAAGGCTTTGTAGCGTGACCTATAGGAGTTGTTAATGTTAGTGAGAGTCTTTCCTTGATTTATCTATATCAGAACCAAGTAGATCATGTTGCATATTGATCAAGCTTATGGTCAGTTGGTCATTGCTTTGCTCAGAAGCTCAAAAGAACAGGGCCTTAGTTGGTGGTTTTATTGTTGATGAACCTGGGGACCTTGTTTTTCTGGTTATTTCTGGTATAAAGAAATAGTATCTCACTTCATAGGGAGTAGGAATGACAATAGACCAGGACCCAATCCAGACCCTCTCGGACCCTTCTTTTGATCCTTGCTAACTAACACCCCCGGGGCATAAGATAATAATTTAAAGTACTTCTTAAAATGGTATTAATTTGGGAATGCATGTCAAATCACATGTTTTTTGATCAGTGTAATTAATGTTTATTTCACTTTAATATTTTTGCTTTTAGTTATCTTATCCTACATATTTTATCATGCTCAGGTTAACATACAATGTTCCTTTTAGGACTAAGATTACGTACCAGCTCTGTTAAGACTGTTATAGTCTTGGTGCTTTCTGCTTAAATGTGATTATTTGGTCAAAAACTTACCTAATTATCCATTTATCATTTCCTTCTGCCTGATAGGTTAATTTGAGCTTGTTGAAAGATCGACTAGCAGAAGCTGTTGAAGAACATCTTGATAGAGGCTGCCGATTAAAACCCGAGTTCTGTATCGAGACTGTATTTGATCTAACCGCGCTGTACATTCAATGTCAGCATTGCAATACATTTGAGGTTGTGATGTAAGAAGGATTTTGTGTAATACTTCATAAGTAGTTAAAATTGAAAATTACGTAACGTTGAGTTTCGTGTATTTTTCTTTTCATTTTCTCAAGGAGTTTTGTATTGTTACTATTGTAACAAGTTTTCTAGGTCTATGTATGACGTGCGTGCTGTAGATTGTTGTTATGTTTTGTTACTCTAAGTTCAAAATTCCTTGTTACCTAACCACCATTATACATGGACAATATATGCCACTTATTTTTTATTCATAGACATCATAGTTACAACAGCAAAGCACTCATTGCCAGGATTGACTTTGCCTCTAATCAGTGTCATCCAACATCCAAGTTATTTAGTCAATACTAAGATGATTTGTCTCTCAGCATTATCATCTAATACTCGCGTAATTGTTCGATTAATTTTAGATGATTCAAAGTCTAATATAACAATAAAATATTGCTTAGCTTTTAGATCGAGGAAAAAAAATATTATGACAATTTAGTTGTATAGCTGTTTATATGATAGCAATCATACATACATCTACAATGGACAAAGTTCCGAGAGTATATGATCTCTACAATATTCAAGTAAAATTTACTCTGTATTGGATCTCTAGAGAGCCACAAAAGACATGTACATAAATGAACACCACTTAACCCCAGATCACCGACTAAGCAATACCAAAGTAAATAAAGGTAACAACAATACACTGATTTTATATTGAAGCATGACTCGAACGCTACGATTCCGATCTTCAGTGGCTGTAAACTGAATCCTGCAGTTGAAAGAACCAACACAATCATGGATCAAGAATGAGTCTAAACTTTTCAGCAAAACAGAAAAGGCTAGTAGGGTTAAACAAAAACAAAGATACGTGTTGCGTAACATTCAGATAAAGACGGCTAATTAGAATATGATTTCTTAAAAAAAAGAATACTATCTCCAAGTGTTGAGCGTGAATACTATATCAAACCACCTCTCCATCATTATGCATACAACTATATATTATACTAAATACTAAGTATATTTTATAACACAGACATCAAAACCACAAACTGGGTGACAACAAACATGGTCAACTGGCTAACAAGTCTATGTAGTGGAGAAGGTTACCTACCACATTGCCTTCATTCAAAGTAACCAAAATACCATATAACAGATAATCCTCCAAAATAACAAGGGGAAACAAACAGAGAGAGGGAGAGAGAGATGAAACAGGTGGCTTTCATCTATTTCACCGCCGTCTTCCTGAAGTCGTTATTGCTGGTGCTGTCACAGAATGCAGAACCCTGCAACAACGTTGTCGACTACAATGAAGCTGTCAACTTTGATACCACTGCCATGTTCTGCCAGGCTGTCTGGAAGTCCAACACAGACATCGTTCTTCGGGTAAGTTTCCCAATTTTTGAAACCCCGTCATCCATAATAATGTTTACCAATCAGCTAGCCAGAATCCAATAACATTTCAATATGCTAATGTGGAAGCATAAAGAACCTCCTTAGGAAAGCAACCAAACTATCAAACCTAAAAAGGCAATTTCAACTTCTTGCATACACCCTCATTGGCTCACCTTTGTAGGCTGTAGCTAGACCTGTTTAAGTAACCCGTTTCAGATCAACTGATTTCAGTTGCAGATTCACAAGTTCACAGTTTAAAAATCCATATTCTTAGGTCAATTTTCAGGTCAAGCCTATTTTATACCAGCTTTGAACCCTTTTGGTGTCACTTAGATTCAATTCATACAAGTTTCAGGTCATAATTCTGCATTGCTGATACATTTTCCCTGCTAGATCGGTCGTAAATCTATTTTTGTGCCAAGGTCTCAAATTTACTCCTTTTCTTGCTTCAGTATGTACAAGCAGGACCACAGTTGTGGAGCTTCCTTCTCTCAGCACCAGACACAAAGACGTGGCTTGGGATTGGTTTCTCTACCGATGGGCAGATGGTTGGGTCCAGTGCGATGGTAGGCTGGATGTACCAAAATGGGACAGGCGTTGTCAAGCAGTATGACTTGCAGGGAAAAGAACCTGATAAGGTGCTGCCTGATGCAGGTGACCTCACTGTGGTGGATAACTCATCAACCGTGTTTATTGATGCAAATCGCATACACTTGGCTTTCCAGATAAATACAGTTGAGCCACGAAAAGAACTGCTCTATGCTCTGGGGCCCTACGGACAGCTGCCTAACGGCTTAAAGTTGATGGAGCACCGAGAAATGAGCGGAGCCTCATTGGACTATACTACAGGTAAAGCTCAGACATGTTAATCATTTATATGAGATCAGAACAGATTTATTATTGGTTATTTGGTTACTTCGTCAAAGAGCAATTCCTTCATGTAACAAATTGCTCATGATCAATGCCCGCACAGAAATGAATTTAGATACAGAACGATATAGATGAGTCGACATTGAAACAAAAGAAACAGCAACAAAAATTCATTAGGGAAAAAAAAGGAACAAATGCAGACAAACAGAAAAAGAAGGAGAGAAAGTACAGTTGGTTAGTACTTAGTAGAGGCCACGTTCATAGCACACAGAATATTCTCCCATCAACTTCTACTTGCATTATGAATATAGAACAATATCCCTATCAACCTTTACTAGCAAATCTACTGACGCCATCAAAGTATCAGCCATCAGCTCCTATAGAAAATGTCAACGGCTAGTTCTTTAATGACAACATGCTCTCCATGTAGAAATTGGCCAAGGGAAGACCAATTACATGAAACCTAATACAAGCATCTTCAAACTGAACAAAGCATGTGCTGTAGACTCGTAGAGACTTCCAGTCCCATTTCGTATCCTGTCTTATTTCTCATTTGAATACTACCTTAGATACAGATATACTATCCTATGAGATAAGTGCTCTCGGAAATCAAAAAAAATGAGTGTCATTCTCGCTAGAGCAACTGAAGAAGTACCTTCTCCCAGTCCACCTCCAAAGATCTTCTCCAACCTAATCATCCTGAACTCCAATAGAGCATAAACCAAATTGCCTTTATCATAGTTTAACATGCATAAGACTCATCCTGTATAAATTTCCCATTCTTCCCCATATAGCAATAATGAAAAATGAGATATGAAATAACAATCTATTTTGAGCTTCTGCATGACTAATATGCTTCAGTTGAAAGGTTAGAAACGACATATTTTGAACCTCAACTTCAAATGACAATGTGTCAATCATGAAATAACTTTTGGGTAGAAATCAGAAATCATGAATTACAACATATCTTCAAAAAATAAACAATAAGTTAATTGCATTTTTTTTTTTTTTTTTTTGACAAATCATTCTGGTTCTATTATATATGTATCAGGGAAAAGTCAGGCACAGAGCAGCCCGTACACAGGAATAAAAAGGACCCATGGTGCTTTAAACATGATAGGATGGGGAATTTTGATGCCAATCGGAGCAATAGTTGCAAGGTACTTCAGGCAATGGGATCCAATCTGGTTTTACTCTCACATTGCAATCCAGATTTTCGGTTTCCTATTTGGACTAGTTGGCTTCATATTAGGATTTGTGGTGAAGGATTTTATAAAAGCAGATGTAACACACCACAAGAACATCGGTATCCTTATTCTCATACTTGCCTGCCTTCAGGTAAGATTCATATACATTTACATCTTCCCTGGACAATAAAATTTTAAATATGGGACAATAAAGATTCAAGATATTAAATTGTTCAACTTTGTGCAGGTAATGGCTCTGTTGATTAGACCAAAGAAAGGTACAAAACCACGGAAATACTGGAATTGGTACCATCATAACTCAGGAAGGATCTTGGTTATCTTAGCTATCTCAAACATATTTTATGGTATCCGTTTGGGTATGGAGGGCTCTAGTTGGTATGGTACCTATGCAGTGATTCTTGCACTTATGGTTATTGTGGCTATTGTCCTAGAAATCAGATTATGGAGACAAAGATAATGGTGTATGGGTTGGAACTAGAAGTTGCAGGACAAATTCTAGATATACTTATTTTTGATGAGTGTGATAAGATAGGAAGTTTTTTATTACAGTGTTTGTTTAACATAGATCAAAATTCACCATTCATTTCTTTCATGAATGTATTGTATGCTTTTCACATATGTTTCTGGTCATAAGATTATGGTTCTTTCTGTTACACAACTGCCAATTATCTTTACTGCGACTTTACACATCCTTGACTCCAATATTTCCATTCTATGGGGCTATAGAAATTGAACAAGATCAACATTCCTCTTAAGATTTTATATTTTCCACTTAAGGCAATATAACTATCTCAATGACAATCAGACAATGACACACACAGCTAAGCCTGAACAAGTCCCGTATTGACGAAAGCCTAAGCAAGCTCTTGATGCCATCAGCATCTACTGGGGAAAAATGTGGGCTAAATTCAGAGCAAAAAAGCCAGAAAAATGAAGCACAATATTTCACCACTTCTAGAAATGACTACTTCAAGGCGTACAAGCTCATTAACAAGTAACAGTTATAAAGCCCTCATTATCGGTAGCCAGGTTGCATTAACAATACATGAATAAAAGAAGTAGCCACAATATGCAAACAAGTTAAGTGACACATGGATGACCAAAAGTAGACATCATGGAAGCATGTTAAGCAAATTTTATAACATGATGATAAGCCATACAATATTTTGGTTTAAAAATAACATTAATGCTACAAAATCAAAGTATTGAACATACTTGAAGTAAACAACTGTACCATTCTGCACAGTACACATCAGCTATCGGAAATTGATACATGATATGAGGTAATTCGTTCATCTTCTGGAAGGATGGACCAATTAGGGGACTGCACAGCACGCAACCACTTAAAATCATCAACATTTGCCCAACTCCCAGTCTCTTCATCAAGTCTTGACTCCCTTAAATCTTCCTCAATCCCATCATATTGCAAACAATAGGGAGCGAATCTCACTTCACTACTATCCTCAATAATGGGATGACTCCGGACCCTCAAGTAAAAGTCACATTTCCTTGCATTATGAATCCTTATTTGATGCGATGCCAACACGAAAACACACCCTTCAACATCATCTATCAGTACCGAACCCAGAGCAGGCCCTGCATAAACCTTGCAATTCCTTAACCGATGGATGAATATTGCTCTTGGCCTACCTATCAACCTCACCTCACAAGAATCAAGGTCTGACAATGTAAACTCCCCCATGTTCTTCCCCTTCAAATTCTCCACCAGAACCTCTCTTTCCCTGTTTTTAAACCCTGGAGTATCAAACACAATACAAGATTTGTCACCAGAAGCCACCACTTCGGGTTGTTCCTCAACAATGGCCTTTTGATTCTGCTTTGCAGCTTTGGTTTTGAAAGAAAATTTCTTTTTCGGAACCAGTTTTACTGCCACCTTATCAAGGGACTCTCTCAAGTCAGAGATAGTCTTGAGAGAGGCACGAACGTCATAGGAAGGCAAATGGTATGTATTTTCTGCAAGCAACTTCTCAAGATCATTGATTAAAGCAGAGACATTATCAAGATCCCCTTTGGCAAAAGACTCAGGGGCTTGTTCAATTTTGTCAATCTCAGACACAATTGATTGCTGGAGGTCAGAAAACTGAGCAAGAAATGTATCAGTGGACTCAAATGATGGAGAAGAATCCGACTCTTTGCTCCGAACACGAGCTTGGTGGCGGTTAGAGAGGCGATCAATCATTGCTTGACGCTTCTTCTGAAGCGCGGGATCAACAGATTGGTCACACATTGAGGTTGGGTTTGAGGCAGCATTATGATCTTCCATATTGCAAGAGATGACTCTCAGATTTTCAGATAATTGGCAAATCTTTAAAAAGCTTCCCTAAATCCCTAAAACCCAAATAACAATATCATCAAAGATTTCTAATGTTAGGGTTTGCAATACAAAACCCATCTAATATACAACATTTCCTAAATTAGCTAATAATCAGGGAGAAAAATTCAATTTTTATAGTTCCGTCTTAACATTCAAGGATTTTGCAACACATTATCAACCACATTTGAATCAATTATCAAATTAAAATCGAAAATGAATAGCACAATTCAAGTATTTCAGTAATCTAATTATAAGCAATAGTTCAATTATCAATCAACCTAAGAAAAAGAGAAACGCTAAATTGAATTAAATTGATGAACAATAGATCGTGAATTGATATTTGATGATTAAGAAAAACATAATTACCTCAGTGGCTGCGTGCAAAAGCTCACTCTTTAATGGAGATTTCAATTGAGAAGATACACAGAGAGGTGTGCGCGTCATAACCTTCCCTCAAACATCCCATTTGAATACTCCTTCACTTTTTGTTTTTGTTTGCTTAAATCCTTCAAATATGTTTTTTTTTTTTTTTTTTTTTTTTTTTTATTTATTTTATTTTTTGATCCTCCAAATATGTCTTTGTAACACACACTTTTATCACGATACTTATATTAAGGTTAAAAGGTTGTTAGAGTATAATCAAGTGAATCATCTGCTTTAATTAAAGATAATAATACAATTTTCACCATAAAAACTTCTTTTATGGTATGTTTCAACTATTGTGACATTTTTATTTTAAGGAAGTGTTGCAAATATAAAGAAACGGAGGAAGTACAAATCAATGAGACGAGTCAGACGACCAATAACATACCACGTGATTATATTATCAATTTATACTCAGTATCAAAACTTTAACATATAAGTACTTTGTATCAATGAGATATCATATAAACATTAAGTTAAGGTAGGTATGGTGAGAAAGATTGCACCTTTCAATCTTGAGATTGAGGTTCAATCTACATTAGAGGCACTTTGACGGTGAGGATCCCTTACCCTTACCCTTCCCTTCACTCTCAAAATGTCTGACCTACAAAATGCAATTCGATCCGCCCTTTATAAAGTGGAACAAAAAATTCGTGAAGATTTAGATTCGATGAGGGTAGGTTGAGTTGTTCACAATCATATATAAACTATTCATGAACTTATTTGAATGAGTATACCTATGTTTGTGTTCAAGTTCATTTATTAGTACGAGTTCTAAATTTTGTTTGAGCTTGACTCATTTATATAACTTAACATGTGCCCACGGACGCATGGGCGCATGTTAGAGAAAACCGATACAGAAATAATAAAAAATTAAAAACCAAAACCTTCGTTGCTGTGCTCAAAATCTAGTGACTCAATTGCTTTTATTTATCCACTCAATTTCTCATCTGCTGCATTGTTGGCCACTTTACAGTCTGAAGTCTGAACTCAGCCTTCAAACTAGGTAATTTTTTCGGTCCTTCCATTTTTGTTGGGTTTTGTTTCAATTTCAAACTTTAATTATTTGACATTTTAGGAATTTATTGAATGTGCAAGTGTAATTGCCAAATTCGTTTGTCTTGCATAATTTTTTTTTTATATATATATATACATAAAAATGAAGTCTTTTGATCTAAATAATCTGGATTCTGGTTATGAGCGCTTAACTATGCAGATCAATCAAGACATCCCATTTAAAGTACTCAATCTAGATGATGGATGAACATAAATTAATTACATGGGTTATTTTAGATTGTTTAGATTTCCTCATTGATTAATTATTTCTTCAAAGTTTTATATGTTGGCCAATTTGTAATTTCTTGACTAATTTTAGAATGAAACAATTATTTACCAGCCCAATTTCACTCATCACTTGATAGTATCACTTGATAGTTTATAGTATGCTGCAAATTTTTGTTGACACAAAAACTATGGTAATACACTTTTATACAGTCATATTACTCATATAGTATGTAGATATAGCTAGAAAATTGATCTAGAGCCTTTAGAATGCGGATGCAAATTAATAGTTAGTCGAAATTCTAAATTATCGAAATTCAATCTCTAATTTGGGAGTGCAAAAGTGAAGATATTATAATTCCCCCCTATTCAAATAGCCTAATGTTAGCTAACTTTACAAGAAAATGGGATGTGCTTGCTTATACGACACATGAGCTATGTAGGTCGGTCCATATATGCCTTAAGAGTTCCAAGGCTGTTTTAAGTTAATCAACTAATTAGTGGAAAACTTTTTTGTTCTCGATTACTGATTTAGTGATTTAGGTTGTTCAGTCCTGTATATAGGTGTCTCATGATATTTTGTTCCTTTAGGGACAGTATGGCATTTGTCATGGCACCTTTAACATATGCTCCAGCTTACAAAATAGTTCATGACGGGAGAACTTCGCAATTAAAAATTCCTAGTGCTGCAAGAAATCTCCGTAACAAATCACTATGGCAATGCTCGGCTACTGCTACTGATACTTCCTTGGTGAATATACTGTTTACCAACTTATAATAGTAAATGATAGCTTTTTGTTCACATTGTTTACCACATGGACTAAAATTCAGTTTTAAATTTTTGGTATTTCAGTCATATGAGGTAGAGACTAGAAAACATGATTTGCTGAGAGCAATTCAAGAGACAGAAAGGGGGCTCAAAACAACGCCTGAACAACGGTCTTCCATTGAGGAGGCACTAGTATGTATATCCATTATTACTTGGGCTTATTCTAACATCAATTCCTTACATGCATGGTTTATATTGAAGAGATTGGTTTGGCAAAATTGGTATAATAATAGTAACTTGACAGTTTCTTATATAAATTCAGGTGACTGTAGAGAAATATGATGCTGGTGAGCCAATTGATTTGGCAAAACTGGATGGTACATGGCGTCTTCAGTATACTTCTGCTCCTGATGTTGTCGTCCTTTTTGAAGCTGCTAGTAGACTTCCGATTCTACAGGTACTGACACAACACCCAACCTTTGGGCTACTGCCTTTTTTTAATGCTTGTGATTGTGAAGGCATCAATGCATCAATGCATCATGTCCATTATCTCGCAAGACTATTTCAAAAAATTGAAATCCCTTATGGAAATTATTGTATACAATTGACATTTGTGTCTTACATATTCTTGTTTTTCAGTGGTGGTTGTCTGTTGGTGTGATGATAGGTGGGTCAGATTTACCAGAAATTTGAATGCCGTAATCAATCTGATGGTGGTGTTGTCCGCAATATAATCAGGTGGAGCATTCAGAACCTACTCGAGGTGAATTTCACTTGCTTCTTGTTTACATCATTGACATTTGTTTATTGCAGCTATACTATGCACTTTTGGATTACCTTGTTAAGCATCAATATAAGGGAAAGGGCCTTTAGGTAGTAAGCATTATAATTCAATTTATAGTGGCTTGAAGTATAAGATAAGTAGTTATTGAGAGGAGAAAAAAAAGCACTATGTATAGGGCAAATTAGAGAATGGAAAAACATGCAGAGTAATCTTGAGAGTTTATTTAGTCTGCTTTACATTTTGAGGAAAAGTGAGCCACTCAAAAGCTTGTAAGTATCCTCCATAGATTAATCAATCAAGCTACATCTACTTACCTAAATCTCCACACATCTATTTATTCTGTCCAAGCTAAGTTAATTCTTACCGTACCTGGACAATCTTTGGAAGGACTGTAATTAGAGTTTTCTGTCATCGCGGAATCTCCAGTGAGGAACCCAACCTTTGAATATACCTCAAATCACCGCAATGACTCATATAATATAAGATGGATCTTAGGCTGATATTGATACTTATGCTCTGTACTGCTTATGCTAAACTTTGTAATGAATCATATCAGCTGAAGTTCTTTTACAATCCCTAATTAACATATGCACTGCATTTATCTTCTTATTATTGTTGTATTTTGAGAGAGCAGGTTGCATAACCGTACTTGTTCAAACATCACATAAGTAATATATCAATTTTTAATTGCTAGGAAAATGAAGGTGCTACCCTGATCGTTTCTGCCAAGTTCTCATTGGTTTCACGTCGCAATATATACCTTCAGTTTGAAGAGGTTAGTAGTTGACCTCTTTATGTGAAATGATGTATCTTAGTGCCTCTCATCTCTTCCAATTCAGTTATTGTTTATTTTTCACTGTATTTATTGAACTTCCATATTCTGATGTCTGAAAATGAATATCTTTTTGGCAGATCACTCTTCAAGATATTTCCATAAGTGAGCAGGTACAAGCTGTTATAGCTCCAGCACTCTTACCAAGAACATTTTTAAGCTTACAGGTATTCAACCTTAACACCCATACTATCGGTTTTCCATCAATGTGTTAATCATAGAACTCAAGTTTAGAAGCTGTGTGTGCGTGTGTGTGTGTGTGCGCGTGCAAATGATGGTCGAGTTACAAAAGACAAATTAACAAATGATGGCCGAGTCACAAAAGACAAACTAATTACATGCTAACTAAATGTGGCTGGGCTCTCTTCAAAGATGTTTATAATTGTGCCTATCCTGACAAAAGTCCTTGGATTTCAGTCGTTGCTAACTTTTTCAGCAACCATGTTAACCAAGAAGCCACCCAATAGCTGCTCTATTGGATTGCCAGTAATAATGTTCTAGTAAATCCCCCATTCCTTCTTCATAAACCACAAAATCAGTAAATTGACTACAGTTTTCATTTGTTTCAGCTTTCAGCCTCATTGTCCATTTAGAATATTGCTATTAGTGTTTCAGATTAGTTATATTTTACGCTGTCTAAAATGCTTGATGTCTTACAGTCATCTTATAGTTGATCATATTTATAGCTTCTGATTGCTTTCAGCTTTTCTTTGACCTAATCCCACCTCGCCTCTCAAAAAACAATCCATCTGCAGTGTCAAAAATCCAGCTCTGCTAGTCTATTATAGTGACACCTTTTTTTTTTACTTTGCTCTTAAAACTAGTTGTTAATTTCTTGAGTCAACCTTCCAACAAAATTTTCACCTATCTCAGTTATTTGTAATGTACTAATGTTGTCACATTTAAGTACCAGCTGCTATGATAATATCCTGAGCTTCATTCAAAGCATACATGTATGCTGAATGTCATGGTAATGGCTGTTTGCAGATTCTGCAGTTTTTCCGTTCCTTCAAAGCTCAGATTCCTGTAACAAGCACAAGCCCTCAGAGGTACTTAATAAGTTAATAGTACATAAGGATGTGTTGGTTTTCTCATCTTGATTGAAAATTCACTTTGACATTTGATTTGTTGGGATTTCAGGCGATCAGTAGGGGGATTATATTACCTTTCCTACTTGGATAACAACATGCTCCTGGGTCGTGCAGTTGGAGGTGGAGGGAATTTCGTGTTTACTCGAGCTCAACCTTTTGTCTGTTGATAATGCTCAGCCCCCAGTTTCCCTTATCGGAGTTTATACTTTCACATGTATATTGACCAGAATTTGTTCTGATGGTTAAATTTGTTTCAATCAGTAAATTATCAATATAAGTATTTTATTATTTTGCGTACGATTTGGCTTACTCTGTTTTCATTTTTGTTTGAAAAATAATTATTCGGGATAAAGCAAGAAAATCTTTAAATGTTTTCATTCGGGTGTAAAGGATCCATAAGGGAGGTGATAGGGACGAGATTTGATACTTGGTCATGGATAATACCACCACATGACTTCACTAACCAAGCTAGTTGACAATTTGACATTTACACAATGTACATGCTTGTTGCCAAGGCCAAATGTGAACGTGTAATAATGAAATATTGAGAATTGAGATGTAGTCAGACTGTAAGAGACATTGTTCCAACTATTAGTAATTTACATGACCTCAAAATGATCAAGTCATGGAAAATTAATGAATGAATGAAAGTATGTTTGTAACTATGTATGTATAGACGTATCGTATAAGTGTATAACAATAGCCAAAACTGATACAAAGTCTTCAAAGTTTGAAGGTATAGACGTATCATATAAGTGTATAACAATAGCCAAAACTGATACAAATTCTTCAAAGTGTGAAGGTATAGACGTATCGTATAAGTGTATAGCAATAAGACGTATCGTATAAGTGTATAGCAATAGCTAAAACTGATACAAATTCTTCGAAGTTTGAAGCCAGGATTGCATACAGTTACCAGGGTTACATAAAATTACTCCATGAAAATTCTTTGGTGCCACCAAAATTGCCATTTCGGGCCAATTGTTAATATTTCTTCTTCTTTGATAGAATCACCTCTTGACAGCCTAAATAATTCAATTGCAAGTGTACTAATTTGAGGACACCCATTCATATACAAAACAGTGAGTTTCTTGCAACCATTCTTCAAAGCCTCTAATCCACGATCACATAGATTTCGACATCGATTTACATGCAGTCTTTCCAAATTGTGACAATTCAAGGCAATTGACTCCCACCCAGCAACTCTAATCTCATGGCACAATGCTAAATTCCACTCCACCAGTGATGGACAGCCCTTTGCAATCAGTGCAACACCCTCATCCCTTATCATCCTACATAATCTCATATTCAAAACTCGAAGCACTTTTGCAAACCCTCCTCCAATTGCTGATAACCCATCTCCATGAATCAACCAGCTAAGATTTGAGATGTTTAGATACTCAAGACCACCCCCGCTCACCATACTTGCTATTCCTTCTGGCTCAAGCTTACAAGATTCAGCTTCCAAATAAGCCAATGTTTGGGAGCACCCATGAAATCCAACACCCTTTATGCCCCTACAGTTGCTGATTCTGATGCCATAAAGGTGAGCACAATTCTGAACAAGAGCGTTGATGCCATAATCAGTAATTCCCAAGCAATACATAAGATTAACATCTTCCAAACCCAAACAAGACTTAGCCAAAATTTCCAAACCCACGTCAGTGATATTGCAACGATAGAGACTAATATATATCAGCAAGGGGCACCCACTTGCTATGAATGGAAGACCATTATCTGTGATCTCAAAACAACAATCCAAATGGAGGGCTCGTAAACTTGAACCAAAGCTTTGCAAAAGCTTAAGACCAGAATCTGGTAGCTCAGTACACCCAGATAAGGATAGTGAACGTAGGTATTGGAAACGAGACAATGCCCTATGAAGGTCATGTGTATCAATCCTACGCGGGTTTCTAAAGAGCTCCCTAGTGTAGGTAAGTGAGCAATCAAACTGTAAGGACTTTCGATTTCGATTTCGATTTCGATTTTGAATGTCTAGCCACCTAGTACAGGTTAGTCCAAACACTTCTCGGTCACGTTTGTCACTAAGCCGTTTGAAGATGAAAACAAGGCAGTCATCAGGAAGATCCATTATCGTAGTGGAATTATCACTTTGAGAATCATCAATTATATTATTATACTTCACACTAACACAATCATCAGGGAGATCCATATTCAATGTCAAACTATCACTCTCAAAATCCTCCATTACACTTAACTTCAAACAAGTTCAATTGAACCCCAAAATTGTTGCAACCAATCAATAAAATCAGAAAGGTTGCATCTTCAATAACCTACAATAAATCATACAATTCGGATTACAATCAATCAGAATAAGGCCAAAATCAACTCTAGTAAGAGAAAAAGCTATAAAATTTATCAAAATTCAGTCCCAAAAATCACAATTAAATTAAGCATTTTTTTTTTTTTTGTAGAACGTGACACAAAATTGAACACAGATGATCAAATTGAGAGTTCCCAAAATAAATTAAAAGCTGAAAATCAAGATATTATTAGGGAGTTATCTTACAACAAAAATCTCTCAAAATGCAACTTCAGAACAACCCCATCAAAATGACTCGCAAATTCTTTAAAGTCTATACTAAAATGTGCAAGAGAACTGAAATTGAAGCATATGAATACATGAAATCAGCATGATTAAATTGAAATTGAAAAGATTGCATCTTTATATAGCAGTGATTAGGAAATACCAGATAAAATGTCGTGAGTCAAGGAGTGATGTAAGCCTGTACTGCAGCCTGCAGGTGAAGAAGAAAGAATGTAAGGAGGCTGTTTATTTGCCTTTTGCTACCACCGGACAGGAGGAGTAGAGGAGGGAATATTTATGTGATCCAAAAGACTAAGGGATGGTTTAGTACTTTAGTTCACGCTAGGTTAAGTCCCGTGCCATACACGGTAATTTTTAATACTTATCATTAGTTTAAGACTACTATTTAATTATAAAAAAAAAAATTATACCTAATTGCAAAATATGATGAAAGTTCGGTAGTTACAAAAAAAAAAAAAAAAAAAAAAAAAAATTATCACACTAAAGAAAACAGAGAGAAAAATATATGCACGACTAATAAAAATAACTATGAATTACATTACAAAGTTATAGATTGAAAACCTATTATTACATATATAAATAAATAAATAAGATATACTTATCAAATAGGAAGTGTATTATTATTGTATAGTTTGTATTAAAAACTTTTCTAAGAAGCTTTGGCCAAAAAGATAAAAAAATAAAAAAAGAAAACTTTTGGAGGGAAAATTTTTAACCATGAAATGACATGTGTCATTTCTGGTTTTGCCTTTAGTATAAAGTTATAGATAGATTGTTTTTACTTATCTGATCTAATCTGAATTTATTTGATCAATTAAATTAATGAGACCAAACTTTGATCATATAAGATTGTAATACCCCGTATTTTCATACGTATTTTCCTAATTAATTAAGGATTATTTTATAAAAAAGGTATTTTAGTAAATTTATTATTTGGAGCCAAAATAATATTTGAATTTTGGCGCCAAAAGCATTTTGAAAACAAATCATTATTTTGGATAAGATTTATTATCCATTTATCTTATTTTAATAACCGGATTATTTACATATTTCGGATATTTTAATTTAAGAAAAATAATATTTTATAAATTAATTATTATGGCCGAAAATTCCCATTTATTTAACTAGGAAATTTGGATTTTCTATGTATAGAAAATATGATTTTCTTAGTTAATTATTGGTGAATAATTGGTATTTTAATCAATTAATTAATTATTTAATTATTCTATATTATTTACACAATTATTTTTATTCCTTAAACCGAGCAAAATCTTCCTAAATACTAGTAAGGGAATCTCCTATTTTCCTTAATTCTAATTCTCCATCTTTTTAGTATCCAATCATCATATTCTCTTGCCTTTTGTTCCTCTTGATTATTCCCCAAGTAATTCTAATTTCCTTATTATTTTTCATGACATACATATCTTCCATATTCAAGTATACACAATCACCTTAATATCCAAACTTTCCTTAATTCTTTATTCACTTCTCCTAGTTATCTCTTAAACCCTAATTACCATAATTCTTCCTACATTTTCCTACCATAATTTATGCTCATACTAGCCTATAAATACCCCTTCATACCTCTCACATTCTTCACACCAATTCTCTTCTTTTCTTCTTCTCAATTTTACACAAATCATCCCGTTTATCTTTGAAGCCAATTTTCGGGCACTTCTGGTCAGTTTTTGGGGTATTGACGTTTCACAGAAGATTGTTCCTCTCGAAAAATCCTTGAGGTTAGGCTCAAGAATCACCCAATTCGGAGTTATATCGAAGGAGTTATAGCCTCTGCAAGTTCTGCCTATTATTTCCTACGAAATTCCAATTCTTCTCTTTTCCTTGATTTCTTATCTTTTCTTCTTCTCTTATTTTATTCAATTATTGTTATTATTATTATGGGAGATTAATATAAAATTATTATGAGTATTTTTAATTATATAAAATCATATTTTAATGATGTTTATGAGAAATTAATTAATAGGTTCATGTACATATAGTTGGGGGTTTTTAATTATTTGTTAACCTTATATTGATTAAGGTTATATTTATTTGTAGGGTGTGTTCTATCAAGATTCTTGAGGTTCTTTTGGTGTGTTTGCTAAGCAAGGATCAAGGTACGTTAGGTGGCTAGATACCTTTGAAAGTGATTGGATTGAATAACATGTTTTATATTATTTGATTGGTGATGAAATTAAATTAATTTGAATTATGATTTTGAAATAAATTATGTTTGGAGGTATTGATAAAAGTATTTTGAATGATTGATTTTTAAATCATGTTTTGAATGGTTTGATCGAATTACTTATCATGTTCAAAGGAATTGATTTGAAAAGTTTATTGAATTAAACAAAAAGTTTTTCAAGGAAGTGTTATTGATTTTGAAATTTATTAATATGAGATTTTATTCTCGAGTATTTATTTAAGAAGTTTTGATTTTGAAAGTATGTGGAATTATTAAAAAGGAGTTTGAATTATATTGGATTTATTGAACCATTGAAATATTATTATTAATGCTTTATAAGCATGTTGGTAATCCCACTATGCGGATTTGGTTTATTGATAAGACTATGGACTTTGTATGACCTAGTCTTTCCTCAAGAATAGCCTTGTAATATAAGGAGACTAGCTTGGGGGGTGTGCACACTTGGGTGAGGAATTGAATTTAAAGAAATTGGTTCAAAAAGGAATTGAATTTTAAAGGAATTGGTTTATCAATTATTTTGAATGTTGAATCATTGGAATTGGTTTTGAATCTTGAGTTTTGGAATTATTGGATTATTTATTGGAAATTGGTTTTAAAGCATGTTTGCGAATAAATTGAGTTTACATTATCTTGCACTTATCGTACATAGCATATTTTGCCAATCCGTATTTCCTATTTGTTTTGGTTCGCCCTGTTTATCGTAATGGTAAGCAGTGTTGACTATTTTCAGGTGGAGTCATGAATGAGCATATGGGAGTCCCGGGATTTGTTTCACCTAGTTTAGGAATGTTGGTCTTGTGTTTATTTTGAGTACTCATAACAATGTTAGTATTTTCATAAGTATTAATAAAAGAAAGTTGAGTTTCCGCTGCAAAGTATTGGTTTTAGTTAGTAAGTCTGAGTAGCCTTGCGTAATCACGCGGCGGTAACACGCCCAAGTCTATCTCTACGGTATAATTATACGTATTATATTAGTATTTCCGTAGAAGGAGATTTGGGGGTGTTACAAAGATCATTATTAAAAATAATATAAATTCGCTCTTGTTAAATTTATAATAATGTGTGTTTTATTTATATATAATTTCCATAATTATTTAATCACGAAATTAAAGATATTTCTCCAAAAAAAAAAAATCTAATACGATAAAATATGTCAAAACTTAGGGCCTGTTCACATTTACTGAACTGAGCTGAACTGAACTGAACTGAACTGATTAGAGCTAAATTGAACTGAACTGAATTGAGCTGAAATGAATATTTTATGAGAAAGGGAAATTAGGAGCTGAACTGAACTAATTAGAGCTGAACTGAACTGATTGGAGCTGAACTGAACTGAAATTAAGTAAATGTGAACAGGCCCTTATTCAATCTGATTTGAACTTAATTTTTCCTATTAAGGGTGCAATTTGTTCAAGAAATTCGTGCCTCTCTTGTGTAATGGATTACAACTTGAAATCGTATATTGACTCATGTAAGATGTAACTACAGAAAGTCAGAAACGTGTCAACTTAAAAAGCCGGATAAATTATACAGTAATAATGTATACTCCCATTAATTTTTTTGGACATACAATGGCCCTATAATAAACCAGCCCATCGATCCACTTAATTTCAAGGTGGGCTTACTAACTGAATGGATTGGGTTTAAGCCCAAAAAATGAAGTTTAGGGTTTAAAGTGGGTAGGTATATCACCACCTCCGTTTTCTGCTTCATTCCCTTTCTCTCTTTCGTCTGTCTCATTTTTCCAGCGCTCAACAATGGTAAACCCTCCTCTTCCTCTATCCGTATTCCATGTCAAATTCTTTTTCTGGATTAGTCTGTATTTCATGTTAATGTTAGTTTTGAAATCTTGTAATCTTGTTTGATTAATTCTAAGTTGCATTTTATGATATCCACTCTACTATTTATATGAAGATTAAAACTTTATGTTGTTAATAATTATTTCTGAATTGAAGTCAGAACTTTCAATGTACACTTTGTATGATAATGGTATTTTTTTTTTTTTTTGTTGGTCTTAAATTGTGTGATTTCATGAACCCTTTTAAAAAATAAAAAAAGACCCTGCATTTCTTAAATTAGATTGATGCGCATTTTTGCTTTTGAGAAATCTGGTCATTGAATTTGATGTAAAAATTGTAATTATCGATTTATAGTGAAGAGATGCAAGATGAAATTGCTTCATGATTGTAACTGGTTAATTTATGAGCTAAATTTGCTGGGTTATAACAATGTAATTGCTGAAGTAATAGGGAATTTAGATGGTCTTACAATGAAATAAGTTGGGCTGATAGTAATTAATTTATACAGGCGTTCGTGAAAGCTCAAAAGACAAGAGCTTACTTTAAGCGATTTCAAGTTAAATTCAAGAGAAGGCGTGGTACGTTGTTTGTTTGATGATTGTTTCGAGCATTTTGTTTCGTAGGTTGTGCCTTTGGTTTTTGAGTTGTGTTATGTGTGTTTTGCAGAGGGTAAGACTGATTATAGGGCCAGGAATCGTCTGATTAATCAGGACAAGAACAAGTACAATACTCCCAAGTATCGTTTCGTTGTGCGATTTGTATCCTTATCTTTCGAGTTTTAAATCCAGTTTGCCTGATTTAGTTTGTTGCTAATGTGCTTCCATCTAATCTTGACTATAGTTTATTCCTAATGTATGACCTTTTAATGTTGCATGCACTCTCAAGTCTCAACGAGTCATGGGCTTAAACATTAGTCGCCTTTATTGATTTATCACGTTGGCCATGATTATCCGTCGATGTTTTTTTTTTTTTATGATTTATTGGATTACGATCTTTAGTCTTTGCTTAACCTTTTTTGTGGAAAATCCTTGATTAATCAAAGTTAAAGGGGTGAGGCTTTCTATAAGATCCATATGTAATGGTTATTTTGTATTCTCGGAGTATGATTATTGATTGGTGAAATGCTAGGAGTTAAATGTTTGATCTTAGGATGAAATTTTTCATTAGTTATCAACTTTGCTCTAAGGCTTGACTGTCGATTTTTTACCTTACAGTGAGTTTTTATTGGGTGCATGTTTAGCTCTACTTTACTGTTACTTTGTTAATATATTTGAAGATCCTTAATTCTATTATTAGACAAACAAAGATATAATTGCACAAATCATTTCCGCTAGCATCACTGGTGACTCAGTTCTTGCTTCGGCGTATGCCCACGAGCTTCCTAAGTATGGACTCAAAGTTGGTCTCACAAACTATGCTGCAGGTTAGCTTATCCATTTATTTATTCATTGTTTATTGCTGTTAACTACTAAGTAGGATAAGTTTTTAACCTCCCCTTTCATGACTTTAGCATACTGCACTGGCCTTCTTTTGGCTCGAAGGGTCTTGAAGCAGCTTGAAATGGATCAAGAGTATGAAGGAAATGTTGAGGTATAGTTCTTTCTTTTATATTAATATAGGTTGGGTTTTTGGATTTTTATTTGATGCATGTTAACTAGATGAATTAACTAGACCAATTCAAGAAGAGGTTCCATGGTGTATGCTGTTCGCAGATGATATCGTTTTGGTGGATGAGACTAAGGATGGGGTTAATGTCAAGTTGGAGCAATGGAGGCAAAGGTTGGAATCTAGAGGGTTTAAGCTAAGTCGGAGTAAGACTGAATATTTGGTATGTCGTTTTGGCACTCAGAGGGGGACAAGCAATGAAGTGGTGAGTTTGGATGGAAAGGATTTGACCATGAGTGAATGTTTTAAGTACCTAGGGTCGATCATCCAGAAGAATGGTGACATTGATCAAGACGTGACCCACAGGATTAAGTCAGGGTGGCTTAAATGGAGAGCGGCCACGGGAGTGTTATGCGACCGCAGCATTCCCTTAAAGTTGAAGGGAAAATTCTACAGGACTGCCATAAGACCAGTGTTGCTCTATGGTACAGAATGTTGGGCTTCTAAGAAAGAGCATATTAAAAAGATGGAGGTTACGGAAATGCGCATGTTAAGGTGGATGTGTGGAAACACTTTAAGAGATAGAATCAGAAATGAGGTTATTCGCAAGAAAGTAGGTGTGGCGGGCATTGTAGATAAATTAAGGGAAAATCGTCTGCGTTGGTTTGGACATGTAAGACGGAGACCCGAGGGTGCACCGGTGCGAAGAGTGGAAGAGTGGGACCATGGAGGGATTAAACGAGGAAGAGGGAGACCAAAGATGACTTGGTTGGAAGGAGTGAGGAAGGATATGAAGTGCATGGATTTACGTGAGGATGAAGTTTGGGATCGTAAGGGATGGAGGAGAAAGATTTATGTTGATGACTACACGGAATAATCAAATTTGGTTCATGTTAGCCGACCCCACTTTTGGGATTAAGGCTTTGATTGATTGATTGATTGATTGACATGTTAATGCTTTCATCATTATGTTTAGTTGCAGAAATGTTTGGAAGAAATCTTATTCTGAAACACTTATCCAGAATGTTATGTTAATATTATAATTTTGGGACATCTGCAACAACTCTATTTATGTGTTTTATAAACATATATCTAATACCAATGATTCTTTGCAGGCAACCGGGGAAGACTTCTCTGTTGAACCAGCAGAGACTAGGAGGCCTTTCCGTGCTCTCCTGGATGTAGGTCTTATTAGAACTACTACTGGAAACCGTGTTTTTGGGGCACTGAAGGTACTGTGTTCGTTTTTAGCTCTCTTTGCACACTAATGAGTAATTTCATATATTTTCCAGATAATGATTTCGCATAGGAGTTTCCTATTGTTATGTACCAAATGATTGTGTCAAATTTGTTTATGATGCCCAAATTAAATCCATTAGCAAAGCAATTATACTTATTTAAAAATAAATTTGTTCAAGTTGTTTAAAGTGATTAGAAGTATGCTCTTCAATTTTTCTCATTTTAGTTCGGTCTTGTTGCCAGGGAGCTCTGGATGGAGGAATTGATATTCCTCACAGTGACAAGCGATTTGCTGGATTCAGCAAGGATGGCAAGCAACTTGATGCTGACGTTCACCGCAAGTATATCTACGGTGGGCACGTTGCTGGTTACATGAAGGTAAGTCTGCAGTTTGTAGCTTGTTTGTTATACCACGGACCACTCATTAATGTTTTTCATGATTCCTCTTAAAACTTTTGTTGTTTTGTTCCAACTCTTGTCCCTTGATGAATAATTGTGCCCAAAAAATTTTAAATAAAAAAAGAAGTTTTTGAGGGCAATTTTTGATTACTCTAATGGTCAGCATGGCTTTCCTCTTGGGGAGAGTGTTGAAAACTCAAAACAAAGTGGTATTGTAAATTTAGAGTAGTATGATAGACATTATTACTCTGTACTATGTGAAGTAGATATCATGAGTGCTTCAAAATTTTCTTATTCAAGTTGGTAACTTTTTGCACCATATCTTTTCGCAGACATTGATGGAAGATGAGCCTGAGAAGTACCAGACACACTTCAGTGAATATGTCAAGACAGGAATTGACGCAGATGGTCTTGAGGCATTGTACAAGAAGGTTCATTCTGCTATTAGAGCTGACCCTTCAGCAAAGAAGTCTCAGAAGGAGGCTCCTAAATCACACAAGAGGTAAGAACTTGAACGTTTGTAGTTCTTTTACGTTGGTAAGTTTCAGATAATTGCAAAATATGATGTTCTACTGGAGCTAATTTTGTTTAATTGTGTTGTCTTGAACAGGTACAACCTGAAGAAATTGACTTACGAGCAGAGGAAGGCTAGTTTGATACAGAGGTTGAATGCTTTGAACTCGGCAGCTGGAGCTGATGATGACGAGGATTCAGATGACGAGTGAGGACAACTTGGTCATAGACATCTAGATTTTGTTACATCTTGAAGAAATTCAATTTTGTTAGTGACATGCTTTTACAGGTTGTGAAATATTTTTCTTACAATTGTGTTTTGATGTATGGTTTTGATATGCCAAACGTTCAACTGTAGCTGGATCAATTTTAAGTGCTACAACTATAGTTCTAAGCCTTCTATTTTCTTCGTCTGTTTGCGCTAAATTAGCTATTCTGGAGTAAATGATTATATGCTCTTGAACTAATACACAAGCTTCAAAATTGAATGGTCATAAGTTTTTGAACGAGATGTTTACAAAAACCTGCTATTGGCCTACTACCTGTACCAAGAAATTCAATCCTTATTGCATTGGTAGCCTAGTCTTGTAATCAATTTTGAAAGGATAAACATGTGGTTTAAGTGTTTAACATATTCCAATATCACTAATTTACTACGGACATTGACTTAGATTTTCTATTACACAACAAATATGAGTACTTTGATAATTAACAAAACTAAAAAGATTGTAAAAAAAAAAAAAAAAAAAAAAAAACCCTAAAAAATGTTGACCCCTCCTCTCAATTGGAAACTTAGCTATGAATTGGGTCATTTGGCAACCATGGTCCTAGAGGTGATCATCAATGACCCATTCTGCTAACTTAATCTGATCTGAGCAACTAAAGCCTTGTTTGGTTCACCTCATCTGAACTTATCTGGTCTGATCTATACGGTAATCTATACGGAAAAAATATATCGTCTTGTTAGATATGTAATAACGTGTATTTCATTATTATGTAATTTTCATAATTTTTTTCATTACGAAATTAAATGTATTTAGCGATAAAAAAATTGCACATAAAACGATGATCTGATCTGAACTTATTTTTGCTGAAAAAAGTAAAAATAAGATGAACTAAACAAGGCCTAAGTGCATCTATAAACCTATACTAGCAAAACCTTAAATGACACGTGTCATTCTATGGTAAAAACTTTTCCCTCCAATTTTATCTTTTTATTTTAATTGTTATTAAATCTAAACATATCTAAATTACCATTTTTGTTGATGAACCTAATAATATCTTTTATTTTGGTAAATAAAAGAAAACATGTCCATGTCTAATTTATCAATAATAATAAGGAACTCAATTATACTAATACAAATCTACAGTTATGGTAAAATAATTTCCAACAAATAAAAATTTATAAAAAGTGTTAATCATCGAATCAAAATTACGTACAACCTAATCAAGTTTCAAGTATCATTTTGGTAAATAAATTTTATTATGGGTATAAAATAACTTATTCAATTTCAATTAATCTTATTTTTTGTTCATGCACAAAATGTAAACTTTATCATACGTCAATTGTTTTTGTGTTTTTTTTTTTTTTTTGAATTAATTGTAAAAAAAGATCTTAGTAATATTCGTGCATGCACGGATTTAAACTAGTATTTAGATAAACCTAAAAACATATTTTGATTAAAAATTTGAATTCGACCTGAAAGAAAAAACCGTTTTGATCCAACAAACCCGACACATTTTTATAAGTTCGGGTATGAATGTATGATACTTCATGAAGGAGCGGCCGGGCTAATTTTGATTAAACCTGGCCCTCAAAAATAATTACAGTACTCAGTTATTTCACCAAAACAAGAAAAGAAAAGAAAAGAAGTGTTAACCATTAGAACACAAGCCAAACAACTAAACAAGAAAGAGCGAAAGAGCATCCTTCTTCTTTTCCCACTATTTTCCCCAAATTTAGAAATTGAAGACCAAATTGAGAGGAAATGATTTAGGGCATATTCAAACTGTTCCAGAAATCGTAATCAATTACTCGCTAGGTATTAATCTTTATCTTAGTATTTCCTTCGAATTTTATTTTTGGTCAATTTTTACACTAGCTTACATTGCTCAAATCAAATTTCTGATTTATTTTTGAGTTTTTGTTTGAATTTTAATAGATATTGGATTCTATTCATACTCATGATTATACTGTCTTTATATTCTCCTTCTATAATACGAAATTTTTGTATTTGTTGATTTTGTTCAACTTTAAATATTCGATTTTTGGATTTGAATCATTTGGTATGCAATAGATTATACATTTATACTTAGTATCTTATAGTTAGGTTGATATACACTGTCCTCCATTGTTGTTTTAAGTCTGGGCTTCTTGGAACTTTCAATTTTACTCTGTCACAGGTTTTGGAAAATGTAACAAATTTCCGAACAATCCAAAATAGTATATGCGGCTATTAATTCCGTGCGAAACGAATATTTTCTTCACCATTATAGTTTAGGTCATTTCCTCCGAAGAACAGACCAGATGTTATTGATCCATCCACATTGCAGAATTAAATCCTTAGTCCAAGCTGACAACTTAAAGCATTGCTAATTTGCTACCATTGTTGTATTAATTCTATGTTGATTTAATGTCTTTTACGTGCAAATTATGTGTATGTTTGTTTTAATATTTGAGGGAAGAATTTAGAAGCCTTTAAAGTGTGACTTAAATTTGTGTATGATGTTTCAGTATATTATTTCTGTCAAGAAACTTCCCACCGGTAATATTTGGAAGAAAATTGCTTTAAAATTTAGTTTATCCCATAATCAAGCTAATAACTTAATGCGTCTGGGTACAATTTGATAGTTGTCATTGCCGAGATTCCTACGCCATATGAGTGATTGTGTGCATTCTTGTTGCAGATGATAAAAGAGTTGCATTCACAAAAAGTTATTGGCAGCTGTATTGTGCATGATGATTGAACTCTTTTTATCGAAACCTATTTGGGGTGATGACAAAAATTCTGATTCCGCTGACATTAGAATGCCCCTTTACAATGAGTTGGAAAAGATCATATGGGGACTAATTACCTCTGAAGGCCGGTCAGAGGCTAGATTGTGGCTTTGTGAGGCTATTTCTAACTTAAGTTCAATCACCCCACCCGAACAGCGTGACCTATTTATGAGGTTGTTGAAATCCAAGCCTCGTAAGTGGGATATTGCTTCTCAAGTCTTTCAAATGCTCTTTGACAGGAGACCACAGAAAGCTGGGATAATTTTGGCGAAGAAATGTCACAGGCTTGAAAAGTTCTTTGAAGGCAAGTTAGTTTTGTTGCTTATACTTTATGTTATTGCTTACCTTACAGTACTTGATTTCAGTTATTTCTGTGATATGATTCTACTGTTACTGTGTTGTAGTTACCTACTTATTATAGCTCAGTCATCTGATTTCCATAGGACTAATGTCACAATTTATTGTTTTTATCAATGCTATTTTTTTAAAAAAAAAAATTATAAATGAGGCAAATTGAGCTGTTTCCGGAAGTCTTTCCTATTTAACTCTACAGAAGTATCTGATTCTGGCATGATATTTGATCAATGCAGGACATCCAAAACGAATCTTGCAATGGTTTTCGACTTTTTCTATTGTGGGTGATTCAGCACATGGTAAGGGTGCAAAGTCACTGGCACAGTTTGCCTTTGTGAACAGGGACATATGTTGGGAAGAGCTTGAATGGAAAGGAAAACATGGTCAGTCACCAGCAGTTGTTGCAACAAAACCTCACTATTTTCTTGATTTGGATGTTCAACGCACAGTGGAAAATTTCATAGAGAACGTACCTGAGTTCTGGTCATCAGAGGAATTTTCAGAGTCTTTAAAAGATGGTGAAATATTATCAGTTGATACTAAGTTCTTTATAGATTACTTCCTTGATTTAATGTATGAAGATAATCTGAAAGAAGTTTGGGAAGTTGTTGGTCAGTTTTTTATGGATGAATCTTTTTCTTATCTTTGTAAACATCTTTTAATCATTCTTGATGAGCGGGACCTATCTTCATTATTGCTGATGCTTCATGATCTTCTTACTAGAAGAAAGAGACCACTGAATTTTGATAACACATCTTATTGGCTGGAGATTGTGATTTGTAAGTGTGGTGACCAAGTATCTATCGACCAGTTATTTCTGTTGAATGCATTGTTTAATAAAGGAAAGCTACTTTTACGGTTGGTGCATAATGAAGGGACTGAGGAGGAGATGGATAGAATTGGTGATCTAGCTTTAAAGATATGTACAAATACAAGTGAAGCCAAGAGTTTGGCCCTGATTTCCAAGGGGCAATTAAACTCAAAGACTATAGAAGTGATGAAATGGCTTGGCCTTCTTTCATGGAGCCTTCTTTACAGGTTGTCTAAGGAAGGTTATACTTCTGAATCCTGGAAAGCACTGTTTGTCAGTAATAGCATTGGCTTTCGCAAATCTGGTATATATGGCATGGAACGTGATGGAATTTCAGACGAGAATGAACTGGACATTGGTGATGAATCAACATCTAATGCTAAACGTAGGAGGAGGCAAAAGAAAAGAAAGAAAAGGAGAAGGAACCGAGATTTTGATATATTAAGTGATGAGGATTTGCTTGACCTTGACGATTCAAATGATAAATTCAGTATCCAGTCTAGTTCTAGAAGCTGGTTGCTTTCTACTGATGGCTATTCAACTTCTTGGAGCTTGGTATGATTTATATTCTTTTTTGTTGGTCTATTATTGATTTATGGTAATTTTGATTTATCAAGCATGATAACTTTATCGATCTGGTGGTTTTTCAGGCTGATATACCAGAACATTTGTCAATGCATTGTTTGAGAGAATGGATGAAGCAGACTTTTGATGATTGGAGTGATACCACCTAATTTGTTTCTGCAAATCTTTGTTCCTTACAAATTTGTGAAATTCACAAAAAAAAATTATGGGTTTGGATAATGATGGTGTGGCTCTACAGGGTCCATCACCATCTAAGTGTCATCGTACTTGTGTGTTGCTGAAATTTGTACGCGGGATGCAGGAAGAACAGTTCAATAAGCAGACACCTGAATGCATTAATTAGTGGATGATCTTTAATGTGAGTTCACATCTTTTTAGATCTAGCTACTTCTGTAATATTCTCAGAGAACTCTTTTTTTCTCTTTCTCCCCTTTCTTCATCATTTCTCTCCTCGTTTATCTAGTCTTTTTTTATTGTTGAATGCTGCTCACTCTTTTGTTGTGGTTTCTTCTCACTTTCTCAGGTATCATTCACCAAGATCCTACTGAATTCTAACAACTGGTGAGATACTACGATGCTGTGTTGTCCTTGTGAATGAAGTTTTGGCCGAGTTAACTTTCCGTGATCTGTACTCATGTTGCTCAAAAGAAGTTTGATCATTTAATCTGTGATGTTGATAGCACGGGCTAGGGATGGTTATACCGATGTTCAAAATTGTGTAGCTTAAGGGCTCGTTTGGCATCACTGTGGTTTTAAGTTTTTTGGTTTTTTGTTTTTTAAAAGTGTATTATATATGTCACATAATGAATCAAAAAATATATAGACTTATTAAAATCATGATAATTTTGAAAACTGACAACAGAAAAGTGGAAACACCTTTTTCTTGTTTCCTGTTTTTGGTTTTCAAAAAAACACAAAACTGAAAACCAAAAATGATGCCAAACACAAAACATATATATAGATTTTGTGTTTTTGACCGCTGTGGACTGCGGCATTGTAAAAGTATGGCTGTTTGAAGTTGTAAAAGCTATATATATGCCATTTAACCAGTGAATATTTTTGCCAAGAGAGTGGTAAAAGAGGTTATGTAATGAAAACTTGTTAGGCTGAAAGTAGGCCATTTGAGCTCACATTTTTTTTCTCAACATTTTCATTGTTAGATCTAAGTATTATTTAGTGTTAAAGATCAAATTTTGAGATAAATGGCTACTCAAAATAATACTCGGGATTGACCACAAAAAGGGATGTTTAGATGCCATTCTATTCCCTTTACTTGATGAAATCTATGTGTGACTCTATGAACATAGCCAATGGCATTAATACATTCATTGAAACTGTAGTAGACAAGGACAGAAGCACTGGTAAGTTTGTAACCAAAGGGCAAACAAGAAAAGACATTGGCACTTCAGTAATGACACAGGAAATTGGCTTAAAGACTGTTGTGTCAATGAGATATAAGCAAAATCTTTATATAGCATTCTGATCCAATCTTATCCTAGAAAGTGGCTAACTAACAATTCAAAAATATCTGCACAAATTCTTCCAAGCATCTAGGAAAGGTCAGCTGTCGTCCATCTCTTCTCTGTTATCACCATCAGACACCTGTTTTTTATCCTCGGCAACCACCTGTGCAGTATTATTCTCATCAGTTGCTTGTGCACCATTATCCTCAGCAGTTCCCTCGTCCAAATTTTTCTGGTCCGGACGAGGTGGCAACACTTGAACTATCAGCTCTGCCATCTCATCCAACGTATCATCATTCCAATTGCGCTGTTCCAATGCCTCAATAATCTGTAGATAGAGGGAGGGAAACTATAATAAGAATGCAACTCAGAAATGCATCAAAGAAACAACACAAGCACTGCCTGGATCAAAAGGACAACAAATAAAAGAAGAAAATTTTGAAAAAAGGCTTTCAGGGTAAAGCCATAGTTACATAATACGAAGTACAACAAACTAGAGGCATATGCATTAAACATCACAAAATTGATCATTAATAAATAAAAAGGATATTAAAGATTCTATTCCAGTTTCTTGATAACTATCTTGCTCAGATAAGTCAGATTCTACCAATTCAAAAGGGAAATGAAATTTCCACTTTAATTGTTTTGTTCATAAGCTCTGCCAGCACAGCTAGCAAGGGAATCTGGTTGGAGGAGTAGACTTCAAAACCACCTTAAACTCAAATCTCACCAGAAACATATATGCAAGGTTTTCTCCTCCCCCGCTCCACCCACATGTCCTAGGGCCATAAGCATAGACTAAACCAACTTCTAAACCTGTGACTGGCGTCACCACTAAATTGTCCACCATTTATGATTTATCTACCAAAAATAAATACTAAAAAAAGTTTTGCAGTTAGAGCAAAGGCTCGCTATGATTATGTCAATGAGAATATCATATTAACCAGGAGGTACCTCAAAACCAAGCCAATTACATTAAGATTTCTGAATTAAGACAAGCCATAATTTGCCTAATGTTGTATTGAGGGGTGCCAGAATAAATTTCACGAGCTCAAGTCCAAGATCATTATCTTGTGAGGTGTGGGATTCTGGGATGAAGATGAGAATTTGTTGAACAAGCTCAGTGGGAAGGAATGTGGAGGACTGAAAAAAATAATTAAAAATCAGTCTTCATACAGTTCACCCTCGCCATGATAAACATGAAAAATTGAAATCCAGCTCATATGGAGCCTCAAAGAAACTATAGGCTCCACAACTGAACTAATGGAAAATGGAAGTAATTTCAACTGCAGTTGGTGGTCGGAGAGAATAAAGAAATAAAAATTTAGATTTGATTTGATGAGGTGTTTATCCCAGCGAAAAAAAGATATGTCAAAACTTGAATTGAGAGCTAACTTATCTGTAATTCTTTACCTCGTCAAAATTACAGCTAAAGGGGTCTCTGTGAAGCATACATCATAGACTCTAGAGAGAATCGGGACCAGGCCACAAAGGAAATACAAATGAAATATTACTGTTCCGGACACATTCAGTAATTTTTCAAAGTTAAATTTGAAAAGAGAAATTATTGTTCTGAGCACATTCAGTGAAATATAAATATCTTCCATTAGTGACCATTTTACCTCTTCCTTCAATTCATCAACAGTTCATTTGACTGGCAACGAGTCAGGGTTTGCAGTATACGTGAATATTTAGCAGTAAACTATAGGAAAACAAAACATCACTTTGTTTGAGGTCTATCATAAGATGACTAAGAAGTTCCACCTAGGTTGAGCACTTGAGCTTACTTTTCAATATCTCAGAAAGTGAAATTTAGGGAATGCTTATACTACCAGAAGAATTTCTTCCAGCGAGACGCCCTGTGGTTCCAGGGACGGCTGCTCAGGCAGCTAATACTTGCTAATGATTTTATCCTAACTCTAAGCATTTATTAGATTATACTATTGATCAAACAAAACCTAACATGAAGAGGCCATTGCAGTATAAAAAACGTTATGAGCACATGCAACTTTATCAAGTAGAAAACATCAACTAAAAATCACCAACAATACCAATTGCAAACACTCATTTACAGAGTACTAGCCGAGCAAAGGACATGGAAGAATTATGCAAAAACAATCACAATCTTAGAATGTAGAAAATTTAAAAGACAAAATTGAGAAAAGGATGTTCAACAGAATAGTACCGGAGCCAATTCGACCGCAGAAGAGGGGCGATTGTTAATGATGTTGATCAACTCAGCTTTAGCTAGCTGATACTCTTTGAATTTCTCTATAAAATCATTGATACTTTCTCTAGTCTGATCACAAGCAGCACTCTCAACCAAATAATTATAAACCTAAATCACAAATTGTAAAAAACAGCAATTGTAGGTATAATTGTCTCCATATAATGCAATCGAAAACACGGCACTCAGCTTATAAATATTGGAAACGATCATAGCTAAAGTATCAACCTTGGATTCAGACAAATTTAACGAAGACATGGCCCGGGTAGGATCCTTGGCAGCCCCTCTCGTACGTAATAAATCGAGCACTTCGAAATTAGTAAGAATACCAGCATTGATCTTTAAGCTGCAACAATTCCATACCAAGTACTAATGATAATCACTACCGCGGTTTCAAATTATTTGCAACGATTTGACATTTCATAAGCATATAATAAACCAAATTTAAGATTTAGAATAAATGAATGACTAATTAAGAGTGAGAAAATGTACATTTTCATGTGAACTCAATTGAAGAAAACCCCAATTAAAGAAATTGATGGCTCCTGCACATGTACCAAATACAATTCAATACAAAATTAGCGCAAATATCACATGAAACAATTAAATCAACAACTAGAATTAAAGCCCTAAATTCGAAAGTTTAATTGAGCTTGCTTGCTAATGTAAAAATCAACCAAAAATAAATCGAAAACGATTAATTACCTGCGAATAATTGAGTTCAATTTCTGGGAAAGTTTGATTATGCCACCAAATCTTGTTTTCAATTTATTTTTATTTTTGAGTTAGGGTTTAAGGGTTTAAGTAATTAATTTTGGGAATGAATGGAAGGTTTTGGAAGACAGGAGCACAGGGCGCAGTGGTCAGTGGAGGGGAGATATGAGTGTGATTTTGAGTCCTGGCTGTGTTGCTGGCTTATTGGCACATACCATTTTTAAATCAAGATTTGGGCCGTCAATTTATAACGATCTTTTATCGCGCTGTTATGAGTTTACGATGTTTGATACGAATAATCAAATATGACGTAAAATTGTTACTTATATTCAAGGTACCGACTTTACTAGGTAAATATGCTACTCGATAATAGTAGTTTAGATAAATAAGTTTCATTCGGAATTTTAGATACAAAATCGTTAATTAGTAGTTGAATGTAATTAAAGTAATCTAAGGCTTCGTTTGTTTTGATTGTAAGCATTTTCCGTTGTAATCATTTTTCAAAAGATAACAATATTCAATGGAAAAATGATTGTGAAAAGGGTTTTCTTGAATTTTCTCTTGTTTGATTATAGGAAAAATATTAGAGAAACAGAAAATTGAAAGTACTTGTAAAAGGAAAGGGAAGAATAGAGGAGAGAAAACAGAGAAGTGAGGAGTAAGAGGAAAAGAGCTTTGCGTCATTATTTTTGTACAGCGTTTTCTTTTACGAGTAAAAATAGACTAAATAAATGTGTTACAACAAGAGCCAGTAACATCATTTCAGGTCACACAGACAACATATCTGTATGGAAGACTAGCTATCGTATGCAAAGTACTGAATGTGTTAGCAGTCTGCAGCATGACTCTGATAACTGGCAAAGGACAATAAGGATAAATCTCGTCCCGTGTGAGAACTTCTGTTATGCGGAGTAGTATGATATCTGATGGATGATAAATTGCAGGACTCGGTTGATAAATTTGGATGCTAGAGGGGTCAGTCCCAGCACTTCAGTGATTACCCAACTGCATCTGGCAGAGCCTTTCCGTATCAAATTGCAATTGACTTATAAGCTCCAACATTTCCTAGCCCTGTTCAATGACAGAAGAAGCTTTTTAGCAGAAATCCAAAGTCAAATCGCAATCAACTAAAAACTAAGTAAAGGTATCAATGTCATGTTGTACATAGAACCCAACACGGAACAACACCATAAGTTAAAACCATAAAATTGATTGATATAATAGTCATCAACAGCCAGATCTTCCAATTTCAAAAACTTCTGTTCAAAATTTCAAATGCCCTATATCTGTCTAGACAAAAAATGAGATGCTACTTCAGTGATCTGACATAGCAGACGACTATAGAAATCATGGAGATACATATCTACTATAAGCTGATTATGATGAATATCAAAACAAGGATCCAACATCTGCTTTCCATCGTAATTACTTGGCCTGCAGTATATGCAAACATCACGGACTAAGTTGTCAGTAATGAAGTCTAGAAGAAGATTTTTGATATTCAAAACACTCTGATGTTAGCATGGAGCTTGGAACAACTGCACATGCATGATACAAGCGAGTTTATTGATATAAAACTTTGTTTGAGGAAGTGAGTTGGCAAATGCAAAAACATATGAATGAATCAACTAACAGAAATTCATAATGAGGAATCCTTAACATTGTCTGTCAATCTAAGATGCTAATCTAGCATTAAATTGTAGAACTGTTAATGATTGGTTACGAGCTCATGAGTCATGACTATGTTTTGTTCCTTCACATCCACTTCACAGGCTCACAGCTATACTCCATCAGTTTACTAGTAGGCAAGAAGATTCAACTCTTGTCAAAATATACACTTGTCTAAATTATGTTAATATTTGATTGGTACACAGATTCAACTTACAACTGGTGGGGAGGGGGGAGGAGATAAACCTGTCACATTAGATTATCCCAGTACATGTACACAAAATAAGCTCAGCAATAATGATTATAGTTTCAGCGACACAGCTACAGAAATAGAGCTGCTTGCTTAACTTAAACAATATTGGATTATTCAATTCAGCATGCGATATATCATGCATCTGCATAAAATAAATGAGCAAAAGATCAAAGTAAAAGCACTCTCAAATACAAGTAAATAGAAGCCCTTCACTTAAACGAGAACATTTTTTAGGGAAAAAATTTGAACACAGAAATAGATTCATTGTTGGTCCATACAACATTCAAGGGAATATAATCAAAGAGGTACTGTATTTTCCATAAGAATCAGATGAAAAAACCCAGAAGATTGAGTATATGGGCCATCCTACCCTCACCCCTTTCCATCTTCTTATCTTTCATCTGTCCTTTCTTTCTAATTAATTCAACAATTCTATCCAATAAAATATTCAATAGTTTTATTCCTCCACCAGTTACAGAGGACTATAGGAGCCTTGTTCATTAGATAGCTGATTTATATTTTAGAGTGAGATTCAGACCACCAATGAATCAATGATAGGCCAATGTTCCAGAAATATGGACTGATTTGCTTAAAGTCTGTAATCTAAAGAATATCATTCAAAAGATTAATAATGGAATAGAGGGAGATCTATTTAAAAGTGAATTACCATGAAGGGAAAATAATCAATCCACAGGAGTCAAAGGTCAGAGTACTACATTTTTAAGTTCAATATTGATTAACAATGACAGATGATAAGCATTTACAGCTTATATGGGTAGGAAAGAGGAGGAGTAAAATGCAAAACACAAAGTCGTACTAAAACCTACCACGTCTTATTTGTAAGTGGCCCCCGCCAAGATTGAGGTAAGTTCATGAGCCATATTGTGCTATGTTACCCCCAGTAGAGGCAATTTCTACGTAATCTTATATTAAAAGGCATCAAACTAAGCTACTTAACAAGCAATTGTAGTTTAATGAGAGAGTTCAGTTAGTCCACATGCCACATAATATACAACAATACATATGAAGAGCTTACCTGAAGAATCATAAGTTGGCAAGCTGACATACTTTGGACATGAGTGTTTTGAATAATCCACCTTTTGTTTAATTCTAATGTCAGTTGCACAATCTCGAGGCTGTATGTCATCAAAAGTTCAAAACCTTGTAGTTAGATAACATAATTATATTAATATTTGTCGCGTGAGCCACATCACTTCATTATACTTTTATAACATCATTATAGTCAAGTCACATCACATCATTATACTTATATGACATCATTTTTAAAATAGAGTCAAAACTCATTCTTTATAACATCATTATAGTCAAGTCACATCACATCAATATACTTATAAGACATCATTTTAAAAATAGAGTCAAAACTCATTCTTGGTACTTTATAAACATCTTTATAGGTGTCTTATAGTTTCAAACCACCTTTTATGACCCCAAGAGTAACTTCACGCATTCAGTTCATTTTTTGAAAAAATTGTCAAAAATTGACCAGAAAATCGTGTATTAGCCTTCAATTTTGGACAATTTTTTACTTTTTTTGACCCGGAAACAAAAATTGCCGAGATGCTTACCATGGACCCCTAATACACCCCGAGAGTCTATTTGGGTAGGTAACACCATCCAATATGCCTTTAAACAGTCAATTTACCGGTTTACAACTTGCACCAATTTCATAAAGTCAAGCCTACCACGGACATTTATGACAACATATAATGATTATATATGGTTCCAAACGACATTATATGACTCCGAGATGTATCCCTTAGTATCTCAAGACTTTCCTACACTAGGTCCCGAAACCTCCAAAATTGCTCAAAAAGTGTGGATTGTGGATAATAGCTTTCAATTTTGGGATTTTTTGACTTTTTTTTGCCCGGAAATAAAAATTGCCGAGATGTTTATCATGGACCCTAATACCATCCGGGAGTCCAATTGGGTGGGTGGAACCATCCAATTTGCCTTTAAGCATCCAATTTACCCGTTTTCGTACACGCCTCTTGTATTGGCTATAAGCTTTCACGGAGCCTTTATAGTTTATATAGCCAAATAATGGTCATATATGGGTCGAAACAATATAATATCACCCCGGGATGCATCCCATAGTGTTCTGGTCCCGACACCTCCTACATTGCTACGATTTCGTGTATTTATAGCCTTCCATGGGTTCCCAAAGGGCCTTGAGAGATTTTCAGACAATAACTTGAGAAGGCAGAAAATTATTGGAAACTTCAATTACATAGGCACTCTAGTAAAATTTCTCTACCAATCTTCTAAGAACTATAGCGATATTGTTTCCTTCACCACAGTATAAAAGGGAAAATAAAATTTTAGAATCAAAAGTCCAGGAATTGTGCATGAACACAACTTTTCACATGAAGCAGATTGATATGAGACAGCTAAAGAGGTTAAAAGTAGGAATACAATAATCAAAACTAACCTTGAAATCCTTATAGAAACACAAATAAAGTTCCTTTATAGCATCACCTGAGCAAGCTACTGAAGGTGATAAGTGGAAAGCATTTTCAATAGCAGAAATTATGCCGCCAAGCGGATATTTTTCGGTATTTGAAGGCACATATCCAGCTTCAAACAGAACTTGCTGCAATTGTGCATCAAAATCTATTAGTGAGTAAATTAATAGGCTAAAAACTTGAATTAGCTGAAAAGATATACGAAGTACCATTTATCTTGTCAAAAAAAAAAAAAAAAAAAAAAAAAAAGAAATACCATTTAGAATAAGGAAATTTTGAATGGATTTTCAGTACAGCATGTCAGCATACGCAATAAAAAAAGTCAGAAATCTCTCAATACTTAAAATTTATATTCCAAAGCACTCACCGTGACATTATATTTGAAGTAGACGTTGAGTCCTGTCAGGAAATAATTATACTCATCTCGTACAACTGGAGAAGAGCAAGTCCCATGCTTTTCTGAGATACATACCACAACAAATAAAGGAGAAAAATGTTAGGTTAACAAGTGAATTTAAATTTCAAGATTACAAACTAAGACATTAATTACATGTCCTCATGATTTAAATCTGTTGCCAGACTTGACACAAAGTTACCTCACTACCTGGTCATAGTTTTAACCATACTAGACCATTACCCATGTGCTTCTCCAGCCTCCGACAAGGCTTGCCTATGGATTAAGGGGAATTATATAAAACTATGCCTATTTACAAAGTGAGTTTTTTTAATAAAACCTTGGGTGGAAAGGGATTACTGGATCTTCATGATAACAAGTAAAAAACCTTTTCACAAAATAATTGCTATAATCCATTGTAGTCCAAAGAGCAGAACATGATTTTGTTAGGTTTTTTTTTTCTATACTTGATCCAGTACACATTTAGAACCCAAGTGGATATTCTGACTAAACCCATGTCAGCATTAAAATCGATTCTCTCTATTAAGACTCTTGCTTGTTGAGGTAATTGCAGCAAAATCAGAGATTTTAAGGATGAGCATCAAGTAGTTGTCAAATTCACCACATTTGATGATTGCATTACTTCTAATACACAAGAAAGACGGATAACTTACATGTCTACCTTGAACCCAAGAAACTTTTTGGACTCTTCACAAGGCAAAACTAATAAATCTCTCTCTATTCAGCATAACTCCAACTTACTAGTTATTAGTCCAAAAAATGTAAAATCTCTTACACAAATTGGAGTAAGAAATAATGAGAAGGCAGAGATGCTTACCCCACTGACACGTTGATCATTCCAAATAGGCACCACAAGGATACAAAAGAGAGACACAGTTAAAAACATAGTAGAAAATATATAAATACAAGCAAGTTCATGATTTTAGTAATTAATTCGTAATAACCACCTCATGTCCCCAAAAGGAGCCTTTATGTCCATAACATGCTGATGGTGAGCCACAGCTTAGAGTTGGCCAATACTCGTCCAATGCTTTGCGCAATGTTGATATCTAAAACCCAGAAAAGATAGGAAAGAGTCATGTAAGAAAATATCTTTGTCCATTTCATGTTAGAAACATAGAACGCATATTAATAATTTTTAACACCATGTAAATAATGCATGCCAGGCTTGCCAGAATCATGCACCAAAAAAGAAGGCGGCAATCTAAGCTGTGCATGCATCCATCTTAGAAATTATGATGGTAAAAATACCTACAGCAATACCACCACAGCACAATGTATACATACTTGAGTACACATGAGTAAGTTGCAACTTATATGAGTTATATCTGTTACTTTCTTTTCTGAAGGGTTTTTCCTATAATTCAATTGAAAGTAGATTCCAGCTATGTTAGAAACAACTGTGAATTGCAATACCACATGTCACATTGTCACCTGTAACTTGGCTACTTCCTTCGCATACAACTTAGGTGAGAAGTAGATACATAGAGGAAGAAAGACACTTCATGACAACAATCAATTCGGTAAGTAACATAAAGAGTCTAGAACAAGATGCACTTCAAATACATGTTGTCATAAGGTTTTCGAAACTCATAAGAAGAACAACTATAATGATCACATCTGAAGATGATATACCTCATTCTCGTCAAACTCAGACTTGGTGCAGCAAGAAGGCCAGCTTCCATCATTGTAGTCAGGCCAAAGGCCGTCTGCAGGTTGCACAGATTTGAGTATAATATACAGGGTATATAATTAGAATTAATGAAGATTTTATGGTATTGCAGTAAACTTACGGATTGTGAAGTGCTTGGGAGCACCGGAACTGAAAGAAAAGAAATACAAAAACAATGTGTCAGTTTATAAACTTCACAAAATGGAATCATTAAACATTTTGAAACCAATTTAACAGCTCATAAAAACCTAAAAATCCCAGGCATTGTTTCATGTATTAAACTTGATACACCCACTTCATCCATCACTTAAGGCTACAAGTCTACAACAAATAACCTATTGCATTGTAAAGTGCTACATTAATATACGTGCCAAGGGAGATTACCGTCATCTTCAAGATTCAAGCTAATCCTATACTAGCCCTAATTCCTTCAATTTGCAAACAAAATATAAACTATACTCTAATCTATGCTTGTAGCTCGTAGTCGTATTATAGATTATTCTCCAAAATAAAGATAACTCTTAGTACATTTCTCGTTGTATATCAACTACAATCACAAGCTCTATCAACAATTATTACATGATTAAATAGAATGCAGTTTAACCATCCATAAAATTCATTGTCTTGAGTGGACAATTCATCTAAATTGCAAACTAACCTGAAATTTGCTAAACTCATCCGCACTTATTGAACCTAAATAAAACTTATTGCACTCATTAGGAGATAGCCTACAATTAAGCGTAATTTGGTAATAAATTCCTAAATAAAAAATTAAAATAAAAAATTGAAGAAATAAATTCCTAAATTAATAGCACTAGTATTTGTGTGAAACATAATTAATTTTTACAATTAGCCTTGAGGTTGCGTATATAAGATTAACAATACTTCTAGTCAATCCAATACTCGTAATTAATTCAATAATTTCACCAAAATACCAACACAATCAACAAATAATCAATAACAAAAAATGTACAAAAATGAAATAATAGGAAAAAAAAGGATAATTACTTTCGGCAACATCCATTCTTTTGGCAACACTTATGAGTGTTACGGCAGTAGGTACCCGGCCATTGAAGAGCTAGCTTGAAGTAATCGAACTCTCTCTGATTGCTTAGGAGGCTGGTATCGACATCGACGAAGCTTGCGGAAGAAGCAGCTACGAATGCGATGAAGAGAAGAAGAGAGAGAACAACAATGGCGGACGAAGAGGAAGCCATTGCTCGTTGACGATGAAGATGAAGGAAATGGTGTTGTTGGTAACTCTAGCACGCAAATGAAGGAAGAAGGTTGATGTTGGTTGTTTTTATAGGAAGGTGTCCATTATTTGATTTGATTTGATTCCATGTGTTGTTGTGCAGTTGGTGGTACGTTTGAGATGAGATAGTGGATATTCGGGAGTTATTTAGATTCTGATGCCCCTTTTAATTAAAGAGTTAGGGACAAATGTAATGTACTCATCTACCCTTTGGATTAGTGTTTAATCGTGTTACGATGCGTGGATAATTAACTTAATTGTACTCCGGATTCCTCTCAAAAAAATTATACTGCAGGTTAACTAATTTGAGCTATTGTACGTGATGGGAGCTTAATAGACTTTATTAGACCTCTTTGTTGAATAACAAACTGTTGGAAATTATTGGATCAAAATATATAGGTTTGATTGGGTCAATATAGTATATTTGAGATAGTTAACTTATTAGAAATGTGGCTAAAAACTTATAACTAGAATTGATTGGATCTTACTAATTAAAATATTTGATCAAAATATATAGGTTTGGTTCTATGTGTGAATTGAAATTTTTACAAAGAAGTTTTTCCATGAATATAAATTCTTTGAAAGGTGAAAAATATTGTTTGGCCGGATATTTAAGGAACTCAAGCAAGTAATTTCCTCTATATTATGGAAAGTAAAACTTCTTATGCAATGTAATTTTTCTTGGATTTGTCAAACATGCACTAACACAACATTTTACTTCCTAGATTTTTTTTTCCTTACTTACTATATCATATTTCAAATCCATATGATGCACACATTAAAATGTTTTTGTACTTATAACGAGTTTCATACATTTATAGTTAAAAAGTTGTATCGAAGTATGTAGGAGACATAAAGTCTACATGTAACAAAGTTAACAAGACACATACTTTTTTTTTTTTTTTTTGAAAACAACAAGACACATACTTAATACACAACAATTAGTAATGATAAACAAGTGAAACAAGCAAATAACTTATACAAACCTAGCATGCTAACCATTAATTTTACTTAGCTATCTACTCAGATTAAACAAGCGAGTAATCCAAAATGACCATAAATATTAGGCACAAAAAGTCAATCATGTGCAACATATTATGATTAAGATATCAACTTGGATAATATTTACGTTATTAGTCATGCATCCAAATTTAGAATTTGTCATAAATGCATCCGATAACCATGTGATTTTATAGATGCAATGGTAGCTTAGTGCACTTTACATGGAGATTTCATATCCATATCGAATCCAAATCACATGGGTTGATGGGCTATTTTTCATGGTATCTTCAAATGGTAATTTCAATTGATTTATTTGGGCAAATCCAACTTAACTAATCAAACTAAACTTTGTTTAGGTCTAATTAGTTCATAAGTTAGTGTGATGGTGTCTTCACCTAAAATAAAGTGTTGTGATATAAATTTTCTAATGTGTAATAAGTCTATAAGCTAGTGTGATTGTGATATTCAAGTAATTTTCTTAAACTTTAGTGGGAAATATATACAACATTATCAATTGAGATCTCATTAGATTCATCTAAATGCATGTTTTTCTTAATTATCACAAATTAAATACAAATTTAAATAATAAACAAATGTAAATAAGAAAAATTAGACTGGTCTAATCCTTTTTTTTAATAATAAGATTTATGAATTATAATGATAATGCGAAGAGAATATATAATAATATGCTCAGAAATCCATGTTATGTACCTTATACTATTATGTCTACTTATTGTATTCATGTGTAATAACTAATAAGTGTTGATAAAATAAGTTCATGGCTAATAAATTTAAACATACAAGATCATTTTGGTTATATGATAAGTTCACTAGCTCACCAATGTTGAAGTGGTACAAGGGGAAGAGGTGCTCTATGCAAAACGATCTACCACCTAAATTATAAGTACATTCTATTGAAGAGAGACATGTTTGGTATATAGAGTATATAGAGTGACTAACAGACTTGCCATAGTTTGGTTTATTTCTCGTTTGACTTAATATAGTTTTAGTTTGTATTTTGGGCAGTTTAATTTAATAAATTTAATAGCTGCCAAACAATTAAAAAAATTTAATAAATTCAATAATTTTTTTCCATAACAAGCAATCAATCATCATCAATAATATATATATATATATATATATATATATATATATATATATATATATATATATATACTAAAAGACACACCAGCAATGACATGTGTCACTTCTAGTGTGTCTTTAACAGTTTTTTTATTTTTTCCTTTTTAAAAAAAAAAAAATTCAATTATAGCATAAAATCTTGTACAAAAATTATTTTTTTTTATATACGTTAATAACAAAGATAATTACTTTAAATAAAAAAAAGATTTGATTTACCTTTCCACACTAACATTTTGATATAATAGAAAATACTAACATAATTTGCGACATATTACTTCAAGAAAGTTTTCATACTTTTACCTTATAAAAATAGTTGTTTATTTATTGATTAGATTTCATCAAAGTAGTGTGTATATTAATTAAAATTTTTTGGATTTTCTTTTTAAGTTTTGTAAAATAACCAATTAGATTGAAAAGTTAATATTAATTTTTTAAAATTACCGTGCATGACATGACACCTAAACTAATTTTATGATTATAAATCTATAATACAAATACCCATTACTCCAAATTAACCCATAGAATCATAGAGTCATTGTTTTGTTGAATACAAAAAAGGAAGATTATATTATAAAATATTTAAATTAAGGGGATCTGAAAACCCCTCTTTCTCTCTCCTCATTTTTCTGTTGCAACCCCGGGGTTTTTATTTTCGACAAGAGAAGAGAAGAACCAGTCTTTTTTTACACAAAATTATAAAATAAAAAACGAAACAAAAAAAATTAAAAAAAAACCCACTTCTTGCTTCGCTTTCTTCACAACAATCCTTCCTACCTGATTACAGACGAATCATTCGAGCGCCAAATCCAAGCTTTTCAATTTCCCTTTTATTTACTCAATTCAAACAAATCAGGTATTTTCCGCTGTTTAATTTCATATTTTTTTTATATTTTTTGAAACGATTTTCGGCGGTTTGAATTCGAAATTGAATTGGTAATTTTGGTCCAATTTTTTATTCTTCTGGGTTGAGATCATGAACTTGTTGAATTATTTTGATTTTTTTTGGATTTTCGGCATTAATTAATTGGGGTGGTGTAGTTTTTTCGGGGAAGATTGTGTTTTTTATTCAAATTAGGGTTTACTCTAGAGAGTTGAAAGATTGCAATTTGCTTTGTTATTTGGGCATAATGTGTGATTTAAGTGAGAATAGTATCATAAAGTATTTGATTGAGTTATGGATGAGTATTTTAGCAAACCCAAGACGTAGTTGCAAAAATTAGGGTTTTTTGAGCTTTGTTAAATTAATACTCTTGATTATTTGGCTTTTGCTTCATCTGTTGGATATATAGCCGTACTGTTTAAGTATAAGTGGGTATTACTGATACAATTCGTTGCCTGCTATTTCTGGGCCAATCATAATGGGTGTTATAGTGTTTGCAAGAATGGGATTTTTGCTAAGATTATATCAAGGTTATGCTGGTAGCCCGGTACGGTAGAAATTAATAGCTGAAGTTGGTAATTAATTGCATCACTTAATGTGTATTTCCTTAGCCAAAGTGAGCGAGGGTAGCGTAAATTGGTAATTGATCAGTTTGATGAAATTAGCTTGCCAGGTATTTTCGATTTTTCGTGGAGGGGATGTTTGAATTTCATGGTTGAGCTAGTTAAACTTAAAATGATAAATGAAGTATTTATAAGCCCATGATGCTTAGATTAAGAAACTGAAGATCATGTAGTATGTAGTTATTTACAAAATCTGAAGGCTATGGACAAGAGCAAGATTTCAAATTAGTGAATTTTAAATTAATGAGGCATACAACTCACACAAGTCACATCTTTAAGTAGTATGATTTTTATAGGTATGAGGAAGTGGTGAAGGTGTCAAAGAATTAGTTCAGGTCTATACTTTGGAGATCAACTAAAAAGCTTAATACAATTTCTGGAGGATATCATGTTAGGAGAAGATTTTGTGAATGATTTTATTTGGATATTATGGAGGCACATGGACCAAGGTGCACTGGATGTTCTTTGGTGGATATATATTGAGAATGATGTATGAGTATAGCACACAAATTATATTGACATAATTAAGGATATTGCATTATTGCATAGGGGCGTGAGATTAGGTGAGAATAAGCACAAGCGTAGGGACATGATTGTCAAAAAGATGTTATTTTTCCATTATGATTAAAAAGAATTTGCTCTAAGTCCTTCCTATTAACATCAGTTTAAGGCTAGTGGCCTAGTAAGTCCATGCAAGGCGATGTGCTTTTTTTAATGATGTAGAAATTTGAGTTGACCATAGGCTTTCATCTTGGCAATTCTATTATAATTGGAATTTCGACGGATTCGCTCACCTTTTAACGTATTTTGAATGAACTTTTGGAAAAGTTATAGGTTTCAGTAATTGTAGCTATGATTCATTAACCAGTACTACTGATAAGTAGCCATACTATTTAAAAAATTCTAGTAACTTAAAGAAATTTTGAGATAGGCTTAGTAAGGTAAAGTTATGAAGGATTGCTTTTTGGTGAAAAGGAATTTATTATGTTTTTTGTGGTATGTTTCCTTCTTGACTTGTGTTGGACTGCTGGGTGACTGTTCTTGGGAAAATTCTGTAGGTAATCAGTTTCGTGAAAACATTAAGGTATGATTTGTACGAGTAGCATATCCACCGACCTCGGTATCCAGCTGTTGATATCCTATGTTTTTTTTTTCTTATTTTTTTTGTTAATGGCACCAGCTAACACTTCAGTTGTCAAGGACACAATAGAACTTTACAATATCCTACTGTTGTTGGTTACACCAGTATTTCAACTGTACCTACCTGGCCTCTCTTTTTTCATTTTAACGTGTGAGTATAAATTTGCTATCCTCATAATTTAGAAATATTCTTCCTATTGGAGAATTTGTGACATGGATATGTCTAGAAGAACTTTTGGCTATAGGTAAGTTGAATGAAGGAATTGCAGAATTAAGCTCTTGATGGTTGTTGATTGTCGGTAACGGTATTTAAGTAACTGTTGTAGTGTTCAAGTATGTTCATATATATATTTTGTATGGAGCCCATGTTTGTTTCTAGAAGTTGTCTTGTGTTTGAGCCTTCTGCCTTGATGAACTTGGATGCAACCTTTTGGTGCTGTATGTGTTTAGGTTGTTGCTACGATCCATACTTTTAGTAAGAATCATAATTTGGGATCATTTAATATTTAGTAATTAGTAGTCCGCATGCAGTGAATTTTAGGATATCCCTTTGAGTTAATTTGGTGTGCTTCCTCTACTGTTTTAGGAAATCCAATTGATACTGTTCCTTTGCCTGAGATATGCATAATCTTCTTCCCTGTGCATGCTAGTGTGATGTGATACAATAATTTATATTTACTTCTATCTGGTGAATCTCGGAGGCATGGTTGGTGGTATCTTAGTTCTCTTGTAAGTGCAAATAATAACACTGGAAAATTAAGTCATTCAAGTTTGTTCAGTAGTTGGGTCTTTTGTTTCCATTGGTTTATCGTCCATGGTTTTTTTCTTTCTTTTTTATTGTTTATTTTCCTTCTCCCTACTCAAATGAAATGGCCTTTCAATCATTTGCACTAGTAATATTTTTTTTTTTTAATTATGGATGTGTATTTTACTACTAATATTTTACTATTGTTCAGGCAGGTAGCTATTGGTGTTCAAGGCCTTTTGAAGAAGTGAAGCTTGAGGCCATTCTCTCCACTGGGCACACATTTTACTTGCTTTTTGAAGGTGATTGATGCCAGATCTTGTGATGTTTGCTTGGGGTTTTTTCTAATGCATGATGTAAAATACATCTTTATTTGTTATGTAGGGGGTAAATAAGGAATTCCAATGTATAATCTTCAGTTTATTTCAGAATTAGAGTTGCATGCTTTAGATTCTTCAGAAAATAATACTCCTGAATTTAATAATTGATACAAATCTCCTTTTAGAATGTTATATAACTTAAATTACTCCTTTGTAAGAGTGGGTATGCTCTTCCTCTCATTGCCCCGCATGTCCATTGGTTGCCCCGTATTGATTTAACCTTTTTTCCTTTTTAAACTAGTTGATGGCGTGTTATTAAAGAGTGCATATTCATTGATGTATAGGAAAATAGCTTTTCAGATGCCATGGGGGCCATTCTCAAAAATTGAAGGAAGTAGTGTTCTTATAAATAACTATGTGTTTTGATTGCAAGATAGGGGAAGGGAATTGTTGGGAGAAGTAGATTTGCACTTTCCTTTAAATCTTTCTAACTTTTGAAAGCTTTCATTCATTGAATGTTCTTCCCCCAATTCATATTTAAATGAAGGAAAATGGATCCATGATTCTTTCATCCTTTCTTCCTTACAGTTCATTTATCCAAATACACTATGAATTAGTAAAATGCCCTCTTAGCTTGATGAGTGGAAGTGATTTATGGATGTACGTGTAAACAACCTATAATTAATCATTTGCGAAGTTTTTACTCTATCATCAACTAGATGCAGTCCATTATTGGGCATGTCAAAGCTCTAAATTATTTGAGATAATTAGAGCTACGCCTATATCTTCCTAAATCTATCCATCTTTCATTTGTAATTTCACTTTTTAGCTGATGATTTTGTATCAATGTTGAACGTTTTATTTGTGATTCTTTCAAAAAAGAAGTATCATTATGAATCATCTTGATTTTTTATTGATAAATAGTATTAAGCATAAAAAAAAATTATGTATTGGTAATTCAGTAAAAGATAATTAGATTCATGTTACTCTCTTTGTCTTTAATTGAATTTGCATATGTGTAATTCTCTCCTCTTCACATTTGACTGTTCAATGTCCTTTCATGTTCTGTTATGAATTGGTTGTAATAGTATCCTTTATTCCTCTAAATCAATTAATGTACAATCTCACTAGATTGTGTTACTGTAGGTTTTTTTTTTTTTTTTCTCCAAAAACCATTCTCAAGATTTGTATATAGTATATTGTATTTTAAGACCAAATTGACTTAAACTTGGGGAAAAGTGAAACAGAAAAGTTGACGTTGGACCTTTAACTGCGATGTGGGTTTTAAATTTAAGACAAATATCAGGCGTTCTGTGATCAAATAAGTGAATGTTATAATGCTATGAGCTTTTGAATGTACACCTGACAGAATCAATCGAAAGTAGTAAAAAAACACTTGCTTGGTTTTATGACATTGGCCAAGTTTTGCTCCCTCTTTCTGTGTAATAGTGTTTAAGTTGAAATTTTCTGATATTGCATAGTAATTTTTGTGTACAGTTTGGAGAGGATGGTCCACCGCTCTATGAGATGTTGATTAATGGATTCTGAAGGCAAGAAGTTTGGAAGAGGTACAACATTAGATTGATCTGCAGTTGTCTATCATTCTGGATTTCTTGCATACATTTATGCTTAATTAGTGTGGGTGCCACTCTAGATATTCATGACCTTAACTTTTGCTGGCTTATGTAATTCTCATGTCTTAGTTATTGTGAAGCCTCTACCATGCTGTGACAATGATACATGTTTTTGCTAGTAGTTGATGGGGCATCTTTTAAGCAATCCTGCCAAAAATTTGATAAAATATACTAAAGTTGCTCCTAGACCCCCCACCCTTCCAATGTATCTGTGTTAGTTCTGTATGTCAGAGCCACTTTTTCTGTGATAGCATGGCTAAGTCTTTTGCAGGGATGATAGTCATGACTCATGAACTCATGATACATGAAACCCCTGTCCTGTATTTTCTTTCCTTATGTTTTTTGTTTCATTTATATTTTTGGTTTCAGGTCCGAGAGAACTTACTGGTGCTGTTGATCTGATTACTCATTACAAGTTGTTACCACATCACGAGTTCTTCTGCAAAAAGTCTCTTCCTGTATCAATTGCCGATACCCACTACCTTCACAATGTGGTTGGGGATACAGAAATTAGGAAGGGAGAAGGAATGCAGTTGGATCAGCTAATACAAAATCCATCATATTCGCTAGATGGAAATACACGAATACGACCCTTTGATTTAAATGCTCTAAGTGAAGCCTTTCATCTGAGGGAAACAACCCCTGTTGAGTTACCATCTGTGAGTAATGCTTTTCTTACACATCCACTTCCCAAACCTAGCAAAAACAGTGCTAGATTATATGGCTTAACACCACTTGGTTTTGCAAATATTTTCAAAAACACTGTTTTCCGCCATTTCTAATATGTGAATTATTTCAAAAACATTGTTTTCCGCCATTTCTAATATGTGAATTTTATCAAGAAGCTTGCATATTGATTTTGCTCATATAATGACATTTATGAAGCCTTCTTTCTGGAAAACACAGAGAGCTGAGATTGTTATATTTTTATTTCTCAGTGATTAGTGTGAGTTTGAAGTATTTTTTTTTTTCCTAGGAAAAAAACTTTTTTGTGGCTCCCTTTTTGGGAATTAATACTAGGGTTGATAAAATTCCTACTCAACATTTTCTGTTTTTTCAATTTACCGTTGTATTCTGTTAATTACTGCAACTTATATATTCTGTAGGAAGAAAAGGGGGTCCCTACAATTGCAGGGAAATCAAAAAGTGAGTCAAAAGACAAGGATAGAAAGCACAAAAAACACAAGGACGGGGACAAAGAGAAGGATAAAGAGCGTAAGAAGCACAAACACCGCCATAAAGACCGAAGTAAAGACAAGGACAAGGACAAGGACAAGAAAAAGGATAAAAGTGGGCATCAGGATGCTGGTGGTGAACATTCCAAGAGACACCATGATAAGGTTTGTACATGCTTATCTATTCTGAATGGGCAGTTGAGAAACTACCTTGCCTTTTTGAGAATAGGCTCGTCACAGTCTGATGTAGATCTCTAAGGATTTTTTGTTGAAATTGTATGTTTTTGTTGAAGTTTATCTGGAAAGTTTTCATGCTATGTTTGGTTTATTTGGTGATTTATATTCTTTTGCTGGCTACCTTGCTTCTACGCTGACAATGTAGCATTTCAAGAATATTCTTTCCGTTCTTTAATAATTGCAACAATTGGAGATTAACAATTGTCAATGCACAACTTTGTCCATTAATAACTTTAGTACATAGTATGCTATCAACATCTTGGGACTAATCCAACAATTTGTTAAGTTGTAAGGTTTTTTTTATTATTTTTTAAAAGATATTGCAGGGTAGTTAATTTTGTTGTCGAAGTTAGTTTTTGAAAAGTACAAAAGTCTATTTGTTGCAATTAGAAGTATATATAGTTAGCTCCTTAAGGTTTTTACCTATAGTCACATCCTTTGTTCCAAAACAAAGCACAGTCTAAAAAACTAACCATTGGCCATTGTATTTAATTACATTTTATTATATAATCAACTTACATATAACATATAAGATGATTTAAAATACTATTAGTATCATATATCATAGATTAATCATTAATGTACGGTCAACTTTCTTAGGAACCTGTCTTCTTTTGGAAATAGAGTGAAGTTTATTTGGACTGGGTGTATTATATCAGTTGACCTGAAGGAAATTGATTTCTTCGATTGTAGGGACCTGTCTTCTTTGGGAATAAATGAAATCATGATTTCCACTTGTGCACTTTTCACGGATGGTTCATGTTAATTTTGAATGATGTTTCATGTTAGCTGACCCTGTGATCCCAAATCCTTTTGGGATAAAAGATGATGTTGCTAATGTTGTTGATTTTTAGTTTTTTTCTAACTATATATATTCTTACCTTTGCAGAAGAGGAAACATGATGGTGATGAAGATGTTAATGACATTCATAGACATAAAAAGAGTAAGGTAATAATCATTGTGCTGATACAATTCCTGTACACCTGGATCCGGTTTCTTTTGTTTGGGGTCCGGATCCACAACGTTCTCCTTTACTTTTGAGCATGCCTGTTTATTGAGCCTATTGCCTTTTCTGACTGAACTATCTCAGCATAAGAGCTCAAAAATAGATGAAATGGGTGCAATAAAGGTTGCCGGGTGAGATGTTTGCTGGTAGTTTTGTTGATTTAATCGTTCTCAATGTTGGGGAATTTCAAGGAGTTGATTACTTCCGTGCAATCAATTGAGGTATCTTCTTGTATTCAACTCATATAATGTATGCTGTATAATTTGTGTTGCGTTTTTGAGTTATCTGGAAGTTTGATTTCTGAAATAATTTTGTTAATGTTTTCGAGCTATTACTGGTGTACACAAATGGAATATCATATTGTAAGCCTTTCTGTTTTGAGGTGGATTTTTTTTCTTCTTTTTTCTAAATAATTGGAGAGGATGGTTCACAATTAGCGGTGTGTGTGTGTGTATGTGTGTGTGTGTGTGTGTGTGTGTGTGTGTGTTTGAGATTATCTCTTGTATCTTGGGAGATTATGAGGATGCATTTTGGTGATAATCAGTCTAATTTCCAATGCAGTCATTGTAAGTCAGTTTTAACCAATTATATAGTAGATGTTATAGATAGCTTTAGCGTAAACTTTTATCAACTAATTTTTTTTTATTTTCGATGCTACCATCTATGAAGAGTAAACCCATTATACAGTTTGCTTTGATAAAATTTCCCTTTTGAAGGCACCCTGAATTAAAGCTGACCCCTATGCCCTAGTTTTATGAGGGAAAAATTTAGAGCAACCAGTGCATGGCCCATGGATATGATATCTGTGATCCTGTTTGCTTGTCTAGAAGTTGTTTGTTATTGATCTATTTTCACCAGAGACTTGTATTTAACTCCCCGATCCTCTATGTTCTTTCCATTTGGAATTTTGGCACTGTTTATAAGTTGAGAGAACCTTCTAAATTACTCTCAATATATAAAACATAATTTAGTCATGTTGGGTCTTATTTGATTTGTCTAAATGAGTAGTTTTTATTGTTCAACCTTTTTTTTTTTTAATAACTAATATTCAACTATAGATATTATTGTCAAAGTAATGCATGGTATATTATTATATGGCTCCTATTGTGTTATAGAATCTTATTGCCTTGTGAAGTTGACATGTGTCTGCATAATTTTCTCTGTCATGTAACTTTTTTAGTTGGCTTTTGCACCATTTCTTTTGACTGTTAGGATTATTTTTTGGTGGTACTGAATGTGTTGAGGTTGTATGACCTATTGATAAAACTGACTTTAGCTCTGCTATATTAACCTTAGTTGCCTCTATTGTATTTTTGGCTCATGGGTATTGACGGAACCTGAGCAGCTTCTCTGTTGTGTCATGATATATGTTACTGTAATTTGATGTTGCTGCCTGCAAAATATAATACCTCTTATTGTTGGATTGCAGAATTCTTATTGAGTTGAGTATTGTGTGGAAGGCGAACTCTTTTTGGCATGATCGGAGGTACAGATTGCTGGTGGTGAATTTTCATGTATCGTTTAGAGGTCCCTTAATTTTATTGCTAGTAACCTCTATCAAATTCTGATCATTTTGTTTTCAGTTTATATGGCGCATTGGAAATTCCCAACTCTTGTCCATTATGATAATTTTTTTTTTTTCTTTCTAGAGGTCCAAATCTGAGCACTCTCTTACCAATCTAGGTGACTGAGTTAGAAATTACAGCTGGGTATGTAGATTAGAAGGTTAGGATTGGGTGAAGGTGCTAATGTATTCCTCGTTTAATTATTTTTACTTCTAGAGAATGTCATTTTTGTTATTGTCAATTTGTCCAGACGGGTAGGTAGATTGTAAGGGTAGGCTTGCGTGTATCCTAACTAATGTCTCCAGTTATCAATGGTGAAATATTCTTTGTAAATTATATCCATATGGGAGTACGGTTCATTGAAGTAATGAGATTGTTTGTAGAAGCCACTGCCTTGTGTAGGTGACTGATGAGCGATACCTATTGGTCCTCTCCCATAAAGCCTGCTGTAATATGTGAACACTCTTCTGTATTTTTAAGCAAGTGATAGTTAATGAAAACAGTTTTGCATCTTTGGTTCCAGAGTCTTGATTGTCTTGCAGTTTTTGAATCCAAAGAGGGTGGACATAATCTTTTGCATTGTTGCCTTGATGTCTAGTTGAACAGGGCTGTATTTTTGAAGCTGACAGATCTAAGTATACAGTATTTGAACCTTTTGACTTATATGCCCGTTCAATGCAGACTTGCAGAGTCACGAGTTTATTAGTTTATGAATGTCCCAATTGAATGTTCATTGATGATGCATGCATATTATCCTTGATTTTCTTCATTGGCCCTAATTTTCACTACTTAATACTTACCATATACCATGTGGTAATCAGTGATAACAACCAATAGATGTATTACGTAGAATATGTCTATGGGACCTTCGATCTCCAATATCATTTATGTAACTTTACAGACGAATCTGTTGCCATGTAGTCAATCCCTTCAGTTCATGTCCTTGTATCAGACAAGCCTTTAATATATGAAATTCAACTGTAATATTCGGTTACCCTCAGCGTCTGCCTTGCAACTCAAGCCTATGGTACAGCTTTCTTTTTGGTAAATCCCGACACATCTGTTAAGACCTGTATGTCACTTGCTACAATATGCCCCAACCTGGAAGTAGAGGAAACTCTTTGCCAAAGCCTTGTTAAATCTTTCTGAATTACGGTGTAGGTTGAAGACTGAAGGTAGTTTTTACTGTTGTACCTTTGGGTTTTTAAAAAAACAGCAACCACAAGATCAGAGAATGTCCTTCATTTTGTGGTCCATATAGGTTTATATTTGCTTCTTTCCAGTTTAGGATGTCTCAATAATATCAGATTTAAGTACACAATAGTCTGTAAACAGCATCCGACTCAAATTGTACTATTCGAGTACCCGTATGTCTTAAGGATTTCTACTTATTCCATTTCTGGAAACAAATAGGATCATAAAAGTTTGCCATTTTGTGGTAGTTGTACATTGTTCTGATGAAAATGGTCATGTTGTATACTCAGATTTAAAGAAGATGAATCCACAGTACAAATTGTTTGTGTTACACTCTTTTAGTAGGTTTAAATGTTTAATTTTCAGGTCAATAGCTGTTTTGCATGTGAAATGGTGGTTGTCTATTTCAAATGAAAGGGACTTTTCTTAGTTTGGGCCATATTTATTGTTGTGTGATGGGAACTTATGCAATGCTTTATAACTTCAATTTAAGTTTATGTAGACAAAATTTATGAGCCTGATTTGACCCCTTTTTTAGGCCTATATAAGGTTTGTATGGAGAGGGGCCTTATCAGTTGAGCATATGGTGCAATACATATAGGGTGCATGTTCTTGCTATGCTTTTTTTTTTTTTTCCTTCTTCTTGTTTAATGATTCAATTGTTTTTTAGCACTTCAAAATTATTAATATTCCGATCTTGCCTCCGGAAAATAATTATCACATAGTTTTAACCCCTCACAATTTCACCGTGATTTCAATAATTTTGTTTATTTATATGATAGTTGACTTGTTTAAATAAAAATAAATAAATTCCTATGACTACATTTGATGAGTGAGTACTAAAAATGATATACGTTACACTTATCATCAACTGATGGACATATAAAGCTCGTATGTCTTACAATCTTACGAAGAATGTAAAGAATTATCACATAGAATTCGAGTTGGAAACCATATTAGTGGTCACTTAGTTGAATAGACAACGTTACATATATTAGACCACGCAAGCAAGCAACTTTTTTTAATTTTGGTGGAACGTATACCAAATCTCTCTCCAATCTCACATGTTTAGAAGCACAACTTTTTATCATTCATTCCATTTATCGCCTTCTAAGACCTTCCATAACAACCATTAACAGTTATGCCTTATAATAGCAGTCCTCAATTCAATAACATTGTATTGTTGATGCTGTTGTTCATATAAATATTGAATATAAATATTGAAGACCTTGTTTTGGTGTAGAAGTAGTGGAGAAGCCATTTTAGACTAGGAAGCCCATTAAAGCCACTAAACAAACTTTTTGTAAAGCTTCCAAATTTTAAATGTAATTTTATCTTTGTAAAATAATGCAATTGATGTTAACATTGTTATATATTTATCTTCTTTCTTTTTTTTTTTTTTTTTTTTTTCCCCCAAATATGAGGGGCACTACTTGGAAGCTGAAACATGTAGACAATAGATAATATAAAATTTTGTCTAATTACAAAGTGCAATTGAAAGGGACTGTTTTTTCAGCTCATATAGCTGATATCAGGAAAATTTTTGATACGAAGTATTGTTTTTAGTACTATTTTGCACCTTTGAAACTTTTATTGGTGGTCCTATAAATTACTTTTCAGAAAAACTTATCTGCAAAAAATCCTATAAAATTGTTCTTTTAACAATGAATGAATCTTGCTTAGATTAATATTTTATTTTAAGAAAAAAAAAAAGGAACATTTGATGATTACGGTATAAATGGCATGTAGATTAAGGGAAAACATAAGAAAATTGACTCAATAACATCTTAACTAAGGGTCATCACTTGGCCTATTGCATAGTATGACCTAAAAGAAATTACTTCGTATCTACATATTATAACTTGTACGAAGTATAAATTATACTGATATACTTGGTGTAGTTGATAGAATTTCACCTCATAACCTAAAGACCCTGGATTTTATTCCTACTTGTGTAACTAGATTGAAAGAGTCGTTCTTTGTACCTACCTTTTCATCCTTTGTAATCATGTTACTGTATCATCATGTACTGACCACCTTCAAGTGAACTGGTTTGATGTGTAATAGATACCGTTTTAAGGTTGCAACCACATACTGAAATATATAGTACTAACAACTATAGATTTTATAAAATCATGGGGGTCATCTTTCATCTTAAGATACATACAAAAGCTTCATACGTGATATGTAAGTGTAACTGTCACTTTCCAATTTATCACAATAATTGGCCTTCTTTTTCGAGGGAAGAAATTGGAAATTCATTCAACTTAATTTGTCAATATATGCCATGAGACCGTCCAACCACAATATCATTGAATCTACTACTATTTTTATTAATTGTTATCTTCATATTTCTATGTTTTGGTGCTTATTTTTGTCGGCATCATATGAAATGGTGGGTCTTGTACCTTGCAATCCTTGCATGTATTCTTTGTGTGAATATTCAGATTCATCTTCGCAATAATAATAATAATAAAAATAATAATAAATTAATATATATCTATTTACAAGATCATAAAAAAGCTAGTGTGAATGTAGTTCGTTAGAGTATATATTACCCGGATTTCTATTCATTATTCTAAATAATTTTTTCTGAATACGCGAGAGTGAGAGATAGCTCAAGTGGTTAGAGTTTTTCTCCCGATTTTAGAAGATCTTTCATGTATGTGAAATTTGATGATCATATGTTAACGAGATTTAATTATTTTTTTTTTATCTATCCATCGTACCGGGCTATCAGTGGAGGTCTCTATACAAGCCACAGGTGTTTTAAAAGTGCCATTAATTTGTTGCTACTAGAAATGACTTCAGAAATAAGCACGTTATCAATAAACTTTTGCTATTATATTTTTCTCCAACTCAAGATTCGCACCAGATATGTATAGTTGCCCAAGAAATAAAATTAAATAAAAAAGCTAATATCTCAAACACAGAAATATAATGCATAATACAACGGTCATGCACAAATATGTAACACTTTTTAAAAAGATAAGATTGCATAATATTAAAGCAACGAAATTGGACCAATTTTAATATTCTTATTAAAAGAATAAAAGACTAACACAATGCGTTTTTTTACCTAAAGATGATCTAAAAGGACTGCTTTTTCAGTTGCAAGTTTCCTGCACATAATCATTTCATAGATTGGCTTACTAATTACTACAATCTTACTGTTATCGTTTCATTATTATCAATAGATTTTATATGATCATCCTCTTGATCGAATTACCGGAAATAATATACATTACTCTCGTGTCTAAAAGTTTTTCATGTTTTGATTTTTCTCCTTCTTGTAAGATACTGTAGTAGTTATAGTTCATATGAGAAGTATTTTGTAGAGAAGAATAGAGTAACAAGTTTATTATACTAGTATATTAGGCCTTTTTCTATTCATCTCATTCTCACTTATTGTAGGTTTCATAAGTTCGGATAAATTTAGATAATAAATTTAGAAAAAATATGAATGATAAGGGTCGCTCAAATTCAAATTACAACTTAATAAGGTTTAATAATGTCTAATAAGTTTTGGTAAGTTTAAACTCTTTCAAGTATATTCATATTAGACCAAATAACATCAGATAAATTTAAATACAGAATATGTGAAAATCAATTGAATAAAACACAACCTTATTTATTTATTTATATATTACAATAATGATCTTTGTTATTGAATTTAATGGTTTGCCACTCAATTACTTTCATTGACTTAATTATTATGAATATTTTTGGGTGTATGGGGTGCTAGTGGATGGAAAAGTTTAATTTGATTACTAATATGCATGATACATTATTATCATTGGAAAACTATATTCCATAAGATGATTAATTTATTTATTTGTGTTTTAGACTTTTTCATATGTGGCATAAAGTTTTGTGAAAATCCTTCATGTCCTTTATTTAATCGAATGTCAAGATGTATTATTACGTAACCTTTTTCAGCAATTAATATTTCTTTAATCTGATAAAATTTACACAATTCTTTTTTAATCATCTCTCCTTCCTATACATTGTAGACACCATAACAAAATTGCTCTTAAAAAATTTGATAATGAGAGATTTAATGATAAAATGAATTGATTATAACAGTTACAAATACAATGTCAGATTAATTATCGTTTACTATCATGATACAATAAAAAAATAAAGCATATAATAATTGTTTAATAAATAGCACAGATTGATACAAATTTTAATTTGCATGATAAAGTACTAAAGTGATCGATTTAAAAAAGCAATAATTTTGTTTTCATATATGTAGTCATAAATGATAGAGTATAAAACATATTCCTGGGCCTCAACCATAAGCTTAAGCTTTTGGTTGAGTTGGTCCACTAACATGGTATCGGAGCCATCGTGACAAAAGGTCACGGGTTCGAATCTCATCCACCCCACACTTTCAAGTGGAATATTAAGCGCAGGGTATGAGGAGGGCCCATGCTGCATCCACACTTCTAGCCCAACGGGCTCTCGTGTGAGGGGGCGTGATAGAGTATAAAACATATTCCTGGGCCTCAACCATAAGCTTAAGCTTTTGGTTGAGTTGGTCCACTAACAATAAAAAGGGTATATTTCGGACCCCTTTCTTTAAAAAAATACACATCTAAGTGTAAGCTTTCGTGCCCAACAAAATGCTATCTACTTGTAGAATGAATTGCGATCTTAGTTGATCAGTCGATGTAATTACTTCACCTTCAAGATTCAACCAAAATTAAAAGTATCTCTCTCAAATATCATTATTGACAATGATCTAATAATGTGTATAGTGGAGAGTTCATGATGTCTAAATTGTAACAGTATAACATAAATTAAAATGATGATCAATAAATGCCATCCAGGCAAAAACAACCTTAGATTAGCATCACAAGCAAAGCAAGAATCATAATGGGCCATCATTATTTATCGGTTTAAACTTTAAACTAATCATATTTTTCTGTTAAGTTGGGTCAATCACCTTTTTCTTCTTAATTATTATTATTATTATTATTATTATTATTATTATTATTATTATTATTATTATTATTATTATTTATTCATGAGACATACATACGTGCCCTTGTTTATTTTAACATTACTTCTCATGCTTCAAAGTGAATCTTGTAGTATATTTGTGTACTAAATTCAGTGAATTATTGCGTACTAAGGGTATGCCATTTAGCATAAGCATAATTTGTGTTCGAGGTCGATTTACAACAATGATTTTTGTTTGTACGATCATGATTATTACTACGAGTAGTTGTAAATGTGCAATAATAAGTTGTCGTATATATTGATCAAATTTAATACTTTATAGAAAAAAAATCATCATCAACTATTATTGCACTTTCATAAAACAACCAGGATTAAATTTTGTTAACTTACATATTGGGTTAGAATTCTTAACGGATAAATCCAACTCAAGACTCATAAGTGATATAAGAAGCTCATGATTCGGGCAATCGGTCCATGTGCTTGTCTTGACAATCGTCATAAGCCCCAATCACCCACGCTCCAAGAGTGATGCTTGAGATCAAATGTCCGTTTGTGATGCTTTGAGCTCACATTAAGCCCGTTTTCCACACAAGACTTACACTAAACGCACCGCACAATCTAATGTCAAAACATTAAGACTATAACAAATTGACGAGTCATTAAGGTAAAACAATCTCCACCTTCAAAATGGCCTGATAGCGGCAACTCAATTTTTTTATTAGGGTACCAAAAACTCATGTCCCAATATATAGTATGGTACTCCGTAAGACTGATATACCCCAGAGTCCAGATCCCAAGTACCAAGGCATTGAAACACCATAATAGCAATAAGCAATTAGTATGTTGTACGAATCTAAAGACTTCTGTTGGTCTTGGAATTAAATTTTTTGATTTGAATTGTCAGTCAACTTTTTACTAGTACTACGTATACGTTGGTTAATTGCATGGAAAATCTTTACTACTTCTATACTTGTGTCGGTGGAAATAATATGCTCTACCTCGATCTTTTGTTCATCACATTCATCTCACATTTATTTTCTTTTTTCTTTGTTTTCTTTCTTCCCACCAACTTATTTAACTTTATTGTATTATTAGAATGTTAAATAAATATAGCTAATTAGAGGTCATAATTAAGTTAGGTTGGCTTAGCATGCCTCCTTAAGGGCAAAATCTTGAACTGTGGCCCGGCTCTAATACTAATTTTTGGTTATTAGATATAAAACCTAGATTGTCCAAAATTATTACTCCGTATTATGTTAATTGATTTGGCATATTAGTTAGTTGAATGCAATTGTTAGGTTTTTAATGAAAGATTTGATGGAACTTGTATTCGAGGTTTAGTTCAATGATAAGTTGAACTACAAATGAATAATACCTTAAAATACCAATGAATTGATTGAATGAAATATTAGTGTGTATTGTAGTTAAATTTTAGGAAATGTGATACTGAATATTAATCTTCTTAATCTACATCTACTTATTGGGTTTAGTTGGTTAGCTAGTCCTATTAGTAGAGTTGTAGAGGTTATTATTGTGGTCCATGTATGATATATAAAATTTATTAATCTAATAAATAGTTTAAGAAAGTGATGTTCATAACTTAATTAAATTCTCCTACCTATACATGCTAAAATAAAATAAAAATAAAAATCATAAGACCTCACCTCGTGCATCCAAGCAATCATAAGTTTACAATCAAATTATTAACCCACACTGCTACCAATACCGAGCTTAATTAGTTTGTATGCAATGCCATTCTACTATGTTATCTTGTGTATCATAACTAAATTATAAATCTTTTTTCTCGCTTAGATGTATTAGAGAACAAATGCCATATTCCCATAGACAATAATTGTCCAACATTGCATAATTCGTTATCAATCTAGTATACGTTAATTCGATTCATGGATTAGTAATAGTTTTCTTTTAAACAGTAGTCAAATTAATATTACTCTACATTATGAATGTTCAAACTAAATTTTTTGTCTCATTAATCTTTATATTCTTCGCACTTGAAATATTTTCTACCCATTTGAATTATAAACAAGTTACAAGTTTAATTTGAGCTAACATAAAACCCAAATCTCGAGAGATTAATCAAATTTTAAATCGAAAGCACACCATTAAAAAATGAAAGAGATGATTAACCCGAACCAACCCTCAAGTCCTCAACCCTATAGAGCAAGAGGCGAAAGTGTGAAACGGTGGTAAATGAAAGTGAAAGAACAAAAAAGAAACAAAAAAACAAAGAAATAAAAAAACCCAACAACAAGAACAAGGCAAAAACATTACACTCCCAAAATTTGACTCCAATTTCTCTTCAACCTCCTCATTAACCCAAAAAACAGCATAATATTAGCTGGAACTTCTCTAAACAATACCAACACACATTTCATTTCCAACCATCTCCATTTTCTCCAACTTCTTCATCTTCACTTACTCACTTTTTAGAGAGAGAAAGCTAAACAAACTCAACTCAACTGAATGTGTTGAGAAGAGAGAGAAAATCCCACAATGCCCACCATTTTCTCTCTCCTCTTCTTCCTTCTACTCTTCACATCCAACGGTTCTCATCTCTCCTACAGTTCTCCTACACTCAATCTCAACCGTAGGATCCTTCACCAGCCTTTCTTCCCACTTGATTCTTCCCCTGCACCTTCTCAGCCACCTCCTACGCCTACTTCGCCGCCCTCCCCTGATCAACCCTTCTTCCCAACTTACCCTTCTCCGCCACCTCCGCCGTCGTCAACCACCACTACTCCGGCGTCCCCTTTTGCTTCCTTCCCTGCTAACATCTCCTCCCTTACTCTCCCTCATTCTCCCTCCTCTAAGCCTGTTTCCAAGAAGCTCATTGGTGTTACTGTCGCGCTATCGCTCTCGGCTGTTATCATTGCTGCGGTTGCTCTGTTCTTTTACTTCCGGGGAAGAAGCCGGAGGCGGGGGGAGTGTTTTGATAATGATAAGGCTACGTCTAGATCGGAGACTACGAATGGGGGCGGGTCGTTTAATGGGAATGCTGCTGCTCTTCCCCCTCGCCCTCCCAAGCTGAGGAATCCGTCCAGTAATAGCTCGGAGTTCCTCTACTTGGGAACTTTGGTTGACTCCACCACTATTAATGGGAGTGGTGGAGGTGGAGGAGGAAGAGCAGCTAATTCGGGTGGAGCTCGGAGGGGAGTCGGCCCGAGGAAACTCGACTCCCCCGAGCTCCACCCTCTGCCGCCCCTTAGCGGGCGACAGCAAAATCTCAGTGGATCGCAGCAGCAAAATCTCAGTGGACAGCAGCCGCAGCAATCGGAATATCAATATCAATATCATCAACAACAACAACAGTACTATCATCAACAACAACAGCAGCAACAAACTCAGCAAACACAACACAACCATGAAAGAGAAAGAGAGAAAGTTGAAGAAGATCAAGAGGAGTTTTACTCACCAAGAGGTTCAGTGAGTGGAAGAGAGAGTGGATCAGATTCTAGAAGAGTGTTTGCAGCTGTTGTTCAAGCTCAAGCACTCAACAATGGCGGAGGAGCTAACTCTGAAGATACTTCGTCGTCGTCATCATCGTCTTCGTCGAACAGTGGCTCTCCAGCTCGATCAGCGTCAATCAGTATCTCTCCTGGAGTAAGCGCGAGTCCGAAAGACAGGTCTTCAAACCCTAAATCTTCACCAGAGTTCATCACAATGCAAATTCAACCTTCAGCGACGGTGTCATCGCCGCCATTGCCGGAGATGGCATTCTCACCGCCGTATTCTCTCACATCGTCGCCGGAAAGAGAGATGAAGCCGATCAAGGAGGAAGAAGAAGCAGAGGAATCGCCATTGTTGTCGAACAATTCGAGCTCAAGTAGGATGAATTCACCTCCAGAATCGCCGAGATTATCGCCGTTGAACGGGAAAATTGGGATAATGTCGCCGGAGGAGAGAGAATGGGGCGTTTTAGGTCGAAAACCACGGTCTCCGGCACCGACATCGCCGGCGTTGTCAGATGCTTCAAGCACTCGGAGTCGGAAATCGCCGCTTTCTTCGCTGAAACTACCGGCGTTTTTGGGCGGAGGAAAGAGGAAGGAATCACCAGAATCAACTACAATGTCGAATTCTCCAATCTCACCTCACTCACCTCCTTCGCCGATCTCTCCGATCTCGTCATCTGCTTCATCCTCGCATTCCTCACGATCTTACTGCGCTTCGCCATTGTCGAATCACTCGAATGCTTCAGCTCGATACTCGTCGAAATCACTGGATGTTAGTAAGCTGAGCAATTCATCGCCTGTTAGGGTTAGTAGCGGTGTTGCACCACCTGCACCACCACCGCCTCCGCCGCCACCACCTCCACCAATGAGGAGGTCTCAGAGTCCACCGCCACCTTCTCCGCTACCGTCTGTGAGTGAATCGTCTGTATCGGTTTCGACTCCGCCACCTAGACCAGTGGCAGTTGAGAAGCGAGCGGGTGAATACTCTGTGGAAGGTTCTGGAAGTGAGGAAACCACGCCGAGGCCGAAGTTGAAGCCATTGCATTGGGATAAAGTTAGGGCGAGTTCGGATAGAGAAATGGTGTGGGATCAAATGAGATCAAGCTCGTTCAAGTAAATTTTCTGTTGCATTTGTTTATTGAATGATTAGTTGAAGTTTGCTGTTTATATAATTATATTGATGATGATGTAATTGATGTTTTTGTGTGTAGATTGAATGAGGAAATGATCGAGACGTTGTTCGTAGTAAAAACTCCGAATTCGAATCAGAAGGAAACGCCGGGAAAGCATGTTCAACCTTCATCGGCGCAAGAGAATAGGGTCCTTGATCCAAAGAAAGCTCAGAATATTGCCATATTGTTAAGGGCGCTCCATGTGACAATGGAGGAAGTTTGTGAAGCTCTTTTGGAAGGTATATTATCCTTAATTACTTGCATTAGATTGATAATTGTGTATTGAATGTGTTCTGTTGAGCCGAGTTATATTCACTTCGAATTTGTTGCTAATTGTCTTGAGTACGTATTGTGTCCGTTGGTGGAATGCTTTTCCGAAGCTAGCATTGGATTCTTTGAATATGTCCAAGAAGTTAGAGATTCATTGTTTAAGAAAGCTCCCATCTTGATATGATCAAGGGGTAATAAAGTTGTTCCAATAACGTTAAAGTTACTATATTTGCTGGGACCGATTCCATATGGGTCAATAGATTCTGTGTTTTTGAGGCAAGAAATTAGATTTGATGCACATAAAAGGTGAATTTGTGAACTTTTGAAATGGTGGCTGATCCTTTTTTTCCAGAAAGGCAGTGTTCTTGGATGGTTAGATGCTGTGGGCTTAAACTATTAGCTATGTGGTAGATGGAGGATACAGGTTTTTGATGTCACTCGTAACATCATAGGACTAAGGTAGTATTCCTGATGGCTGGCAGTTCAGCTGTTTTGGCTGCGAACTTTGAAGCATTTTGTTGTTAAAGTAGAGTATTTTCGCCCTAGGCCTACTGATGGCTGGAATATTTGGTCTAGATTTACTTCCTTATATGACTGTAATCAGATTATGCTCTGAAATGGGAGAATAACTTTGGGCAAATTATGATTTGTGCTGAAAAAAACGTTTCCTTTTATTTAGAAGGGATGAATTCATCATTTAAGATGTCTTCCAGTTATTGACATTATGTTTATTTCTACTGAAAACCTTGCGTCAATTGTATGATAAGATGAAAGCTAATAAGATGGATTTTGTGCAGGTAATGCAGAGACCCTTGGAACAGAGCTTCTGGAGAGTCTACTGAAGATGGCACCATCTAAGGAAGAAGAACGCAAACTGAAAGATTACAAAGATGATTCACCTGTCAAGCTTGGGCATGCTGAGAAGTTTTTGAAGGCTGTGATAGATATACCTTTTGCATTCAAGAGGGTGGAAGCTATGTTGTACATGACCAATTTCGAGTCAGAGGTTGAGTACCTAAAGAAATCTTTTGAAACGCTTGAGGTAAATCTTCATCTTAGATTTCCTTCCTTCAATTTGAACCTTTTGTTTTGAACCTATATATGGATTTCTGTGATGGACATTGTAGGATTAAGTTCTGTTTGTTTTTCCTTATTGTGAGTGTTGGGATTGGGAGTGACATAGGTCCAGATAAGCAGAAAACAAAAGTAAAACCTCATTTTATCATGAAATACAGGACATGTACATCAATATTGTGTTGTGCATATAGTCTTACCCCTACGGCCATATGAGCAGAGATGTTGATCCATTGCCCTTGATGTGGAATGCTGCAATTGTTTGTTATTTCATACGAAATACTTAGAAATATATAATTAAGCATTTGGTAGTATTAGTCTTGGCTGTCAGGTGACTTGTCCACTCTATGACGATCTTTTAATTTCTGATTGGATGAGGCATTTAATGGAGTATCCATGTGTAAAAATCATGAGTAAAGAAGTTTATTAGATGATTAAGCTTGAACAGGACTGGACAGCTAATCAAATGTTTTAGATGGAAAGAAAAGTTAGAAAACTTGAGGCAGGGATTTTGTGTGGCTAAACCCTTTTGAAATACAGTAGAACAATTAGTAGCTGCTGGATAAAGATAGGGAATTAATAATTTATGCTGTGTCCATTTATCCATCCTTTGATTGGCCTACCATCGTATTTTTCAAACTTGTCAATCTCACGGCTTATTAACTCAACTGTGTGCAACAGGTAGCATGTGATGAGCTGCGGAGCAGTAGAATGTTCTTGAAGCTTTTAGAAGCAGTCCTAAAAACAGGGAACCGCATGAATGTTGGGACAAACCGTGGTGATGCTCATGCTTTCAAGCTTGACACATTGCTCAAGCTTGTCGATGTCAAAGGCGCTGATGGCAAAACCACGCTTCTGCACTTTGTCGTGCAGGAAATTACTAGAACTGAAGGGCAACGCCAATCCACTGCCAACAGTGATGTTTCAAATGATGAAGCCAAGTGCCGGAAAATAGGATTGCAAGTTGTCTCGAGTCTCAGCTCAGAGCTTTCCAATGTCAAAAAAGCTGCTGCCATGGACTCCGATGCTCTTAGTAATGATGTTGCAAAGCTTACTCTGGGTCTTGCAAGTATTGGGGAGATTGTCAGATTAAATGAACAAACACTTCCCCAGGAAAGCAACAGAAAGTTTTCTGAATCACTGACCAAATTCATGAAAATGGCAGAAGAAGAAATCTTCAGAGTTCAAGCCCAGGAAAGCGTAGCTCTTTCTCTCGTAAAAGAGATAACAGAATATTTCCATGGTAACTCAGCTAAGGAAGAAGCTCATCCATTTAGAATCTTCATGGTAGTGAGAGATTTCCTTTCAGTCCTAGAGCGTGTTTGTAAGGAAGTCGGGATGATAAATGAACGGACAATAGTCAGCTCTGCGCATAAATTTCCAGTACCTGTGAACCCAATGCTCCCAGTTCCAGTAAATCCATTCCTCCCCCAAGTTTTGCCTGGTTTTCCTGGGAGAAGACAGTCTAGTTCCTCTGTTGAAGATTTTTCGCCGTAGTGTTGGTGAGGTTAGCCTGGTAGAGAGGCTCTGTATAAAGAAACTAGCCTGCAGGATTTTTTTTTTTTAACATCTAATTATATGTATTTCCATATTTTTGTAATTATTATATATAAGTATAATTTTGGAAATCGATTTTGATCTCATAGGAGGTACCAGGATAGACGAAGACGACTACTTGATTCATGCTGTATCAATAACAATTCATCAATGGCTAAGACAAAACATAGATATTTGCTCACATTTTACAATTACTCCAATATATGCATAATTTTTTATTTTTTTTTTGAAACATGCATAATTTTTTTTTTTTTTTTTTTTTTTTTTTGAAACCTATGCATAAATTTTTTAATATCACCCCAAAATATTTTTTGTGTGAGAAGGTAGGAGCAGAAAATTCTAATGTCCAATATAAAGTACAATACAAGATTACAAGTACCCTATATATTTTTTTGGTGAAAACAAGTACCCTATCATGGAATCAACTGATTTGTTCTATTAATGGACAAAAAAAGGTGGAAGTACCCACAATTTTGTCTACTTTAGAATTTTACAGTAGTTATTTTTTTGGTGAACACAGTAGCTATTTTACTCGTATTGTATATTTTTTTTATCTTGTCTTTTTTTTTCTACCATTTGATGCAAGTTCTCACTTCCCTGTCATGAAAATAGTTACAGGGTCAATAATTGTGGGCGAATATTCCAGAACAACCAATTTGTCAAAAAAAAAAAAAAGAAGACAATTTTACTGTATCATCATTATTTTAATTTTTTAATTTTTATTAGAAGAGGACAAGAAGGCAAATAAAAATAAATTCCCAATCACCCATAAAGCACATGGGAAAGCCATAATTTTACATTTGTAGACAAAGTAATGTAGATCAAGAAATGAGAGACAAACATGCACAACTTGGACTATGGCATGGGTTGCATTTACTCCTTTTTTTATGCAAGCTTTTGTCACAATTAATCTACAATGGTAATAAATAGATAAATAAATAATACAAAAACTTTAAAAAAATAATTACAAAAATAAAAAGAATAATTAATAACAAAATAAAAAGAGAAAGAAAAAGAAAAAGAAGGATGGTGTGTCAATGTGTCATGCAACCACCTTCCAAATGTTCAACCCTAAGATGGAAAGAACATGCATTGTTTTGAGAGAATGTGCAACAACTAGAGTACTTTTCATTCTCATCAAATCAACCAAACCACATTTTTGACTTGGCATATTATCCTTTTAAATGCTTTATACTGTGAGGAAGTCCTAATGTCTTCCTCTTTATATTGTTGCTTTACTCATCTATTTGGTTAATGGTGACATAATTATTTTTGTAAACCTACCTTTGATTTGTCCTTATAAAACCTGTTAGAGGATATATAAATGCTCATTAAGTATCTTTATTGCCTCTTTATGAGGTATGACTAATACTCGAGTGTGGGTTGACGGGTGTCCTTAAACTAGTATGTACATTGTGTTGGTTGATTGTATATATCAATTGACGAAATAATCATCCGTTGATTGCTATAACAAAATGATAAGAAAACAAGTCGATAATTCTGGTATGAGACAATATGACTATCTACCATCTAAAACTTGCTCAACACATTCCATATTACATAAAAGTCTATACAATTGTGTATGATGTGACATAAACTAAAGATAGGTCAACTTAACATGTTAAAATATACTTTAACAAGTGAATGTCACCCAACAAATTAAAGATGCCTTAAGAATCTGAAGATATACTTGTTAGAAGTAGACAATTTCATATAATTTCTGAAACTCTTAAAATAAAGAAGAGTTGATCCATGATCATGTGCAAATTCATACAGCTGCTACACAATGGTTTAAAATGCCAATAAATAAAGGCATAAGAAAGTGGTTCTGTTGTATTGTTTTTTGCAGAAACATGTGAATGATATCAGAAAGCATCACATATTCTGAAGTTAGTCATTTTACGAAGACATACATAAACAAGTGAGCAATTTTCTAACCCTTATTCTTCAATAATGCTGGTCAGATCTTTGTTTGAACACTTGCTAACTTGCAAAGCCTTTGCGTCCTTTCGCTCTATAATATGACGTGCTTCCTCTTCGGTGGCTGCTACTACGTTACGGATACTAACTTTGTTTTTCTCAGCCTTCGCTTCTGGACAGATGGTGAACGTGAAGTAGAATGTGTTGGACACCTGTATCATAGATTCTATGCAGATCAATAAATAATTTCAAGTAACTAAGTAATAATAATGGCTTAGGCATGATATTGATGTGTCTCACAACTTCACAAACAACACAGGCACACAGGCACAAAACAACAGTTCATCAGAGTATGCTCCATTTCGAGGTTCTAACTGGAAGATGTTAGATGAATTGGATCATTCTGCTACACCGAGTGAAATGAGAATAAGCTTTGCTTGTCTTCATGATAATGGACCATTAAGTGGCCAATTAGTTGACAAAGAAAAACACATGATGTAAAATATCTTGGGAAGTAGAACTGTAGAAAACTCAAGCTATTTGATTGACAAAAACATTTATTGAGAAATTCTACTCCCAACAAATTAGGGAAATTGACTTGCATAACTCTCTTTACTTAGGTAAGTACATCCTGTAGCTCTATATGTTCTTCCTGCAAACAATCAAACGAATTTTTTACAGTTTCATTTCCTGGGTAATGCAACTTCCTACGTCCAACCACATGACCACTGAAGTCTAATAATTAAGTATATTCAGACTATTGTGGATTTGTTCAAGAAAATTATGATTATTCACGATAAATCTACCTGAGTCAAGTGAAGTGTGAAGTACTCACTCCGTTCTTTTATGTTTTACTTGGTTACTGTTGATACGCAACTTGAGAAAATATTGGAAAAGGTGGATTGGGTGTAAGATAACATAGGATAAAAAAGAGTGAAAAAAAGGTGTGCGGGTTTAAGAAATAGGTGAATAAAGTGAGTGGAAAGTGTAATTATTGTGAAGTAAAAGGAGTAAAATAGTAAAAGGGATAGGACTAAAATAGTATAAAGCAGAACGGGTAGAAGAAAAAACAACGGACTAAATGAAAAATAAGTTGAACAAAAAAGAATAGAGGGAGTATGTTCTTATTACAAATATGAAACAAATTTAGTATAAATAAAACACTAAGCATTATTGATCCACCCCCCTTATGTAACTATTAAGATGGTTATAAACTAAACATTTGTCAATCATTTAGTGAACCAAAATTCAGAACGTGTTCTTCACTAGTAAATTCTGGTAAATATGTGCAAACAGCTGACAAATAAATTATTATAACTGGCGCTTACCTCACTTGACCTGATTTCAGGCCTTGTAACATGAGCTTCAACCTCAACATTAATTAAAGGATCTTCTGGATCTTCAAGTTCTGTGTAAAGGACACATGATTTAAAACGCAAAATGTCACCAACATCCACCTGCATGAAAAAAAAATAATAATCAAAGAATTTAATCACGGTTACTAGGAGAGGTTTCCTCAAATATGCAGTGGTTCGAGTAAAAAAACAGACAATGTCAAGAGTAGAGCTGGATAAATATTGACAAGAGCGACGACAAAATATATATCCCATTGTTGGCAAGACAAGATGTTAGTAGCCTCAGTAGCAAGATTGACAATTTCTAATGCAGATATTGCGGTCGACTAATGATAGCCCCTAAAGTAGTTTACAAAACAAAATTAGAGTACTACTCCAGATAATTGATTGCACATCACAGAATGAAGAAAAGCATCAGCTTCCCTATGTTCCAAACTAATCATATCACTTTCTTAGCTGCCATAAAGAACTAATAGGTTAAATGTCAAGTAATTGAAAGGCACAAATTCAATTTGTGACTTCTACAAAAACTAGGCAAGGACAACAAATCCACAACTAGGAAAACTAGGATATCCATGTCAGAATAATGTAAGGATCATCAAACAAACAAGATTACTTACAGGTTTTAAGAAGTCAACATGATCAACTTCTAGAAAAGAAGGCCTCACACCAGCAAATGCATATGCTGTAGAAAATGCAAGCTCAAATGCTCTATGCATCAGAAACCCTCCAAAGATCCTACCGTGGATATTTCTCTGCTGAGGCTGGCATATCAAAGAGTTTGCAAGACGGGTGTCCCTCAAAAGAATGCTATTTCTATCTGCCAATGCTGGCATATCACAGAAGATGCGCCCCTCAGATAAAAGAGTTGCCAATCTATCTACTTCCCCATTTGCAAAATCCTTTTTGTTTAAACCTCCTTTCGTTTTCCTATATTTGCTTCTCTCTTCTGCTTCTTCAAACAAAATTTTTTCCTTATCAGTTTCAGGAGAGAGCCTGTTAACTGGAGCAGCTTTCCGTGTCTTTGAATCCCGGGCAACGAAAATGAAATTAGCTGTAAGAGCAACTGAATCTGAAGCAAATGATCCTGCATAAGACAGCCATATTTTTTAGATTAATTTTAAGTAGATCTAGACATGTTGAACATTTGGCATATATTGTAGAATTACATTAAAATTAGCACTTTCGATATTTTTTGTGACAAATCAGAAAAATGGAAATGTAATGGGATATTACTAAGTGCAACCAATCCCATGCTAATAGCAGCTAATTATTGCAACTGGTTATTTTTGGTCTCTAGACAGCCAATAGGGTTGGAAATGTTAGTTTTGGACTAGGAGTGTAACTAAAGCAAGCAGAGATTCACATGCTCAATGATCCTAATAAATTGTAATAGTTCATAATGTGAAGATTTTACAAATTCAATCTATCTTGGAGCCTGTTTTAATTTCATAAAGTGCACTCCAGAGGCTACAATGAGACCAGATGCAAAATTGTATCAATATTCAGTACCTTCGACAGCCTGACTAACGTCCAGTTGAATCTCAATTGAAGACCACCCAACCCATATGACTGAACCAGATATCCTCAAATCACTGTCTACACTGATTGGCTTCTTCAAAACTATCCTGTCAACAGAAGCAGTGACCAGCAACAATGGTCTTGTAGTGTAGTCGTCATCAGAGCAATGCTGAACCACCAAAAATAGAATAGGTTCAGAAAATGGGGGGTTTTTACTATCAGAGGGAAATGTACAAGTACAATATAAAGGATATATTTCAATAATGTTTTGTACACCCCAGTATACAAGTACTACAATCAGAGTGCATGACATTCTTTCAGCTACTGTTCTGTTATCCTTGCTGACAGTTAAGTCATACTAATACCTTCAGGGAAGATCTTGATAGATATAATTAACTAATAAATTAAGCAGCTTAAAGCCTAAAAAGCTAATTCTTTTTTCTTTTTCTTTTTTTTTTTTTTTTTTTTTTTGGGGGTAGTCTTAGAATGGCATCAATCAATCTATTAATCAATATCAGTTTGGCTCATGTCATGGGATGTAACAAAGTTTTACACTGGCATCAAATTTATTAAAAAGGTGAAGCTGAAAAGTGTCCTCTGTCACTGCAGAATCTATATACAGGACCAACTAATGAATCCAGTGAAACCCAATTTGAAAGATGTAGCTCACACACATCAAAATCTCCTAGTAAAAACGAAATCTTAGAAAGATAGGAAGAAGTATACTTATGTGTTATGCCTGTTATGGCTAACAGCATTGTTGGAGAAACACATTCCAAGATTGATCAGGCCAGCAATGAAGGTTACTCCTTACTTGTTTGTTAGACCATTCTGAAATCCTAACTGCCTACAGTAGATGGGAAGGAAGTCTCCTCTAAGGTTCTAAGTCTCCTAAAATAATGGTTTAGTTCAAATCCATCATTGATTTCCCCTGATCCATAAAAGATCCCTTCAATGCAGATGAGGGATTGACAGAAGACCCTGAAGATCCCTAGTGCAGCCGATTTTGAAAGTTATAGCTTTAGTCTGTGAGGGTGGATAAAAATTTTCACATGAAGTAGGAATTAAACATTCCTGAATTTTTTGATAGCCAGCAAGTTACAGACAAGACTAGATACTAGACACAAAATTCATTGAATATTTATGGGTTTCTAACATCAAGCACACCAAGGAGACGTGGAAGCTTGAAAAAAGTTGTTGAAAGTTCTTCCTGACATCGAGCATCCTCTAATGAGCCTCAAAACTGCTTAGTATTTGTATTGACAATTTGAATCAGTGCTTGCCGAACCTCTTGAAATACTATGCATGTAAAGTGCTCGACGAGGCACGGAATCACACCACCACCGAGAAGTTCCACACTTACCTTGTAACATCAAAACAATTGTTTTCACCAACCATTCGACAGTCAAATATTTCATGTTCATAAAGAAGTGAAGCCAAAAGGCTCAAAATTGCTAAGGTGGATATTATTGCTACTAAATTCGACATTGAGGTGAAAAATAAGAAAAGGCCTGAGAATGAAGTACCAAATCATTTATCAAGGTTAGAGCTTGAGAATGAAGGACTTGGACGATTGCATATAGATGACGAGCTCCGTGATGATTTGTTGTCCGCCAATCAAAGCAAGAGATTACCGTGGTCTGCGGACTTAGTGAATTATCTAGTTTGAAGCTCCATTCTGCCCAAGGTAACCCTTAACAAAGGAAGAAACTTTCGCACAATGCAACGAAATATATATGGGATGATCCCATATCGTATAAGAGGGGGTGGGTGGTTTATAGTGAAGGTCACCCTCTAGGTCGGAGCCAGCACTCCAATAAATCTAAAGCTAGGTCTTTTTCTTTTTTTTTTTTTGAAGAATCTAAAGCTAGGTCTTAATTGTCCTACAGATGAACCTGAATAGCTGCTTGAATAGGTGCTCGCTAGCCACTCAAATCATCTTGCTTTCCACCCTATACAATTGAACAGGCACTTGGCCATGGTATGAGCTGGCATTTGGTTAGATTTTAGGAAATAGACCCCTCTATTCATTAATTTTTTTTGGCTGGAGGGAAATGGATGCCCTAAGGCTCTTAAAATGGACAATATCCTGTTGTTATGATACTAGTGCACCTCTTGCTGATCCCGCAATACATATTGGTAATACTTGTGAACCCTAAGGTGGGCTGATAATAAATCTTGAAAGGTCATGTGAGCAAGTTAGGTAAATGGCAAGCGAATCATCTAGCTTTTAGGGGTAGGATATAAATGGATATTTGAATAGCTGTGTGGGGTTGAACCTACAGATTGGTAAAAATGCTATGCATACTCATGATAGATCATGAAGATGTTCAAACAAGACCAATCTCCTTGACGAATCTTGCAATACATTGTACTCCATTTGTAAGCTTCTCCTACTTTGGGATCCTAGAGCTTCACAATATAGTGAAGCCATGTTTGTCAAAAATTTGTTGAAGCCACTTAAATTTTGAACAATATTAGGTAAATTAAGAGTAAGGATATGATCAGGAAAGTACTAATGCTAATAATTAAAGAAATGATAGGGGATGTAACCTGCTACAGTAGATGGACGGAAAAAGCTATTTATTATGTATTTAAGGGGATTGACAGGAAGGTGCAATGGCTAGCGTTAGACAGGTTTTTCTCCTATAGGGAAGTTGTTCTGTGAAGCCAGCAGTACTAGAAGCAAGGAAAGTGATCCAAACTCCAAAGCTAACCAGAAGAGAAGTATCCTTCAAAATAAGGTATAGTCTTGACAAAAAGATTAAGTTCAGCTCTAGTGAGTGTTTTGTCGGATTGAAATCGAGGGAAAAAAAAAAAAAAAACTTATTTTAAACAGGTTTTGTGATGGCTTCTTTCGACAATGTGGCATAGTTCCTGCGAAAATTGGAACAAAAAGGGCAAAGTTCACTGTAGTTTACACAACGGCGAAATCATACCTCATATGTACTTGGCATCCTTGACTTCAGAGCAATATATGAATGTGGAACATGCTATGCATTCTATGTCAAATTAAGTAATAGAAGCCCTCATAGTTAACTCATGACACAACATAATATCTATACAATCAACAGCTAGAGTTGCAAACCAACTAAACAAGCAAAGTAACACTACAAAGAACAAACAACAGCATAAAGTATTGAATTGGACGCCAACTAGCTTAGTTGGTAAAAGTCTAGGGTCATACCCAAACACTCGAGTTCAATTCTCGTCTACATCATTGTTCTTTGAGACCTCTCTACACCAAAAAAAAAAAAAAAAACGAATGACAATCGAAAAATTAAAATTCGGGTTTACCTTGACAGAGATAGTACCAGCAAGGGCATCAAGATCTTCAAGCAATTTCCCAATCCTCATTTCATTCCAAGGATCCCTGTACTGCTCTCTGAGGATAAAATCAGAGGAGAAATTGTACAAAACAGTCATCCTAGATTGAGCAGGAGTCCTAGTAAGCAAATGGGTTTGTGGTGGATGATCAATTGAAGGGTCATTCATAATCTCAAAAATCTTAGACCTTGTTTCCCATAATGCTATTGTTACAGGTGAATGATACATTCCAGGCCACAAACTTAAGGGCTTCTGCTTCCCATCACTCAATTCTTGTGTGCTTGAATCCTCAAATGGCTTTGGCAAATTTGAGTAAACTGAGATGAAATTTGAGGGTGTATAATTGGGGTGTTCCATTTTTGAAAAAAAAAAAAAAATTGTTCTTTGAGACAATTCGTCGAACAGTTTGTGGGCAATTGGGTGATCAAAGCAATGAAGAATTGAAGGGTAGGTGGTTTGTTTAATTTAAAGATGGGAGCTTTTTGAGAAGATTTGCAGGTGAAAGTTTGGTTTGGAATTGTGATGACGAGATAAAGCGCTTGTTTGTCTGGTGATTAAACAATTCAAGTCAAATAATTGGAAGCATTTGAATTCTGAATTATGAACAATGTACATGTTGGAAGGATGTTTCTGTATACTTCCTGTGGAGACGTGGAGTGCAGAATTAGAGAACCTAGCTTTGACTTGTTCGAGCATTTTGTGGAGCTTAGCTTATGGCTTGCCTGCAGTCCTGCCCCGTGTCGTAAGACCATCTTTTCAAATACGATATTTATATTGGTTAGGCCGATGGCTCACTAATTAAAAACACGAGATAAACCACATAAAAGTCGATCAGACGTGTCACAAACTCATGATAAGTATAAAAAAACTTATCAATTGGGGTAGAGTAATTGAAAATCAACAATTATTGTCTAATTTATAGATGATTTCTTAGAAATGGTCAGAATAAACGTGGATCGGCAGTTTGACACACAAGCAAGGTTTTGCATCCTTTCCAGCAAGAGGAAATAGAGCAATTCCTTTTCCTAACCGTATCATGTTAGCAATGTTGACATCAATAAGAAAGGAAAAGGACAGCTAAAAGGGTTATAATTCTCTTAAATGCTGGTGCTCCTAGCTTAAGTTTTGGGAAATTAATTGAAGAGGAGACAGAATAGGGTTCTTGTGAATCCTACATGGCCTTGGAAGGTCACTTGGGTAATTAAAACCATTCAATATGTCTTAATTGTCAATGTAGTCAATTATAAACTTACCTCACATCACCAACCCGACCTTTATGCGACTAACAATTAATCCTGTATTGTAATTTTGGAATGCATCCCTATAATTATTTGAACTTTCGACGCTTGGTCTTGAAATCTTCAAAAAAAATTAGTCGTGTGGAAAACATTCTAGACTTAACAAGGTTAGATTATCAAGGTGCTTTTCATGATTCTAAGAGACCTTATGAAGCTTATTTGGTCTCCAAAACTCTAAACCCAAATAATTCATACCTTACTCCATAACTTTATACCCCTCGACCCTCATAATCATGCCTTGTGCTATACCTTGGTCAAGTTTATGTCTTGCCTTATTCATTGTAGCCTTCATGTCGTACCTCTCCAAATATACCTCAAGATGAGCCAAGGCGTTATTTAACCCAATGTCACTTCGATTCGTCTCCTCCACCAAAAAAATTTCATAGCCTCATAGGGTCTGTCCGAGTCGATTAAAATTTGGGCCCAGATTCTGATCAACCCAAACACTGAAGTACTGAACCAACCATCATCTGTTCGTCACTCACTACCTTCAACAGTTCAACCCTAACTATCTCTCTCTCTCTCTTTCTCCCAAAAGCTTCAACTCACAAACCCAGAAAAACAATGGAGTAAAACCATCCTTAAACCCAAAACCCACAAAAATTAACCAAAATTTCACAATGAGCAAACCTCCATTTTCATGGCTATCCCGCTTAATCTCCACCAAAACCCTAACCCCTAAACCCACCTCAACCCCACATCATCATCACCATTATCGTACATTCTCTCTCTTCCGACCCATTTCTTCAATACCCACATTCAAATCTCCTCTACAAATCCGCCATTTTTCCGATTACAACGACGGAGAAGATGAAATGGCGCAGGCACTCCAAAACCTGAAAAATGAAGCAGAAAGGATGAAGCATAGGGAGAGAGAAGAGAAGCGAAAAGCGGGTATTGTCGTTGATGAAGCAGCTGAAGAAGAGGAGGATTGGATGGGTGTTAATCCTTTGATTGAGAAATTGGAGAAGGAAGAAGCAAAGGGTTATGGTATGCATGATAAGGTGAAATGGGATCCCAGTTTTGATGATTATAGTGATTCGGATTCTGAAGATGATGAAGCTGAAGATCCTCAAGTTATGGAGGAGACTAGGAAGTTTAATTTGATGGTTGAAAGGAAGTTTAATCGTTATCAGGAGTTGCTCAAGGAATTTGCTACCTCAAGTATGGTCTCTTTTCTCTATTTCTATTCTTTATGTCTTGATTATGTTATTAATTTGTCATTTTTCGATTGTTCTGTTTGAAATTAAGGTTTGAGAACGGTTTCGAATTGAGTCGGATTAGATCATGTTTGGCAAATGTAGCTATTGTGATTACTTCGGAAATTTTGAAATGTTGTAATGTCTTTCCAATCTCTTGTTTAGTTGGGTGGAAAGCTAGATTAGTTGTTTTGAAAGTTAGGATTTTTTTTTTTTAAAAGAAAATTGAGTAGGATTAGACCATGATTGGGGAATGTAGCTAGTAGTAGCTTTTGGATGTTAGGTGTAAAAGGTGTTAAGAGTCCATTTTAGGGAAATGGCGCAACGGATTATTAATATGGACTGCAATTGAATGTCTGGACGATAGTCTGTTTCTTGTATGGAGTTATGTGCTAGTTGATTGAAGGATCTACAAATTGACACCAATTACTGCAACCACGATCAACGGCATTGGGGTTATAAGATAGTGTTTCAACCAACTGAGTAGAATTATACTCTGTTGGTGAAAGTAGCTATTTTAATTGTTGTTAATTGCTGTAGTAGCTGTTGGATGTTAGGTGTTAGGGCCCTGTTGGGGAATTGTTGGCTAATATGGATAATAATTGAATGTCTTGACAATCTGTTGTTTAGTTGTATGGGAAGCTTATTGGTGCTTTGTAAATTAGGACCTTTTGAATCGAGTAGTAATAGACCCTGTTTGGTGAAAGTAGATATTGTTATTGTTGTTAGGTGTCATAGTAAGTATTAGATGGTTTAAAAGCCTCGTTTGGGGAAATCCTGCAATAATGTGCTGATATGGACAATTGTCAAATTGAGTAGGATTGGACCATCTTTGGCGATAGTAGCTATTGTAATTGCTATTAGTTGTCGTAGAAGCTTTTGGATTTTGAGTATTACAGCACCTTTTGGGATAAGTTTGTAATGTTGTGTTAACAGGGACAATAATTGAATTTCTCATAAATATGTTGTTAATACTTTTCTGGAGTAATATGCTAGCTAGTTGATTGAAGGATTTTTCGAAAAAGGCATCCCTTAGTGTAGCTATTTGGGATTGGAGGCAGTGGGTTCAAAAAGATTGTATTGTATGTTATGAATATTTTGTGGGTTATGAAAGCTTGCAATGCTTTCATGAAGCTTCTATTATTATAGAGGCTAGATAGTGGAAACAGGACAGGGAAATTTAAATTAATCTTCTTACATTTCTGAAGAATGATTTCTTGAGGTGGTAAAAAAATTCAGTGTATGGTATGTTACCACTCATAGTTTTGCTTTGTGTAGCTTAGTGCAATATGTTTTTGCTATTATGAATTTTTTTGTCTTTGCTTGATTAATCAGAACCTGAAAATTTAGATCCTTTCAATTCTTATTAGTTTATTAGCTCATATCATCTCCTAAGACGATGCATGCATTGAACTTGTAGCAAAACCTATATGAAACAATTGATTGTTGCTTAAATAGATACAAAAAATTGTAGTAGCTATCTGGAAATATTGGAGATACAGAAACTAATGTGGAGTGTGGACAATTATGTAAGAAAGTATATTTATGATCTTTTTTCAAAATTCTCGAAAGTGTATTGGCTCTCAACTTCTGCATATGGTCTGCTTAACCCAAGGAGTTGTAATTTATTTATTTATTATTGTGTAAAAATTTACTTTGAATAGTTGCTGAAGTCTGGGTTGCATTATTATGTAGTTTTATCATACTTAGAAGTTAGAATTGGTAAGTTAGAGACATTTTTGTAAACAATTTTTATCCATACCATCTTTGTATTCATTTTTATAATCAAACTTAGGCCTGCTATAATATGAAATGACAAACAGCTGAATGTAATTGATGATTTGGCCAGCTAGTTGTTAAGAATATCTGACAAACTGTTTGTATTAGTGCTGTTATTAGCTGTAACTGTTTAAAGGTGTTAAGAGCTTTCTGAATCAATAAACTTGAGTTTGCCTAAAAAATAAAATCAATAAACTTGAGCTAGTAGCTTTTGATGAACAGCTGTTCAGAGGCAAACTTCTAAGGCTCTTACCTAGAAAATGTTTTACCAAAAACAGGAGCTTGGAGGTTGAGATGGTCAAATGTTTGAGCCCCCTCAGCGCTTGAACCAAATATCTCCGGAGACTGTACACAAAATTCTTTGGAAATTCCAGTTTTGTAAGAGGGAAATATTGTTAGAGTTTTTAAAAGTACCTCCCCCCCCCCCCCCCCTCCCCAAATGATGTGTGTCGTTTATTTAGGATCTGCTTTATTGGACGGTGTAAGAGTCAAAATATGTCACCTGTGTGGCCTTGGCTTCTGTCTATGCATGAGAATTGAGCATGACTTTATGAAGTTGTGCCTAAATTATCAATTATCTCACAGGAACTTTTGATGATGGCTTGAAATGGATGAAAAAGATTGATAAGTTTGAGGAGAAGCATTTCCGTCTCCGACTGGAGTACAGAGTCATTGGAGAATTGATCAATCGTTTCAAGGAAGCCACTGGAAAAGACAAGTTTCTTCTTGCCCAGAAATTGAACAGGGCTATGAGGTTGGTGGAGTGGAAGGAAACTTTTGATCCTAAAGATCCTGCCAATTATGGAATTATTCACAGGGAGGAATTGCCTTCTTCAGAAGTCGTCAATGATGTTGAAGTTGAGAGAGAAAAGTCAATGATAGAAGGTAGGATCGATGATAGTGATGAAGAAGAGTTTGATGACATGAAAGAGAGAGATGATATACTTCTGGAGAAGCTTAATGCTATTGACAAAATGCTAGAAGAAAAATTAACAGCATTGGATCATACATTTGGAAGGAAAGGAAAACTTTTGGAAGAAGAAATTAGAGATCTTGCAGAGGAGAGAAATTCCTTGACAGAGAAGAAAAGAACACCAATGTATAGGAAAGTAAGTGTCAGCTTCATCTTTATCGCACTGATATTTCAATCCTATGCCACCTTATACAGACGTTTTGCAAAAATACCTACATTGACTTTAGCTTAAAATGCGCTCTTCTGTATTGGCTTTAGAATTTATTCTTATGATATTAATATTCTCATATTAGTCCGATATTTTAAACGTCTGTGTTGAAAGTGTTCAGTTCAAAATTCTAGTTGATATCTTATCAACGCATATGATTATCACATTTACTTGAATGAGTTACAACCTCCTGATATGGGGATTTATATTTCCTGACAGTATTCTGACTGGTAAGTTTATAAACTAAATTAGCTGGATAGATGCTAGTTATATAATAATGATTATAGCTTAATTTGGTGGCGAGTTGTTGCTGTAATGTAGTAGTTTGATAGGTCAAATCATTTTTCATGTCCTTTTGACAGAAATTTTAGTGTACAACAAAGATTGCATAGCTTGGTCTATTTAGTGTATGTGAGTCATGTGACAATCAACGAAGTGACTTTTTGGCATTGAATTTCAGGGATTTGATGCACAATTGATTGATATGAACCGGACGTGCAAAGTGACAAAGGTATAATTGCACCCTTCTATTAGTTTTCTGTTCTTAGCTGGTTAAAATCTCTTCTCTAACTGGGCTTCACGCTCTAGGGTGGTCAAGTGATCAAGTACACGGCAATTATAGCATGTGGGAATTATAATGGTGTAGTTGGTTATGCCAAAGCTAAAGGTCCAGCAATACCTATAGCACTTCAGAAGGTATGTAATTTAGTTGCTAAATGATTCTCCAAGTTGGCTTTGATGACTTGTTTAATTGTCAATGCAAGTTTCCTTCATTTAAATACTGTTACAATTTGTTGTCAGGTTTGACACATAATCATGGCCATATGCAACTATAAATTATCTTACAGCTAACAATTGCTGTTATACAGGACATGAGTCATGTTATTCAGTATTGTAGTACGAATAAGGAATTGTTGTTGTTGATTTTCCTGTAGTTGTAGAGCTCAGCAAGTGTGTAATGTTGATATGCGCTTGGTCATCAAGGGCCATGGTGTAAATTTTTCTTTCAAACCAATTGTTGCCAGTTTTTACATTTGTGAAACAATAAATTTCCAACAATTAAATTTAAGATCCAGTCAAAATTAGTGGCACACTGTTCCCAAAGAACCGTGGAATCCATGGGAGGAACCCTTCCACTTTTCATTCCAGGTGCGGAAAATTCTAAAATTGAAGGTTATGCACACATAGGACCAATTTTAGAGGTTTTGGGACCCGGTGTCCAAAAACCTCGAGATTGTAGGGGATGCATATTGGGGGTCATATAACATTGTTTTGAACCATATATGACCAGCTGACCACTAGTCGGGTATATAAAGTCCTCTTGGTAGCGTTAAGTTAATGAATTATGCGTAAGTTGTAAACGGGTAAATTGGCAATTTAAAAGCAAAAGTGGATGGTTCCAACTTCCAACCACCCAAATAGACTCCCGGGGTGTCTTGGGGTCTAAGGGAAGCACCCTGGCCTTTATTCTTTTTGGGTCTGAAAAAGTCAATTTTTTTTTCAAACCTGAAGTATATAATCCACGCATTTGGGCCAATTTTGGGAAATTTTCCAAAATTGAAGTGAATGTGTGGGGTATCCTCTAGGGTCATATAAGTTGGTTTTGAACCATAAGAGGTTTATCAATAGGCTTATAAAGTCCTAAAAATGAGTTTGGTTCAATGATGTGGCTAGTTTGGTATGTTGTATTATTAGTTGTGGAAAACTGCTAGAGATGGTTCCAGTAATATATTGGCATTTCAGCTGCATGGAGCCTTCATCTTCATCAGTGTTGTTATTTTTCAAACTCATTACTTACCAACATTCCATCATGATGTGTATTTAGTATTACACCATTACACTATTTTGGTGCTGGTGTTGGTGTTAGTATTAGTGTTAAATAACTCAACACCAATAGTTATAATGGAATGAAAATGGGAGCCTTTTTATCTCAAGATGGGAATATGTATGTTATATAACTAAATGTATATAATATTTTTGGACCGGACAAGATTATGCATTGAGGTGTTGTTGAGGAAGCACATACATGGTACTGACTCTTTTTGACTGTTATTGATAAATTTACATACTATGACTGGTTGATCATTTCTCCTGGTATTTGATGTTACAGTAGTATTGTATGTCTGTTTACTGAGCTAGAATAAGTAGTTTATGTCTGTTTATGAACCATCATTTACCTATTCATTATTGTGACCTGCTATTATTTTTTATCACCGTATTTTTATGCAGGGTTGTAGTAATGCCATTTTATTGGATGACATCTGACTATTATTTTCGTTTACATGAACAGGCATATGAGAAATGCTTTCAGAATCTCCATTACATTGATAGATATGAGGACCATACAATTGCACATGCCATACAGACTACATACAAGAAAACAAAGGTTCCCCCTCTCTTTTTCTTGCAATCTTGTACTCGTACTTTGGCACTTTGCTTACAAATTCACTTTGTTGTGAACTGATGCTCACTGAATATCATGTTATGCTCTGAATGCTATCTTAGGTCTATCTATGGCCTGCAAAAACTGCAACGGGAATGAAGGCTGGCAAAACTGTACTCACAATTTTGAACTTGGCTGGCTTTAAAAATGTCAAATCAAAGGTATGTATCAGCTTTATTAGCTATTACACAGGGCCTTTAGGCTGTCTTGGTTGGATGGAATTGTTTTCCAATTTTCCAAGAACACAGGATTCCCCCTTGTCTGCAATTTGTTTGCAAAAGGAAGAACACAATAATTTTCAGCTGAACATAGATTTCTAAACGGTGGAAAATACTTTCCTCGAAGAACCTCAGTTTATTCTTCTCCTCTCACCTCCGTTCCCCCTTTTTCTTTTTCTCCCCAACTTCTCTTTTAAGGAACTAAACACAGGGAGATAAAATTTAAAATCTTTAATGATGCATTTTGTTAGATCAATAACCCTGCCTTTTCAATACCATTCTGGTGGATATAGCGTTGCTTATGAACGTGTATTATTCTTGTCTGTTTAGGTTATCGGTTCAAGGAATCCACATAACACTGTCAAGGCTCTTTTCCAAGCGTTAAATGCGGTGAGTAGTAGATTTAGCTTGCAATCCCCGTTTCCCCTTTTACTCCCATGGTCGGGGAATTCTCATCACTGTTTCCTCATTGCTGTTTATTGTTATGTGTTTTGCACAGATCGAAACTCCAAAAGATGTTCAGGAGAAGTTTGGCCGAACTGTTGTTGAATCTTATCTTCTATAGTTGAAGTTCCAAACCATTTTCTTTCAACTTTGCCCATTTTTTTTGGTTTCTTTCTACAAAAGAATCATTTTTTCCTTCGGGATAGAAAGGGAAGATAGCTGAAGATCATTTTTGTTCACTCTTCTTAAACAATGTATTTTTGTAGTTTAGTATTGTATCCGCAGAGGAATTCGTTGTCCAGGATCAGTTTTAAATTTTCTTCTGCTTGGGTTGTAAAGGCGAAAATAGTCATAGTATTCAGCTTTTTAAATATTGAATAATCTTCCAAATTCGGGGGGAAGGAATGTTACATTTTTCACCTTTTCTTTGTCATTCAAACATTCAATTGCTATTTTGTGTATTAGTGCAAAATAGATAGGTGGAATTGACAATTGTATAACCTAATTGGACAACTGTAATTGTGTAAATCAATCAACAGATTAACGAAGGAACAAGTCAATTAATTGCAAGACTTAATCTGATAGCAAGATTAAAATATACTGTATTAGTTGTGAAAAGAATATTTTTGCATGATTAACAAGTGATTTATGCACCTATTTATGCAGTATTACGATAAGTTAGCTTGTCACGCTTTACACCATACCATGAGAAGTTAAGAACATTGATGAATTTTTGGTTTTTCTAGGTGGATGTTAGTAGATCATATCTGTTACTGTATTATTAAAGCAAAGATGCCTTAGCAAGCCATAACATGTACTCTTACAAACGTAACCGCAATTATGTTTTTGGTATTATAGAAAAAAATTAATATACTTTTTTTAAGGCATTTTATGGTTGCCGATCCACGTCCTACATCCCTCTTCAAAACACTTTTAGAGAGGTTTGATCCCACAATCTCATGATACTTTTTCACTCGAATCAAAGGAATATGCGATTATGTGAATAGTGAAAAAAAATAAATAAATTTCCATTAACAAAGAGATAATACATTATACAACCATGGTGGGGGCCGTGGGCTCCTAATAAAACACAGTAAATTATAGCCAATGCATGCAAAATTGCAAAGAGCCAAATAGCTAGAATAAATGTGACAAACAATTATTTACCAAAAATCAAAAAACGTGACAAACAATTTCCTCCAAAAGTCAAAGTACACCAACAAAAAAAAATCCTTAAGTACGTGGCTTAATTTATAACACAATTACGTGTGGTTCACTACTCACTAGTATATACAAAAACTTCCACTGTCCTAAGCTTGTACGCAAATAATAACTCCATAAACATTTGTTACATAAATCATTAGTTTCATACTTTCATCACACCAAAAAACACTTCATCTTCATCTTTATCTTCAACTTCAAAAACACCAAAAATATGGAAGATGCTAACCAAGCCCAAAAGGCCCACATTCATGTTCTTGTGCTTCCATACCCAAGCCAAGGCAGGATCAACCCAATGCTACAATTCTCCAAAAGGTTAGCTCATAAAGGCATCAAGCCCACCTTTAGCCCAACCCTTTGCTTCTCCAAAATGATGGACACGACCGCGATCACAGCCCATTATGGCTCACCAATCAATGTACGGCCCATTTCCGATGGGTTCGACGAAGGTGGGTTCATCCAGGCTGGGTCCATTACAGCCTACTTGGATAGTTTCAAAACCATTGGCCCAAAAACACTGGCCCAACTCATTAAGAAGTTAGCCGAGGAAGGTGATCCAGTTAAGGCGGTTATATATGATGGGCAGTTACCTTGGGCCTTGGATGTGGCTAAGCAGTTTGGGCTTAGTGGGGTGTTGTTCTTTCCTGAGTCTTGTTCAGTTAATAGTGTGTACTACCATGTACAATGTGGGCTGGTTAAGGTCCCTCTTATGGGTTCAAGCCCAACAACGGTCTCGATTCCGGGGGTGCCGGAGCTCCAGCCATCGGAGGCACCATCGTTCGTTGCGAACGGGTCGCACCCGGAGTGGTTAGCTTGGGTGTTGAGGCAGTTTTCTGATATTGGTAGAGTGGATTGGGTGTTGTGTAGTGTTTTCTATGAGATGGAAAAAGAGGTATGTCCAACACTTGAACATTTACAAAAATTCAATGATTATACTTTTTATGTTTGGTCTATTAACGTGACCACCAATATCCCAAATAATTGATTGCTTGATAGGTACATTTTTGTCCTACAACCTATAATTCCACCTCCACCGTTTTCGACTTTTGACATTATCACACTTGCTAATTATTCATGATAAAATTAATATATAAAGTACTTGTATGTTAATTACGTTCTCTTTATACATTTTTAATTACCCCATTAAATATAAATGTTCAAAATGTGCGTTGGCAAATATGTCGAGTCATTACAAAACAACTAAAAGAACAAAAAAAGTAACGATAAGTGAAAGAGAAATATTAAAATATGCCAGCTCAAAATTGTGTTTATATAATTAGTTAATATTGTGTGACCAACTTTTGATATATAGTGAAAGTAAAGTACTAAATAAGGTGTGACTTTTTATGGCCCAGTAAAAATATAGACCTTGTACTATCTAGAGTCTGTGTATTGTAACTTTGTAAATTATTTATGTTGAGGGGTTGAGGTAATGATAATATCCAACATTCCAACGTTACGTGACAGCTAATATGTATCGTGTTAACTTATTATTGTTATTTGTATATATAGGTCGTTGATTGGATGACCAAAATGGGTTGGAAAATACGAACAATTGGACCAACAATTCCATCATACTATCTTGACAAAAAAATGCAAGATGATAAAGACTACAGCTTCCAACGCTTCAAGCCGATCACAACCTTATGCAAAAATTGGTTAGACTCCAAGCCGAAAAACTCCGTTGTTTACATGTCCTTCGGAAGCTTAGCTAAGTTATCCGAACAACAATTCGAAGAGCTAGCATGGGGTATAAAAAACACCCAACAAAGCTTCTTATGGGTTGTAAGAGAGCTAGAACAATCAAAACTACCAAAGAAGTTTATAGACGAAACCTCGAAACAAGGCCTAGTGGTGGGATGGACCTCACAACTAGAGGTCTTGTCACACGAGGCGACAGGGTGTTTTGTGACACATTGTGGGTTTAACTCGATACTTGAAGCGTTGTCCCTTGGAGTACCGGTGGTGGGTGTACCGCAGTGTTTTGATCAAGGGACTAATGCGAAGTTTGTGGAGGATGTTTGGAGAGTTGGTGTAAGAGCTAAGGTGGATGAAAAAGGGGTTGTGAAAAGAGAGGTATTAGAGGAATGTATAAGGGAAGTTATGGAAGGTGAGAAAAAGGAAGAGTTTAGGAAAAATGGTGATAAATGGAGTAGGTTGGCTAAAGAAGCAATGAGTGAAGGTGGAAGTTCTTATAAAAATATTGATGAGTTTGTAGCTTTTTTAGGTAAATGTTAGCATGCACCTTAAATTCATGTTTATTGTGTTAAAGATGTTGCTTAAGTTTGATAGTAGTATGTACATTGTGATGTTTAATGCAAATTTTACAAAATAATAATAAACCCACTTCCATGAGTTGGATACCTTTAGAAACATACATGGTACCATTATAATACTAAATAGTACATTAAATTATTAATACTCTGTACTATTTGACCGCATAATTGTACTGTCTTCAATTTTTGAGGATTTCCCTTAATAATTTGCATGTATTGTGGGTGAAATGTGAGTCTTACCATTTGTTGCTAGCTAGAGCAGTTGTGATCCTTTATTTGTTGGATTTTGGAAGGTAATCTATGGTAAAGACATGGTAACTGGGTTAACCCAAAGAGCTATATTATGCGGGTAATTACTTATTAAGAGCATTAACGATACAATGCCCAAGAGACATTTTCAGAGCCGGGTGTTTGAAATACGTACTACTTATGAGTCTTCTGAGCAACCTAAGCATATTACCATATAGCTAGAGTTGACATGCAATAGACCATATAGCTAGAGTTGACATGCAATAGACCATTACACTAATTAGTGGGAGTTTTTAAAACCGCCATCCTATGACTTGGACGACAGAAATCCAACCAAGTAGCATGGAGGCTATTAATTGCTTCAATCGGGGCGATTGCTTTTTTGAAATTGGGTATTTCGATGAGATCCATATCGTCCAAACATTAGGGGATGCATTCAGGGGTCATATAATATTGGTTCGACCAATGTATGACCATTATTCGACTACGTACAGGCCCCGTGAAAACTTATAGCCAATACAAGAGGCGTGCACGAAAACGGGTAATTTGACCGTTTTAAGGAAAATCGGAGGGTTCCACCCACCCAATTGGACTCCTGAAGTTTATTAGGGACCATGGAAAACATCTCGCCAATTTTTATTTCTGGGCGAAAAAAGTCAAAAAAAATTCCCAAATTGAAGGCTATAATCTACGCTTTTTGAGGAATTTTTGATGTTGCAGGGCAAGTTGGCGAAAAGTCTTGAAACCCTAGGGGATACATCTTAGTGTCATATAATGATGTTTGGAACCATATATGACCATTACATGTTATCATAAATGTCCGTTATAAGCTTGAATTCACGAAATTGGTGCAAGTTTCGAACGGGCAAATTGACCGTTTTAAAGTAAATTGGATGGTTCCATCCACCCAATTGGGCCCCCAGAGGGTATTAGGGACCATGGTAAATATTTCGCCAATTTTTATTTTCAGGCGAAAAAACGTCAAAAAATTCCAAAATTGAAGGCTATAATCCACACTTTTTGAGGAATTTTGACGTTATGAGGCCCAGCGGTGAGACCCTAGGGGATACTTTTTAGATTCATATAATGTCGTTTGGAACCATGTATGACCATTATATGGTGTCATAAATGTCCGTTGTAGGCTTGAGTTCACGAAATCGATGCAAGTTTCGAACGTGTAAATTGACCGTTTTAAGGCAAATTGGATGGTTCCACCCACCCAATTGAACTCCCAGAGGGTATTAAGAACCATAGTAAACATCTCGCCAATTTTTATTTTCAGGCGATAAAAGTCAAAAAATTCCAAAATTGAAGGCTATCCACGCTTTTTGAGAAATTTTTTATGTTACGGGGCCCGGTGGCGAAAAGTTTTAAGACCCTAGTGGATACATCTTAGGGTCATATAATGACATTTGGAACCATATATGACCATTATATGTTGTCATAAATGTCCGCTGTATGCTTGAGTTCACGAAATCGGTGCAAGTTTCGAACGGGTAAATTGACCGTTTTAAAGCAAATTGGATGGTTCCACCCATCCAATTGGATTCCCAGAAGGCATTAAGTACTGTGGTAAACAGCTCGGTAGTTTTTATTTTCGGGCGAAAAAGGTCAAAAAATTTCAAAATTGGAGGCTATAATCCACGCTTTTTGAAGAATTTTTTATGTTACGGGGCCCGGTGTCGAAAAGTATTGAGACCCTACGGGATACATCTTAGGGTCATATAATGACGTTTGGAACCATATATAACCATTAAATGTTGTCATAAATGTCTGTTGTAGGCTTGAGTTCACGAAATCGGTGTTAAGTTTCGAACGGGTAAGTTGACCATTTTAAGGGAAATTGGATGGTTCCACCCACCTAATTGGACTCCCGGAGGGTATTAGGGACCATGGTAAACATCTCGCCAATTTTTATTTCCGGGCGAAAAAAGGTAAAAAAAATTCTAAAATTTAAGGCTTTAATCCATGCTTTTGTAGAGGAATTTTTGATGTTACGGGGCCCGGTGGCAAAAAGTCTTGAGGCCTTAAGGGATACATCTTAGTATCATATAATGACGTTTGGAACCATATGTGGTCATTACATGTTGTTATAAATGTCTGTTATAGGTTTGAGTTCACGAAATCGATGCAAGTTTCGAACGGGTAAATTGACCGTTTTAAAGCAAATTGGATGGTTCCACCCAGCTAATTGGACTCCCGAAGGATATTAGGGACCATGGTAAACATCTCGACAATATTTATTTCCGGGCGAAAAAAGGTCACAAAAACTCCATAATTGAAGGCTATAATCCACGTTTTTTGAGGAATTTTTGATGTTACGGGGCCCGGTGGCGAAAGTCTTGAGGCCCTAGGGGATACATCTTAGGGTCATATAATGACGTATGGAATCATAAATAACCATTAAATGTTGTCATAAATGTCCGTTGTAGGCTTGAGTGCACGAAATCGGTGCAAGTTTCGAACGGGTAAATTGACCGTTTTAAAGCAAATTGGATGGTTTCACCCACCCAATTGGACTCCCGGAGAATATTAGGGACCATGGTAAACATTTCACCAATTTTTATTTTCAGGCGAAAAAAGGTCAAAAATTTCCAAAATTGAAGGCTATAATCCATGCTTTTTGAAGATTTTTTATTTCTTGATCTTCGACGAGAAGCGTGACCAGATTTTAATCAATGCTTCCAAAATATTCACCTTGAACCACAAATAAACACCATAAGGTCGGGTCTGTACACATATTACATATTTCCGAGACGAAATAGTGGGAATTTCGATTTCAAATTGGGAAAATCGGGATTTTTGCACCTCTTTTTTGTGTTCTCTTCCTCTCCATTAGATCAACTTTTTACATTACTTTTTTCTTTTTCTTTTTCATTCTTCAACAAAATAAATAAATAACACTAGTCGACTAAAAAGATGGGTGTTCTGGTTAAAAAAAGAAAAAAAAAAAAAAAGACGGATGTTCAATGCAAATTTTACAAATAATAAACCCACTTCCATGAGTTCGATACCTTCAGAAACATACATGATAGATGGTACCATTATAATATTAAATAGTACATTAAATTATTAATACTATGTACTATTTGACCGCATAATTGTACTGTTCAATTTTTAAAAAATTATTATCATGTATGGACGTATGGTAGATGCTGGTGAATGTTAACTGTATATCGTTGTAAATCACCCTTACTTTAGACAATAAGCTAAAAATGAGAAATGGAGATATCATCTCTTTCCACTGGTATTATCTTTAATTTTCTCAATGAAACAAATGATTTCATAGTTTGTGTTAAATGGAGATAAAAATTAGAGCCATTTTCTCTCACATTAAAAGCCAATATAGCTGGGCTTATTACGATTTCATCCATCAACGTCAAAAATCTTCAATTCTCCATCAAATGATTCTATTTTAGCTCCAGTGACCAAATTTGGCCAATGACATACATTGGTATTTATTTTCTACTCTATTTTTTATTTATTTATCATTTTGTATCTTTTAGATGTTTGATTACAATTGCCATTTTGAATATATTGGAATGTTTCAATATAATAATCCATTCTCCTTATTCACTTATTACAAAAATAAAATAAAATAAAATATAAAGTAAAATATAAAATTTTCTGGGCTTCCATTCATTCTTTTGTAATCCGTACAAAATTATATTTTGTTTGCCAATAATATAAATTCAAGGACATTTAAATGAAAATCCAATGAGTAGAAGACAATCTTAAAAGTCTTTTTCTACAATAATAAAGCACTAGTTTAAATCCCGTGCAAATGCACGGTTGTTATTAATTTTTTTATAGAGTTATTATTGTATTGAATTTTTTTTTTTTTAAAATTATACTCATAATATTAATTCAAAAGTAAATATAAAAATATATTAGTTGGGTTTATATGGAGAGTTATTATTGTTAAGAATTTTAACTGGAAGAAAGATATTTTTCATTATTATACTAGTAAAATGATTTTCTTAAAGAATCTTCGTAAAAACGAAAAGTAAAATGGACGGGAAAATTGTTAATGATATTACGACAAGTGTCATTTTAGATTCGCTTTTAGTATATGTTAATTGATTAGACATAGGATATTTTGAAGCATACCACGTGACTAGGACACAATTAAATAATGTAGTTTTCTTCCACGATAGTATAGTTGATCAATTCATTTTGTACTTGTAGGGTATTATTTAATTTATTAGAATAAAAATTACTTGTAAATCGTAATTAAATAGTTTGTCATATTAACATAATGACATCACCACTGATGTCAGGGAATTTGTTTGCGGTGAAGTACTCTCCAAGTAGCTAGCACAAGGCTCTACTAATTTCCTCCCTATAAATACACTTCATTCCCTCAACCCTAATAACCTCTGAAACAACATATGTACATTTATTTTTCCCATAACTAAAACAACTCCATCATTTGTACCATCTCCGTTTCAAAAAATCTTAACGCTTATTATTTGCACACAAATTTGGTTACTCCGATAACAACCATCATGGAGGACACTAAAAAAGCCCATAAAGCCCATGTTCTTGTTCTACCATACCCGGCCCAAGGCCACATTAACCCAATGCTTCAATTCTCGAAACGTTTGGCCTCTAAAGGGATCAAGCCTACATTAGTCCCAACCATTTACATTACCAAATTAATGCCAACCACCACCATCACTACGGCCCAAAACGGCCAAACAATACAAGTACGACCTATCTCTGATGGCTACGACGAGGGTGGTTATAACCAAGCTGAGTCTACCGCGGCCTACTTGGATAGCCTTCGGGCCAACGGTTCGAACACGTTGGCCCAACTTATTAAAAAGTTAAATGAGGAAGGGGACCCAATTAAGGCAGTAATTTATGATGGGTTCTTACCTTGGGCCTTGGATGTGGCCAAGCAACTTGGGCTTATTGGGGTGGTGTTTTTTACTCAATCTTGTACAGTAAATAGTATTTACTATCATGTTCAACGTGGGTTGATCCAGCTCCCGCTTTCGGACCCTGACTCGACTACCATCTCGGTCCCTGGGGCTCCGGAGCTCCACCCGTGGGAGGTTCCGTCATTCGTGCAAAATTATGGGTCGTACCCGTTTTGGTTTGATGTGGTTTTGGAACAGTTCTCAAATATTGATCAAGTAGATTGGGTGTTGTGCAATATTTTCTATGAGATGGAGAAAGAGGTACGTAACCTTTTGTATGAAGTGTTTTGGTCCACACCTTTTTGTTATTGAACTAATTGATTGCACTTTAATTACTTATCTGCTACTTATTTAATACTTTCGCTGTTTTTTTAGTTGACACATTTTTATTACCACACCACGCTAGTCAACGCATGTTTTTAATGCCTAATAACTTCAATCATCGTAAAATTATAAAAAGTGGATATTAATAAATATACATATAGACGATTGAAACAAGATCCCACATGATTATATTTTATCGTACCTATAAATCACAAAACGAGTCAAAGTGTAGTGTGTGAATAGTGTAAAAGTCAAACGGTGTCAACTAAAAAAACAGAAAAGTATCTAGTTAGAAACAAATTTTGTCTGCATTAGGTATTAAAATATCTAATTCGTAGAGACTTTTTTTTTAGGGTAAGTACTTGGCCTAAAGATGTCCAAAAAATGGCTTGTTTTGACCTATTTTTAGGCTTGTTGTCTAATCATGCATGTCTACTTTTCTTTTTTAAAAAAAAACAATATAATCTTAGGGCATGTTCATATTTACTTAATTTCAGTTCAGTTCAGTTCAGCTCCAATCAGTTCACTTTAGTTCAGCTCCCAATTTCCTTCTCTCATAAAATATTTTAGTCTAACTCAGTTCAGCTCCAATCAGTTCAGTTCAGCTATCAGTTCAGTTCAATTCAGTAAATGTGAAGATGCCCTTAATATTTAACCTATTCATCAACTTTACTAACTAGTTATAAAATAAAATTATGAAAGCTTAATACTCCGTATAATGTATACTTCTTAGGTTAGTAATTGAATATAAGCTCATAAATGATACTCCGTAATAAATTCAACTAATGAAAGTTCAAACATAATAATAAGTCGGACTTATATAAGGTGAAATACAAACACTAAAGGAGCTTTAAACTCTAGATAAGATTGAAATTTGAATTGTTATCTTATGCAAAGTAGTTTACAATTCGACCACACTCTCTTCCAAACTCCACCTACTCAAATGATTGGCTAGCTTATTGGCAAATAACAGAACAGAATTGTCTCATATTTCAAAGGCCTTGTTCTCACACTTCTATCCAAAAAGTCGTAAGATTCTGTATAATTGTTGTAATAATATATACTTTCTCCATTTCTTATATGTGTTAATTGTACGACTTTAAGGAAACAGATAAACTATATAAACAATTTTAATGTTTGTATAAATCATATAGATCATGAAACTATGCTTGTTTTTAATGTTAATATGATTATATATATATTGATCGTCATTTATTAACGTATGCTTTAATATGATTAATTTCTTAGGGAGTTGATTGGATGGCTAAGATGTGGAAAGTAAGAACAATAGGACCAACAGTTCCATCATATTACCTTGACAGAAGACTAGAACATGACACAGATTACGGCCTTCAGCTAATCAATCCAGATACCCTATGCAAGAATTGGCTAGACTCGAAACCAAAACACTCCGTCATCTACGTATCCTTTGGTAGCGCGGCAAAATTATCCGAACAACAATTCGAAGAATTAGCACAAGGCTTAAAAAACAGCCACCTAAACTTCTTGTGGGTGGTTAGAAAGGCAGAACAAGAAAAACTTCCTAAGGGTTTTATCGACCAAGTATCGGACCATGGTCTTGTGGTGGGATGGGCCTCTCAATTAGAGGTATTATCCCACGAGGCGATAGGGTGTTTCGTGACACATTGTGGGTTTAACTCGATACTTGAAGCATTCTCCCTCGGAGTGCCTGTAGTGGGGATGCCTCAGTGGACGGACCAAGGGACTAATGCGAAATTTGTACAAGAGGTATGGAAAATTGGTGTACGAGTCAAGGTAGACGAGAATGGGATTGTGCAAAGAAAGCAAGTAGAGGAATGTATTAGGGATGTTATGGAAGGTGAGAAAAGTGAAGAGATTAGGAAGAATGTGGCTAAGTGGAAGAAGTTAGCTAAAGAGGCAGTTGATGAAGGTGGTAGTTCTGATAAGAATATTGATGAGTTTGTGGCTTATTTAGCAGGATGTTAGAAGCTGATATGATGTAATATTGATATAAAGTGTGGCTTATCTAGGAGGATTAATAACTTTGTATTTGTATGTTACAACTCATTTATGAGTAATTTTTATCACATTTCTATTCTCTTTAACAATCAAATTTCATGTGTGTCAAAGTGTCAAACTAACTCTTACATAGAATAGTGCTTATTTGTAATAGTTAGAAGACTACGAAAAGTTTTATTGCAATATTTCAATGTTAAGTTAATCTTATTCCATTGACTCAAAATATAATTACCCCATAAATACCAAAGACAATTATTGAATGCGGTAATGTCGAGTAAAGTTAACACTTGTATAAATTAATCACATTATTTAGTATGGTTTCTTTTAATTTGTAAAGAATAACCCTACTAAATTGTCAAATTTTTGTCGTTTTTACACCACAATCACCTTAATCAAAAGAAATAATTATAGATTTCACCTTGAAATAAAATAGACAAACGAAATATTTCAAAAACAATAATGTTGCAATTAATAAATTTTTAAAAATTGAACATATCACACGATTGTAACGTTTTGTACTTCAAAGGTTTTTCGACATTCTCACATGATTATCATTGGCTCATTCCCGACGGCTAAGAAGGTGGTACTTTACTACTAAAATAACACGTCTACGAGACTAAGACAAACACTAGTGTCACTAGGTACTTAATTAGTAGTTTCGTTTCCAAATTTTATACAACTCGTCAACTCTACATTTGAGATAAAATTAAATTACTCCAATATTTAATACAATTGTTGATGTCATCGCTAATGTCACATATGGCATCTGTTGAATTTAACCTAGGTGTTGCTATTTTATAATGCAATTTGTACAACTTATTAATTTACTTTATCTACTTAGATATATATCGTTGAACATCAGAACATGGCTGTTCCTTCCTTCACCATTCATCACCCAACAAAGAATTTCATATCCCCGAATTCATTTGTTACAGTAAGAAATCGAATTTCTTTGACAAACTACGTACCAAACAAAGGTGACGAATAATTATTTTTATTCAAAAACTCCGAAATCAGAGTCAGTCATTATGGAGGTTACTAAACAGGCTCATAAAGCACATGTTCTTGTGTTTCCGTTTATAGGCCAAGGCCATGTTAACCCAATGCTCCAATTCTCAAAACGAATGGCTTCCAAAGGCATCAAGCCCACCTTAATCACAGCCCAATACATTTTCAAATCTATGCAAACCACCACCATCCAAACCCAATTTGGTCCACCGATTCAAATTCGATCCATATCCGATGGCTACGACGATGATGGAGGTAACCACCCGGAGTCTATTGCGGCCTACTTGGATAGTCTTCGGGTCAATGGGGCTAAATCTCTGGCCCAACTTATTATGAAGCTAAAAGAGGAAGGTGACCCGGTTCAAGCGATCATATATGATGGGTTCTTACCTTGGGCCTTGGATGTTGCTAAGCAATTTGGGCTTGTTGCTGGGCTGTTTTTCACCCAGTCTTGTACAGTGAACAGCATTTACTACCATGTTCAACGTGGGCAGATCCAGCTCCCTCTTACGGGTCCTGACTCGATTAAAGTCTCGGTTCCTGGGGCTCCGGAGCTCCATCCGTTGGAGGCTCCGTCGTTCGTGCACACTTATGGGTCATACCCGTTTTGGTTTGATGTGATTTTGGGACAGTTCTCTAATATTGATCAAGCAGATTGGGTGTTGTGCAATATCTTCTATGATATGGAGAAAGAGGTAAATGATCCTATACTAATGTTTGGTCCACAAATGTGACCTAGTTACATTTTTTTTTTTTTTTTTTTTTTTTTTTTTGTAAATGTTAGTTACAGGGTGGTCCCTTTTTATCACTCCAAACTTGTATTGCACGTTTGATTTTATCCTAACCCGTCTAAAGCTAGAGTGTCTTTAGAGATATTGGGAGTAACGTTGATGTTGATATTAAACATGATTTAACTCGTATACATGTCTCTTTATTTAGGTCGTTGATTGGATGGCCAAGTTGTGGAAAGTAAGAACCATAGGACCAACAGTTCCATCATATTACCTTGACAAAAGACTAGAAGATGACACAGACTATGGCCTCCAACTCCTTAAGCCTGATACAACCTTATGCAAGAACTGGCTCGACTCCAAACCAAAAGGCTCAGTCGCCTACGTGTCTTTCGGAAGTGCAGCTGAATTGTCTGAAGAACAATTCCAAGAACTAGCATGGGGCTTAAAAAACAGCCACCTAAATTTCTTGTGGGTGGTAAGAGAATCAGAGCAAGCAAAACTTCCAAAAGGGATCATAGACGAAAATTCTAGGCAGGGTCTTGTGGTAGGATGGGCATCCCAGCTGGAGGTATTAGCCCATGAGGCGACAGGATGTTTCGTGACACACTGTGGGTTTAACTCGATCCTGGAAGCATTGTCCCTCGGCGTGCCAGTGGTGGGTGTCCCACAGTGGACAGACCAAGGGACTAATGCTAAGTTTGTGGAGGATATATGGGGAGTCGGCGTCAGAGCCAAGGTAGATGGCAAGGGGGTTGTGCAAAGAAAGCAATTAGAGGAATGCATTAGGGAAGTCATGGAGGGTGAGAAAAGTGAAGAGATTAAGAAGAATTTGAGTAAGTGGAAGAAGTTGGCTAAAGAAGCAGTTGATGAAGGTGGAAGTTCTGACAAAAACATTGATGAATTTGTAGCTTTTTTAGCAGAATGTTAAAAATTGATAATATTTCAGAGGAAAATCATTGTATGAAATATGGTTCTTGTAGTTGATATGTTTGTTTTTCTTTACTGTTGCATATTTTTCCAATTCTGTGCTAAAATATATGTTCTTTCTGAAATCTTAGTATTCTGCATCAGATTCCAAACAAACATGAAAATCGAGTAAATGACATCCTCATCTTCAATTTGATTTTGTAATTACATGTAAATAATACTTCGTATTATAGTGTAACACATTGTAATTAACCCGCGTGGTATGACTAATATGATTTTACAACGAACTCACAAAAAAGATATAAATTAAGAAAATTAAAAGAGATGAAACAAAAGAAAAATGTAATAACAAAAATGAAATAGAATCATCTAAACTGGGACTGTCTTCCTCTGTTAGACCCTTTAATAGTACATTCTTTAGGAAGCCCTTCATGAAATCTCATCTTATCATTGCAATAGTTGTAAGTCATGTAATTCTGTTGCACCCGACTCATTTTCCTTAAACTCTTTGAATCCAACTCCTCCCTTAACCAAGCATTCTCAGAACCCGACGATTCAGAATCCAAGTCATCTAACCCACACGACGAGGATCCATGAGACCAAACACAAGAACTCGATTTAAAGCTCTTAAAAGAGGCAACAAATGGAGCTTTAGACCAATCAGTATGCACTTTTCCACCTTGAGTAGCCCAATCATCAGCATTCCACAAACTCGAAAATATTCTCATGGGCTGCTTCTTTGGGAAAGGCACACCAAACTCTTCCATGTTCTTAAACTCCCTAATCGGCGTATCATCTACAAAGAACACAATTCTAGCAGGGTTCCACAGGATCGAGTAACTGTGAAAATCCGCTGTAGGATCAAACCACAAGTAAAATTGTTGCTCGCGATTTCCCTTCCCTTGACAGTAGATATTGGTGTGTAAAGTATAAGGCTGGCCACTCACATTACCTAAGAACTCGAAATCTATCTCATCATGGGTTGATCCATTTGAGGACATGTAAAAAGTCGTGACAGTACCAGCAGAGTTATTAGGAATGAGCTTAATCTTCATATCAATCTTTGCAAACAGAAATCTGTTCTTGGACTCAAATCCTGAACCCGAGTTTTTATCTAAGGAAAGAGTAAGAAGCGTACCATTATCATGAAAGTTTCCCCTACCATTTCCCCAAGCAATGTCAAAGTCTCGGGCTAAGCCGCCTAGGATCTCTGCTTTTGGAGGAGAATGGAGTACTGTTTTATCATTGGAGTGAGGAGGTGGTTGCTCCATCGTCGGAATCTCATGGAAATTCATGTCATTGGAATCGTATCGTTGAGGTAGAAGAATAGATGAAGGCAGGGTAGTTTTGATTTGTTCAGATGGAAGAGATTTATCTTGGAGTGATATTGAGGTCTGTAATGTGAAATACACACATAAGATCACGGCTAAGCCAATGAAAGTATGAAGAGAACATATTGATGGCAAAAACGACGACGACGAAGATGACCGATGCATATGCATTTGAAAGTAATTAAGGGAGCAACACAGATCTAATCTGCTCCCTACTTTCAAAGTCAATGATAAAAACAGAAATAATCTAACTTAATATTTCCTCTGTTCTCTTGTTCTCTGATGTAAGACTAACAAGAACAGCTTAACAATGTAAGAATTAAGAGAGATCTTAGAGAAGAAAGGCGAAAAACGAAAGCGAATACGAGAATTTGTGAAGGGAAAAAAAGGAAAGATTGGAAGAGAGCAGGGTGTTTTTTGTGTGGTAAGAGAATACTATTTGCCCATGAAATTCGTGGTCTTACTATATATAGTTTGAGAAAGAATCAGACCAAATGAATTAAACAAAGATTAAAGAAATTAAAAAGTAATGTTTAGATTGTGACATTGAATGTCTTAGGCATACAGAGAAGCAACTTCACATCTAAAAGACGTGTGAGCGCCTATTTACATGATATAAAAACATGCAGTCTACTAGTTGATGGTAATGTTGCCAAAAAAATTAAAATTAAAAAGTTGGTGGTACTTGGTTGTCTGTTTATTACATGGCACAGAAGCATAATTGTGTTTGATTGGACCGTATGGACCGCGTTGAATTCTCCGTTTCTTACATACTAGCAACATTTTCATTTTCACGCTTTTTTTTTTCAAAAGTATATGAATAGTGTAAAAGTCAAAGTATTGCAAAAATTAAATACAAAACAAATGAAATAAAATAAATTCCACAAAAAAGAAAAAAAAAAAAAAAAAAAACCATGTTACATGATTCAAAGAATATACGAATATTTATGAAGTCTGTAGCAGTTGAAATCAAATTAATTTGACTAATTAAAAAAAATGAAAGTTGACAAAATCAAAATCTCAACAAACAAGTGATGATTCATGATTATTGATTAATTGGTTATGGTTAATGGAGGAGCATTCAATAATATACGAGAATTGCATGTGATGAATCTGATGGTGTGGTCTGCTTATTTTAATCTGCAACTTCAGAAACTACAAAAACAATTTTATTTTACTTATTTTTTTATTGGCCAAGAGAAAATTCTAAAAACTAAGAACAAAAAGTACTGTATTAAAATACCAGAAGGCCCAAGTTCTAATAGCTACATATCCAGGCAAAGGCCATGAACTCAATGCTTCAATTCTCCAAAGGTTGGCATCTAAAACTGTTAACATCTACTTATTCGCTAGTCGCTACACACCACCACTATAGCAACCCAAATGGTTCAGCTATCCAACTATGGTCCAATTCTGACAGTTACAATGAAGAAAAAAACCGTGTTGAGTATATCGTGGCCTACTTGGATAGCCACGGCCCAAAAACTTATTAAGAAGCTAACGAAAAGGCGGAGGCTACATCTGTGGGAGCTTCTGTCATTTATGCACAAATACAGATCATATTTACATATACCTATTTTGGCTTGATGTGGTTTGGAGCACTACTCTAATATCAAATGGTATTGGTGCTGTACTGCTGTAATATTCTATGAGATGGAGACAGTGATAAGTAAGCTGAACCTGATTTGGAGTTTTGGTCTATAAACATGACATTCTACAAATCATCAATGTAGTGCTAATACTTGATAGCTACCTTATTGTCCTGATACCTCATTAACGTATGCTTTTGGCAAACCGCAGGACCAACAGCTCATCATATCACCTTGACATAAGACTAGAAGATGACAGAAACTACAGTCTCCAGCTCTTCAAGTCAACACAGCCTTCTGCAAGAGCTGGCTGAATTCTAAACCAAGAGACTTCATAATCTACGAGTCTTCAAAAGCACAGGCCAATTGTCTGAAGAACAATGTGGAGAATCAGCACGAAGTTTTAAAAACAGACACCAAAAATTCTTACAGGTTGTAAGAGAATCGTAGCAGTCAAAACTTCCGATGGGATTAACAGATGAAACTTCTAGGCAAGGCCTGGTGGTGAGGTCTACGGATCTTGGCCCTTAAGGCAATAAGCTACTTTCTGATTGAGTTTAGCCCAGTCGTCGAAGCATTGTGTACCAGCAATGGGGGGTTCCACAGTATACAGACCAATCAGCTAATGCTGAGTCTCTGGAGGATGTATGGGGAGTAGGGAACAGAGCCGAAAAAATATGGAAAAGGAATTGCAAGAAGAGAGGAGGTGGAGGATGCATAAAGAAAGTGACGGAAGGGAATAACTTAGGAAGAAGTGCAAGTTCAGACTGAGTGGGTGAACACTTCTTGCTCTATAAGTTCCTTGACTAGTTGCTAATTTATCAACCCTGTACAATTACATTAATAAAATACATCATTACAAAGTTGTTACTTCCCCTCCCCTAATACAATTATACAGGTGGGCAAGTTGCAATGACATTAACCACATCAGCTACTTTGGTTTAGGGCATGCCTGGATTGAAGCAGTCCTAATTCTATACAGTACACTCTCGCAATCCTATCACCAAAATGGTCATTCTAAGTATAACGGAATTTGGAGAAACAGCTACAGAAAAATGAAAGAGCACAATGCCCACAAGGCCACAACTTTGTCGTTCTGTTTCCAGTCAAGGACATGTGTATCCCATGAACTTTTCTCCTAGTCTCCAAAGGCACCAAACCTACTTTATTCCCCAGAGCCTAGCCTACAATATCTTACAAGGTGCTAACTTTCCCATTCATCAAGGCCTGCTAATCCAACTACGATCTGCTTGACTTCCATGTGGATATCATCCAAGCTAGCTAATCAGGGTTAGAGACCTAGAGTAGCATTGGTCTAGAAAAATATGAATTTTATGGCTGGTTGTTTATCTTCAACTGGCCTAAACAGAGGTTAAAATTAGATTACAAACAAATAAATTGGCTGTTTTACAAGGATAATGACAGAAGAAAAAAAAACATCTGACTCGATCTTAACTGTTTCAGTGTCAGGCCACATTTTCTTAATTATTGTCCGATAAAATGCAGAAGCCATTAAAATTTGAATTGAGAAGAAGTGATTTTGAGGAGATGGAAGTGAACAAATGCACAAGACAAGTACTAAGGAAAAGAAGAATGAAAAGATCAAAAGACAAATTCCCAACAGAAAAGTTGGCTTAAACAATAATTATGATATAGATGTGCAGAAGAGTATAGGTAACAATTCTCTTTTTATGGTTATGAAAACATTCTCAAAACCAGTAAAACCCAAGAAAATAGTCATACAAATGAAAGTGAGGCCAAGCTTGTAAATATATGGTTTCAATTCCAAAAAAAAATAAAAAATAAATAAAAAAAAAATTCTGTACATGGATCACATGAAAGAGAGCATATGATAATTGAACAACAAAATAATATTTACGTTTACGTGTCATTGGAAATGATACCTTTATGAATGATACAATCACTGATTGGATTTTGCTTCTTGAGCAACAATGAGCTCTTGTATGTCATCATCGCCGGAATCCATTTGCAACATAATTTCAGCATCAGTTGAGAAGTGATACCTCTCCCCAATGGCTCTTAGAAGTTGGTAAACTTCAAACATTGAAGGCCTCTCTTTGGGATTCAAGGACACACAATTACGAGCTACTTTGAAAATCTGGGAGATTTCGTGGTCAACACCCTTTCCAACCAATGATTTGTCAATGGCATATTTCAAATTAGAGTTCTTTGTGAGTTCTATAACCCAATCCACCAGGGTACCCTTGAAGCTTTCAGGGGCTTTAGTCACTTCATTTGGCCTCTCTCCAGTTACCAACTCAAGGAGGACTGTTCCAAAGCTATAAACATCTCCCTTTGGAGTAGCAACCAAAGTTCGCGAGTATTCTGGCGCCACATAACCTATATCCCCAAATTCTCCATTGACAAAGGTGCTCAAATGTGTATCAATGGGGTTCATGAGCCTCGCAAGGCCAAAGTCAGATATTTTTGGCTCGAAATCAGCATCTAGTAAGATGCACTTAGAGCTAATGTTCCGATGAATGATGCGAGGATTGCAATTATGATGAAGCCATGCTAAGCCTCTAGCTGCCCCAATGGCGATTTTGAGTCGTGTTGGCCATTCCATGGAGCAACCATCTTCTCCCTGATGCAATTGATCATAAAGAGTACCATTTTTCATGTACTTGTAAACTAACAATTTCTCCTTCCCAGCAAGACAGAAACCTAAGAGGGGAACTAGGTCCCGATGTTTGACACTCCCAAGTGTAGCCATTTCAGACACAAATTCTTCCTCAGAGTGTTGAGTGTCCTGCAACCTCTTTACCATGTACATACTGCCATCATCAAGTCTTGCCTTATATATAGTCCCCATTCTTCCTTCACCAATAATATTATGTTTACTGAAATTATCTGTTGCCTTCATGAGATCACTCAGTCGCATTTTCGAAATAGAATTCTCAAACAACGACACCTATACATCATAACGTAATTTCTCAGTGCTATGATGGTAAAGATTAGTACACTTCCTTAGTAGCATCAAACAACGATAACAAAAATAAACCATACAGAAACTGGAATATAAGCTAAAAATAAAATTTGAATCGGTTTTACCTTAATTTTCCTGATCCCTTTGATGCTCTTTGCCCATTTGTTTCCTTCAGGATCTTCTTCTTTTTTCTTTACTGGGACTCTACGTGCACAGAAGAACATAGCTAGGCCTACTCCTATGGCACCAACAGTCACTCCAGATACTGCAGCAGCAACAATAATTCCAGTATTGGATTTTCCTGATGATTTCTGACAAGGGCTTAGAGAAGGTCCACAGAGCCCTGGGTTGTTGGAGAAATCAACATCGATAGTAGAATTAAAGTTTGGGACTTGCCCAACCAAGAGATTATTAGCAACAGTAAATCTTTTGAGCCGGGAAAGCTGGCCAAATTCTAGAGGAATTTGTCCAGAAAATTTGTTGTGGTCAAGTTGGATAACATTGAGATAGCTGCAGTTGGCAAGGTTTTCAGGTATCTCACCCGAGAACCTATTTGAGGAGAGAACAACTGAAGTCACATACGGCATGATTTTAGAAACATTAGCAGGAATTACTCCGTCAAGTTCATTAGAGGACAGGTCCAAGTGCTGTAAACTGCTGCAATTATAAATCCCAAGAGGAAAGCTGCCCCTCAATCCCATATTTGATAGTCGGATGTTCAACACCCTATCCTCATTTGGAGCCCAGCAATCTATCCCAGTAAACGAGCAAATGAATCCTTTGGTAGTATTGCTAAAATTCCAGGATGACTTCAATACATTATTGGGATCCTGCAAGGATTCTTTTATGGACCTCAAGCATGAAATATCATTCTCATTTCCATAGCTTAAACCACTCATCAACAAAAACACTAGATAAAACCCTAGAAAACCAGAGATTTCTCTATGATTTGACCCCATAAGACTTACGAGGCCCATTAAACACCTTGAGATTGCCGTGTAATATATGTCAGAGTTTATAACTAACACCAGAATCCTTGATCTCCATATTACAAGAATATCCTGCAAGAATCTGAATAAAAAACATAATTATAAATATATAATCTTCATTAAGAAATCCAATCTACAAGTATAAGGAAGCAAGTACTACCAAATATATGCAGTATAATAAAGAGGAAAAAAATTAATAAGACTAGTCACAGACTCACAGTAATCCTTGAGGGTTGAGCTAACCAAATTCATCAAATTACCTAAATCAGAAACCTTCAAACAATTACTATATACTTCGTAACATAATTAATTTATAAAATTTAGTAAAAATAATTGTTGATAACCAAATTCATCAATTTACCTAGATCAGAAACCTTCAATCAATTACTATACAACATAAATTAACTGAAAATAATTATAAATTAGAAAGAAAGACTGTACACCTGCCACAAGGTGATACTGTACACCCGGGTGTATAATGGACACTTCCAAGAAAGACGGAATAATACATTTCACAGATTATAGTTAATACAGACTCAGAAAACTTGCAAGTACAGACAAATCCAGAAAAGATTGAAGATTTGAACTAAGATGTATAAGAACAACTACAATTATTATAGCTTATTGGCTAAAAAAAAAAACTTCAAAATTAAACAAAAAAAAATTGCAATACCCACCACAATTTTGCAATAAACCTGGGATTAAACTAAAAAAACCCAGCAAATTTAACAAAAAACAATTACAAGAAAACAGCATAACTTTAAGAATGGTAGTCAAATAATGTGAAAATGAAGATTGTTTTCACATAGAATAACGTTAGAATTTAGACTGTTGACTAGTGCATAGACTTGACTTGGTGAGGGAAAAAAAATCCCCAATTTTTTTTGTCCATTCGATTATTATTAATAATTATTAATCAAGGTAAATTAGGGGAATAATCAAAGCTAAAAACATAAGAAAAGTACCCATTTGCTAATTCAGCAACTAAACACTCAAATTTACGCTCTTTTGTTCTGGGGTGGGGGCGGTGTTAAGCAAATACAAGAAATTCAAGGAAAATAGTGCGAAGAAAAAGAAAATCAAATAAATAAAGTAAACTTACTTGAAATCATAGAAATTAATGGTTAAAGGAGCAGAAGTTTCTGCAAGTGGAGGTTGATGTTAACTGAAATGGAGAAGTGGGAGAGAAAAAGAGGGATAATTTTCCAAACAATGCCTCAAAGTCATTTGGTCTATAGTCAAATTAAAGGAACGATATTAAACCGATTTGCACTGCACAGATATGCGAAGACTACTGGTCAACATTCAACTATATGGCATATACATTGTGACTCAAACTCAAGCCTATAGTACCCGATTTGAGTTAGCGGGCTAGATAATTTGGAAGTGGGGGGAGGGTAAGGGAACCCTCACCTCAAATTGTCTCTAGTGGAGTTTTATCCTACAACTTTTTAATTATGAGGTGACAAACCTTACCACTAAACCAAGCTTAGTTTGGTTGTCATTTTTGCTGGTCAATTGATCACATTGGTTAAAAAAAAAAAGTCCCTCGATCAAATTATGAGGTGACAAACCTTACCACTAAACCGACCGGCCACATGTAAATGTCATTCTATGCTTTTTTTTTTTTCCAAGTGTTAGGTTTTGCCATGTGCTATGTCTTTAGTTAATCCAAATGTCCGATGTCATCATTACACACAACAAATCACCTCTCAACAACAGAAATTGTCACCAAACCATCTACTTAGATTGTTAATATATGGTCAGTCACTCCAAATAAAATTTGTGCAAGAAATATGTGTATCCATTAAGTACTTCCGTAGTCCATCAGACAAACATGAAATTGTAAGCCTGCCAAGCACATGCTTTGATACCAATTATTCTCAAGCAGCAATATGATACGCTCATAGTGAGCAAAATTCTGCATTGAATGACTTTCATACATCAAAAACTAAAATATTAAAACTTCAACTGATTATGATCAAACATTCAAACTTATACTGCTGTAGTACTGTCTACTAAGACTTGCAAGGCTTGAGAGGGTAACCACAAAGCCCAAGATTATTAGCATAACTCGTTGCATTAAACATCCTCCCATTAACAAAACGAGGAACAGGTCCAACCAAGAGGTTATTAGCAACACTAAAGTACTAAACTTTGAAACCCTTTGAAGCTCCCCAATAGCAGCCGGTATCCGACCCGAAAATCTATTATGATCAAGCTCAAGCGCATTCAAATAGGAGCAATTTCCTAGACTAGCCGGGATCTCACCCGAAAAACGATTAGATGACATCTTAAGACTGACCAAAAATGGTAGCATAGTAGAGATGTTACTAGGAATTGAACCATAAAAGCGATTGTGTGAAAGATTTAACGTTTGTATGCTACTACAATTGGAAATTCCACTTGGGATTTTGCCCTTTAGATCGAAATAAGAGAGGTTCATGCCTATGATTCGGTTTTCCCTAGGATTCCAACACCTAATACCATTGAATTTGCATATAAATCCTGGTACATTTATGTTGGGATTATCAACATCCCAAGATTTTAAGTAGTTGTGTGGATCTTCAAGGGTGTGTTTAATGGACTTCAAACAAAGTACATCATCCTCATCAATTGGTGCCGTAGTTTGGCTCGTAGTTGTAGTCAGCATCAATGTTGTTATTACGATGCTCAATAAGAATTTTCGTGACATGATGTCACGATTTGAACATTTAACGTGTGATGAGTTGAGTTGAGCCTATATAGGAAGTATTACATGAGTTTTATACCAAAATATGTGAGGAAGAAAATGAGAAAGCTTGAATGATGGACATGGACCGTACCTCTTAGGCTTTTATACACAATTACTAGGAAATGCGAAATAAAAATAATGTCCCAAAAAAATCTTCCTCTACTGAACTTTGGCTTGGTCAATAGTTGGAGTGTTGTATTTTTTTGACCATTAGAATAGTCCAGTCCCTTTCTTCTCGTTCATGACTTTAATGGCAATGTGGCATGGTGCTACCTGATGACTTACGGATTATTTTAATATTTTTATATTTTAAAAAAATCTTAGGTGTCGTTTGGTTGTTGTGGGAATTTATTTCCCATAGGAATTTGTATTTCATGGGAATTAAATCCCTACATCAAATTCATGGGAATTGCTTAATATTGTTTGGTTGACATGAAGGAAGTTGCAAATCATGGGAATTTTGACTTACCTAGGGGGGGTTGGGTAATCAACTTCCCATGTTTTGTGGGAAGTCACAATTCCCATGAATTTGCAATTCCCTCAATTCCACTTTTTATTGTCAACCAAACAACTCACTCATTTTCAAATTCCCATGATTTTTCACTTCCCCCATTTTCTTTGTGTAACCAAACAACCCCTTAGTAAATTTAATAGCTCCTATCATATTTAATTTTTTTGAAATAATATTTTACCAATTTGCTTAGTTGCACTTTTAACGAGCTAGTCATTTTTAATGGAGAATTTAACAAGAACACTTCAACATTTAGTCGGTTTATCCCAATAATAAATCTATCCAAGCTTTCAAATATTAGTTACAACAAAAGAGTATTATTTGTGAGACATAAATGATTCCTTTTTACAACTAATAATTGACGAAAGTAGTATATTTTTTAATGTATTAGGTACCGATAAGGTTTAAGTTTAGTGTAATAATAAATCCATAGCAAAATTGATAAAAAGAACATAACCTTAAATGAAGTAAAAAGACATTTCATAACCAAATACAATTTCATAGCTAATGATGACATACATGGACCAAGTTAAATTTAGTCTAACGAAAAAAATTACACCTTTTAACCTTGAGATTGGGTCTGGAGTAGGGGTGCTTATGATGCGAGACAACTCACGAGCTACTCGAGTTCGACTCGGTCAAACCTTGACTCGAAATGTTAACGAGTTGAGCCGAGCAACTCCTTACTCGACTCGAAAAGCTCGTGAGATACTCGATTTTCATAATACACTATGGAGTACTAATATTTGATAAAAAAAAAAAAAAAAAAAAAAAAAAAAAAAAAAAAAAAAAAATTATATATATATATATATATGATTTCACTTAATTTTCTTATTCAACTATACCAATAATTAATAATATTGGGCCAAACTCATATATATACAACATATTCATATTTACAATTAGGAATAATGGGCCAAACCTACTCTTATGCTTCTCCTAACTACTAGTGATAAGTGAAACATATATTTTGGATTAAAGGATTAAACTGGAAAAAAAAAAAGCTTTAAATTAATGGGATAATTACTTCATTATGCATCAATTCGAGCTCGAGTCGAGTTTAAGTAATAGGTTTTCGATTTCAATTAGTTGTAGTTTTGTATTTTCGAGTTTGAGTCGAGCTTAGCTGAACTCGAGCTCGACTTGCATCATAAGCATCCCTAGTCTAGAGATTGGGGTTCAATCCATCTAGAAACACTTTATGGATTGAGATACTTTACTCTTTCTCGTCACTCTTAAAAACTGGACTTAAAAAACAATTAGAATTAGGAAAATTTGATTCTAATAATCCAACCTTTCACCGGTCTTATTCTATTAATCCCACCTTTTGATTATTCTTGATTAATCCCACCTTTAGGGGTCATCTTATTCTATTAGGCCAACCTGACCAGTAACCCGTTCTTTAGGTAATAATTTTTTTTTTTTTTTTTCAATTTTTAACAAAACAAAAAGAATTTTAAAAAAATAAAAATAAAATTCAGCAACCACCAATGACCCACCTTCCCTCAAGTCGCCCATGGATTCCGGCAGCCTAAATTACCTAGCAACCCAACCAATTCCGGTCAGTTCCTTTCCCGCCCCCTTAACTTCCTTTTCTGGCCAAATTCCCCTCTTGATCTGCTGTTCCGGCCAACCCTTCCTTCGAAAACCCAACAAATATTCTGGCCACTCTCTCCCCTTCCCCCTAACCTCCCTTTTCCGGCAAACTGGTCCCCCTTCCCTTTTCTTTCCGGCCAACACTCAAGACCCATTGAAACCCGAAATCCCACTGATTGAAACCCAAAACCCCACCCACCGAAACCCTTGAAATCCGAAACCCCACCCATTGAAACCCTTGAAATCCAAAATTCCTCCCGTCGAAACTGAAAAGGAAAAGTAGGGGGGGTTTTGGATTTCCGCCGAAATATAAAGAGGGGCAGGGGGGAGATTTTGGCCTGGTCGTGGTTGATGATTTGGGTGGCAAAGGAAGTAGGGAAAGGTAGCAAAGTGGCTGCTGTGGTTTGGACGGGCTGTAGTGGTGGTTTGGGTGGTTGAGAGTATGTCGGCTTTCATGGAGTTGAGGGGCAGGGAAGAGGGTAAGGTTGAGGGAAAGGAATGAGAGAGAAAACAGGAAAGAGGAAATGAATGTGATAAAAAAAAAATTTAAAAATTTTCTTAGACCAATCATAGCACGACACGTGGACTGGCAACCTATTATAGAAGGTGGATGACCTGTTGGGCCTGATAAAATAGAATGGGGTGTAAAGGTGGGATTAATTAGCTATAATTGAAAGGTTGGATTAATGGAATAAGACCGGTAAAAGGTTGGATTAATGGAATCAAATTTTCCTTAGAATTAAGGTTTGATTAGTCTTTGTCGTTACTAACCAAAAAAATACCTATTCGGACAAGTTTGGCATAGCCTCATAAAGTAACCCAGTTGTGAAATCTGACACAAGACACACAAAGGTGATATTACAGCTAGCTCAAAATACAGTATTCCTAGTACAGTTCAGTAATCCGTAGCATACACTTGTAGTCTTGTACTGCTGTACAGTAGTAGTATTGAGCTATGAATTGATGTGACTCATTGATATTTTACTCATTGATATATTAAAAAACTTTAAAGTTATGTATTGACGAAATTAAAAATCAATTTTGAAAGTAATATTAAACAAAAAAATTAACAATTAATTTCTTGAGCCTAAACTTATCTCCCGCTTCATTTTACTCGCTACTTTAAGGGTTCGCTTGGTTGGATAATTTGAAATGAGTTAAAATGGAGTTAGAATCTATTTCATTTAGCCTTTTGTTTTTTTAAGTAATGATATCTCATACTCAAGGGTTTAATACATCTAAAGGAAAAATTAAAAAAAAAAAATAATCCCAACTTTTATCAATTTTGATACAATAATCCCAATTTTGGATTATTCTGGAATAAATTGAACTTTAGGGGGTCTTCATTTTCTTCAGTCCCAAACCGGTCAACGTGAGTCAACAACCTTTAATAAAAGGTCACCATGACACATGTCAGCTTGTCATTGGTCCAAAAAAAATAAATTAAAAAAAATAAAATAAATTAAAAATCAGATTTAAAAAAAAAATTCCCCCCCCAAAACCACCAGTTCCCCACCTAAATCACCCCCTCCTTTCCTCCAGCCCCCACCCCCGAAAATACCCTCACCTAGCCGGAAAACTTCCCCCACCCCCCGACCACCACTCCCCACCCCTCCTTTCCCCCACCCACGAAACCCCTACCCTCCCTTCCCCCGCCCCGTAAAACCCCCTCCCCCTCACCCCGTAAAAACTCCCCCCTCCCCTTCCCCCACCCTCGAAAACGGCCAAAAATTAAGCCCCCTTGCCGTTTTCGAGGGTGGGGGAAGGGGAGGGGGGAGTTTTTACGGGGTGGGCCCGTGTTTACGGGGTGGGGGAGGGGTTTTTCGTGGGTGGGGGAAGGGAGGGGGAGGTGTTTCGGCTGGGGTGGGGGAAGTTTTCGGGGTGGGGTGTTTCCGGGGTGGCGGTTAAGGAGGAAGGGGTGGGTTTTATGTTTTTTTTTTTTTTTTTTTTTAATTTTAATTTTCAAAGTTTTTTTTTTTAAATTTTGGACAAATCATGTGCTGACACGTGGCTTTTAAATAACATATAAAAAAATAACCTTCTCAACAGGTAACCGGTCATTAGGACCGAAGAAAATGAAGACCCCCCAAAGTTCAGATTATTCTAGAATAATCCAAAGTTGGGATTATTGTACCAAAATTGATGAAAGTTGGATTATTTTTTCTAATTTTCCCTATATCTAAATCTCTCCCACACCCATGAAATTCCATACCCACCTCTCTCCAAAAGATTTACAATATATTTTAGGAAAATTTGCCAATTACTACCGCGTGTTAAAGCGTATTTGAAAATTACTAACGCGAAATAAAAAAACTTGTGACTTACTACCATAAAAACTTCAAAAAAATTACGTTTACTACCAACCTCCATTTTAAGTCGTTTATGACGTCACTAACCCATGTTAAACCCATGGTTAGCCTATTTAATCACCTAAAAATAAAAGAAAAATAAAAAAAGATCTAACCCATGGTTAACCCCCCAACTAACGGAGGTAGTATTATCAATTGCAGCCCCAATAATCTATGTTACTTGGACTCGGGTACCCATGTCCAACATGGGTACGTGTCCAAGCGTCCGACTCGGCTATTTTGTGAAAAAATTCCATGATTTTGAACTAAAAGTGAAGCGTCCGGGTATCATACTCATGTTCAAGTGTCGAGGGTCCGACATCAATACGTGAGGTGAAATGAAGAGTCCGAATAACATAGGCGCCAATATTTGATCAGCTCTAAAATACGACAACAAAAACAATAGCGAGAATTAATGACAACAGTGATAGAAGCATTAAGGTCGGAATTCGAAATTACGCGGCGCCAAAATACACCATCTCTCTCTATTCTCTAATTAAGACAACTCTCTGACTGTGTCTGAATCTTCCAGAATAGAAAGAAAAGAATAGAAGAATGTGCACCGTAATACCAGGATTTCTCACAAATAAAACCAACGGGATTTCATTTTTCAAAACCCCGTCATATTCTTCATTAAATATTAAATTATTAAACTCACAGATTATTAATAGTAGTGCTATTTATAATTAAAAAATAATTATAATTTCCCGCTAGACTGGCAAAAAAGCAGAAATTCCTGTGTCGGAGGGTAGGCAACTGGAGGAGAGAGAAAGTTGTTGAGTGAGAAAGAGAAAGATAAAGCTTTCTTTGTGTTTTCTCTCTCTCACTTTCCTCTTTCTCTTTCTCTCTCTTCTTTCTCTCTCTAGGGATTGGATTGCGCACTCTACTATCCATACTATGGACTGACTCAATTATTTATCAAACCTATTTTCCGCCGCACTTCTACTAACTATCTATCTATCTCCTCATGTTTTTCTCTCTCCTACTTTCTCCGATTTGGTATGTTTCTCGCCTTTTTTTTTTTTTTTTTAATTTTGCTTTTAATTGATGATGATTTTTTTGTTTAGATTAGATCATGATAATTTCTGATTTTTTGACCTAATTTTTCTGGAATTTGATCGAGAATTGAACGAATTTGTTGTTAGTGTTGTAATTACTGTCAATTTTTGAGGATTTTTTGTTTGAACCATTGTGGTCGAAGTTTTGAAGCTAATTAGCTGGAAATTGATGGAAATTTGAGTTAATTTGATGCTAAATGATGTGATTTTTGTTGATTTTTGAGGAATTAATTGTCTGAGCTCGGTGTAGCTTAATGCTTTTTGCTATGGTGTTGTAGATCTAAAGAATTGTTCGTTTCCTTTTTCGCTTTAGTTTCTGCAATTTCTGGTAATTTTTCTCCAGTTGAGCTGTTGTTATTTAGAGAAGTTTGATTTTTTCGGTGTTTTAGTTTGTTCTATATTTAATTTTTCTAGGTTTATGGTAGATCTAGTTGGTGCCTGAAGAAGTTGAAGCCGCTGGTATTGTAGTCACTAGTAAGCTTCTTTTACTCATTTCATTTGCCACTTTATAGTGTGACTTTTTTGGATTTTGATTTGTTGTTGTGATTGTATCTTCGATATTTCTAGTTTGCCTGGAATTGTTTTGTGTGTGCGTGTGTGTGTGTTGTTAAGGCTATTATACCTCCAGGCTACGGCTTAGATTACATGCTTAAGGTAACTAGATCCTCATATTTGTTAGTTTAGCTATGTGTTGTATGTGTTTATTTTAAATAACCGTGATGATGTTTGATGTGCTCGTTTTCTTCCTTGTGTATGTCAAGTCTATTTCTGTTGCTACTGCTTTTGACCTTTATCTATGATCATATTACTTCCTTATCTGTCATGGTGGTTTTGTGTGGGCAAGGAACTCAGCATTTTAAACGCTTCTGTGTAAGTAATTGGTTTTTGATAAAACGCCTGGTGCCTATTGGCTGTTCCCCATGTGCTCATATGGCTTATGTTTATTCCTATGGACATTGCAACATGTGGTCTAAAGTAAGAAGTATTGAATTAATGCACTGGCAAGCGTCAAATGAAAATTGTTGCAAGTAAAAAAAAAAAAAGAAGGCAACTGAGGAAGTATATATACTACGTATATATTTTCCTGATTTTATCTGCTGCGTATTATGAGTATTATGACAGTGCTTGCCAAAACTGTGTGCCTATGTATCTAATCTTCCTTGCCTCCCCTGATTAATATTAATCTGTTGATTGCTGCTCCTTTTTCCAGCGGTATTTTCAATGGAGGATACTCAATCTGTTGGCGTGCTCATAGACTCTGCAACTACCAAGATACAGCAACTTCAGAAAGCATTTGCTGAGCTTGAAAGTCACAGGGCTGTCTCCCTCAATTTGAAATGGAAAGAGCTGGAGGCCCATTTCCATGGTTTGGAAAAATCACTTAAGAGGCGTTTTCATGAGTTGGAAGATCAGGAAAAGGAATATGAAAACAAGACAGTGGAAGCACAAGAGATTCTAGAGAAGCGTAAAGCAGCAGTTGTGGCCAAAGAGCAGGCTTCTTTAGAGAAGCTTCAGGAGAAGAGGGATGCTGCTGTTTTTGCTATTGTTAATGCTAAAGAGAAGCAATGGAGGGTATCCTGTGAAGAATATTCTGAAGCCACCAGTGAGAGCCAGGGTGGAACCATGGAGGAAACACCTACTAATTCTATGATATCTGAGATTACTTCTGAATACACTAGTGGAACCGCTGAAGATGGAAGTCCAGAAGTGCAGTCAGCTGATAATGGAAATGGGGAAGTGACATCTTACCCCGAGCTTGTCAAACTATGTGAAGAGATGGATGCTGAGGGTCTTCATAATTTTATATCTGACAACCGCAAGAACCTTGCATCAATGCGGGAGGAAATACCACAAGCTTTGAATGCTGCTGCTGACCCTGCCTGTTTGGTTCTTGATTCGCTGAATAACTTCTACCGTGGTGATGTGACAAATTTGGATGCAAAAAAGGATTCCAGTCTTTTGGGTCTTCGCCGTACCTGCATCATGTTGATGGAGTGTCTTAGCATTTTGTTTGTGAGTCTGGATGCAGCCTCTGTTTCTGAAATAGTCTCTGCAGATGTTAAGGCACGAGCTAAAGCTATTGCTGAGGCATGGAAGCCAAAGCTTAATGAACTTGACATGGAAGCTGGAAGTGGAAACTCCTTGGAGGCTCATGCATTTTTACAACTTCTGGCTACTTTCTATATTGCATCTGATTTTGACACAGAAGAACTAACCAAACTAGTGCCTTCGGTGTCACGTCGTCGCCAAGCTGCTGATCTCTGCCGCTCACTTGGGTTATCTGACAAAATGCCAGGTCAGATTTATGTATTATGTACAAGCCAAAGTCTTGGAGTGGTATGAAAAATGCAGGGAGGCTTTTATGACTGCTGTTCTGGAACCCTTAAAATTGACACACTTCTTTTTTAATCAAGCTTTTCCCTAAACAGGGATAGGCTTAGCCGCATAGGTGGGGTGTCTGGCTATGGTACTTATCAGTGGATATTTTAAGTTGAGAACTATAACTAACCTAATTACTTCAAACATTCCCTTTCCCAATCCTTGACATAATTTTACCTCAGGTATTCTAAAATCTGGCATTTTTCACTCTTAAGCTAGATGTTTTTCACTGATTCTTTGGGAGAGCGAGAGAATTTTTGGTTTATGTGTGTGTGTGTGTGTGTTCATTTTAATTTGTTAGTTAGGAGAGCATATTAGCTCCCTGGTTTATGTAATAGGAAACTTGTTGATAACTTGCATATTATGCATCATCTCTTTAGCTACATCCTGTTCTTATCTCCTTTTTCTATATATGTGATTAACACTGCATATCAACAAGTAATTATTTCCTGCATTTATATGTTATGGTTGTTGACTTCAAGCTGGAATCTGCAGGTGTAATTGAAGTGCTGATTAATAGCGGCAGACAAATAGATGCCGTAAATTTGGCCTCTCAATTTGAGCTGACTGAACGATTTCCCCCCGTGCCTCTGCTGCAAAACTTTTTAAAGGAAGCAAAAAAAGTTCTTTCTCCAATTAAGCCTGGAAATGCATCACCGTCTTCTCCCAATGCACAGGTTTCCTTCTCATTCTGCTGATTATATTCTTTGCTTAATTTATGGTTATGTTCTTCCTTTTCTCTTTATATTACTCCTATGTGGCCTAAAGAAGTAAAGATTGCCCTAATACCCCGTGACTCTGTGAGGCCATGATGTATTTACAATGTGAGATAGAATAAATCTCTGTAACATATATAACCAACATAAATTCGTTTACTACGTGTGTGAAAGGACTGAAAGCATGTGTAATCTGCAATAACTTCAGTTTTTGATGCATAGTAGTTAGAATTGGATACTCCATGGCTGCTCTTGTTAGTCTTGTACAATGTACATACTCCTTTTATTAGTGTGCATGCAGAGTTGCCCTTGCACTTGCTCATACTCCTTCAGACACTTTGGGTGTATGATGATAAGATTTGGTAGTATTACAATCTTATACTGCAAATACTGAACTCAATGTTCTCTCTCACCTTATTAGTTGTATTATTTTTCCAGAACAACGATGTGAATGAACGAGAGCTCAGTGCCCTGAAGGCTGTCCTAAAATGTGTGGAAGAGCACAAGCTTGAAGAACAGTTTCCTATGGAGACACTGGCAAAACGCGTACTCCAGCTCGAGAAGGCAAAAGCAGATAAGAAACGAGCAACAGAAGTTACTAAACCTCAATCCAAGAGGCCCCGTGCTACTACCGTGGGGTATGCGCCCCGCGTCACTAACCTTGCTGCCAACACTCCTCCGTATGCTGCTAGGCTGACTGACAGGTACCCTCCCCAGTACGTGTTTGACAACAGACCCTACGTTTACACCACTGGACCTACTGATAATCACTGCCCTCCTCCTGTCTTGGGTGCCCCGGCTTATGGCTTTCCTCCAGGCCATGGAAATTACTACGCCAATGGGTACCAGTACCAGGCCCCTCCTTATCAGTACTGATGCTAATTTGGTGACTGTCATGAACTTCTGATTTTAACTACTAAGTTTTTAACCCTTTTTCTAAGATGTCAGGTACTGTACGATTAATCTTAGTATTAGGTGGGGAAAAAACTGAGATAATGTAAGGCGAAGTAAAACCCAAAAAAAAAAAAAAAAGGATCAAGTTTAGTGTTTTAGCCTCTTTCAGTTCCATGTATAACGAGACCTTTTAATCCTCTAATATATGTACTGTGTTTTGTGTTTGTACATTTCTCTTAAGTTATCTCATGTTTCTTACTACGATTATTATATGGTTTCTGTTGTGAATGTATGGGTGTTGGACGGTGCTGAAATTGATCGAGAATTTGCTACTCGTACAAAAGAGTACTGTCCACCATGGCAATAGGTCTAGGACTAGAACTAGGACCCGGACCCGTAGCCAGAGTATCAGATGTGCTTGGACCATATCGCTACCATAATTTATGTTAATTTATCCGAGTACTGAAGGCAATGAGAAGCTTGTCGAAAAAAGAAGTTAATGTTAAGATTTAAGAATTGGTTGCTTATCAATATTTCATACAAATTAGCTTTGATGATAAGTCACCTTAACAGTTTCATGTATCAGAATATACAAGCATAAAGACCAATTTAGGCTTTGTTTAGTTTATCTTATTTTTTTTTTCAGAAAAAATAAGTTCAGATTGGAAAAAAAAGTTCAGATCAAATCATCGTTTTATGTACAGTTTTATCGCTAAATATCTTAAATTTCGTTATGAAAAAAATTCAGAAAATCAAATATTAATAAAATGCACATTATTACGAATCTAACAAGGCCCCCAAAATATTCAGTTTTTCCGTATAGATTATTGTATATTTAAAATTTAAAGTCAAAGTGTGGTCAAATTTAACATTCAAATTAGATTAGATCAGACCAGACCAACCATATCAAATCAAATCAAAGCAGATCAGATATATAAGTTCATATAAGCAAATACAAAGTATAAGACGAACTAAAAAATTCATGAGCTGAAAATTAGTTTTTTTTTCAAACTAAGAATATGATGAACAATTAGTCAATTCATATCATCACAGCCTTTTTCCCTCCAAAACCTCTCTACCTTCCTATATACTACGTATATACAGTATATACGAAGCATTTTTTTTTTTTTTGTAAAAAAAAACAACCGTCTTTTTCTCCAATTGATCATTCAAAAAATCGCCCAATTTTCCCGGCAAAAAAAAATTTCTCCGGTGACAAAAGATGAGAATAGCAGAGATAACCTCGCCGGACCTCCGGAAACACGACGCCGTCTCCCTCATTCTCCAACAAATCGAATCACTCGTCAAACAAACCGAGCTTCTCTCTCCCAAAACTTCTCCATTACCTTCCTCTCTCTCTCCTCAGCTTCGACAATGTCTGACTCAACTCACTCAACTCGCTCCTTCTTCCTTCTCCAAATCGGTCAAGCTTCAGCTATGGAAGCTCAGCTACCGTCTCTGGAACTCCTGCGTCGACCTCACGAACGCCGGCGTAAAAGGACACGTGGAGCTCCGGCAAGCCGCCGCCGACATTCTCGCAATCGCCGGTGATGTTGCTGGAGTTCCGTCGCCGGCGATGAAGGCGGCTTCGTTCTACTACAAGACTGGTTTGATTTGGCATGAGATGAGGAAGTTTGATTCGGCGAATGATTGTTATGAGAAAGCAACGGATCTTGTTGCGAAGGTTGAGATTGATTCGATTTCTGACCTAGGAGAGAGAAGATTGTTGCTCGATCTTAATATTGCGAGGGCGAGAACTGCGTGGGAGGTTTCGGATCGAAACGTTTCGATTGCGTTGTTGAATCGTTCGAAGAAGTTTCTGTTTGAAACGGCGGAGAATTACAGGATTCTTGCGGAGCAGTACTTGGCGTTTGGGAAGGCGGTGTTGATGAAGAGTGGAGTTTCGGAGGGTAATGAAGTGTTGAAGTTGATGAATGAGGGTTTGGAGTTGTGTGAGAAAGGGCTTAGAGTTGTGAAGAAGACGGATGAAACGCTGAGTTTGAAGGCTTTGAGGGATACAACGCTGCGTTTTATTGCTGCTTCACATTTGCAGAGGGAAGAGTTTGAGAGTGTGGTTAAATGTGTGAGGGTTTTGAGGGATTACAGTGGTGTTAAAAGCGGCGATCAGCACCCGAGTTTGAGTGTTTTAGCATTGAAGGCGTGGTTGGGATTAAGGAGGTTTAGTGAGGCTGAGAAAGAGCTGAGGGATATGGTTGTTAATAAGGGGGTTCCGGAGGCTGTTTGGGTTTCGGCTGTTGAGGCGTATTTTAAGGCAGTTGGTGTGGCTGGAGTTGAGACAGTGAAGAGTATTTTTCTTGGGCTGTTAGGGCGGTGCCAAGTTAGTGCTGGTGCAGCGGTTCGTGTGATTTATAAGGTGATTGGGGAAGGTGGTGGTGGTGGGGAAGGGTTACGGATTAGAGAGATAATGGCGGAGGAGTTGGTGAGTGATGAAAGGGTGGTGACACTTTTTGCCGGGGAGAAAGCTGCTAGGGAAAGAACAGCCTTACATGCTGTCCTGTGGAATTGGTGAGGCTTTAATCAATACTACAGTATGAACTAATCTAAGTTCTTGTGATTTAGTTGTTTGTTTAGTCTCTTAGTGGATACTAAAGAACATTTTAATTAATACGCCGTATGAAAATTTTGCAACTAATGCTTTGTTCTTGCTACTCTTGTGAACCAATTTGCCTATGATAGTTATCTTCAAGGCATAATCTTGTCGTGGTTGTTTGTTTGCACTTTGTACTGTTCTGTCCTGTGTTTGCTGGATCCTTTTGTTGTCTTTGTGGTGCTCCCTTTTGGTTTCTTCATGTCTACTTTTTCATGGGACCTCCGCCTTTTGTATTGAACTTGTTGTAATGAATGATTTGCATGATTAGATGTGTTCTTGTATACTGTTTCCTCTTGGTGGTTAATGTTTGGCCTGTGTAATTATAAATCATGTGGCTGTGGTCTCATCTGTTTTAGAGACCCTAAGATAGAATATATAAACCAATCCCGGGCTTCAACCATTAGCTTAACCAGTATTGGTTTTATATATTCTATCACTTAGGCTGTTGTGGACTTGTGGGGACTGAAATCTAAGCAACAATATATTTTCAGCTCTGAAAAGTACTAATGGTGTTGTATCTTGTATCATAAGAAACGTAGGTTTTAATTTGAAAGAAAGATTTGGGAACTCTTACTAGAATATAAATGTAGTCTTAACAGGAAATGGTGGAGGGAGTTATTGCTAGTAATTCATATAAAACTGTCTTTTTATGCATTTGGTGGTGCATATCTTTTGTTGTAGAAACATCTCTTTTAGAAACTCCCGTCCTTTTGACCAGCTTAATTTCTCTGAGCAGTGCTGCAGCTCATTTTCGATCAAAGGACTATGAGATTAGTGCAGGATTATTTGAAAAGGCTATGCTTTATGTGCCAAGTGGCACCGAGAGCAGAATTCTACGAGCAAAGGGATACAGAGTTTTGTGTCTATGCCACTTGGGTCTCTCCCAGCTTGACCAAGCTAAGGAATACATTGATGAGGCAGAGAAGGTATTGTGTTGTTCTCATCTAGTATAAGGCTGAGCTACAAAGAAAGACTAAAGATGTTAATGATACTGATGCATTTTTTCTCTGCAGCTTGAGCCAAACATAGCCTGTGCATTTCTGAAGGTATTGTACATTTCGCTTGCTTTTGCTTATATATATATATATTTTTTTTTTCTTAAAAAAAATAAAATTCTTGTTTCACTCTATCTTAGCCTCACTGTAGTAGGATTTTTTTTCTAATGATTTGGGCAGTTCAAAATATACTTGCAAAAGAATGATCATGCTGCTGCCATAACTCAGATGAAAGCTATGATGGGCTGCACTGACTTCACTACAGAATTCCTTTCACTTGCAGCGCATGAAGCTGTTGCATGCCGTGCACTTGGAGTTGCTGTTTCCTCTTTGTCTGATCTCCTCAACTTCTACACAACAGGAAAACCAATGCCAGTAGCTGAGATAGTTGTGGTTCGCACCACTCTAGCAATCCTTGTTCAAGAATCTGGTCATGAGTTTGATCTCCTGAAGCATATGAAGAGAGCCCAGACTAGGATGACTGAGCTAGGGCCTGATAATTTCTTTGGGAAAGGTGAGGTTGGAAGGCGAGAACAAAACTGGATCGCAACAAATGCATGGAATGCAGGGACACGAGCAGGGTTGGAAGAAAGCTATGAATTATGTGCTGAATTTTTGAGTTTGGCAGCTGAATTCTATGATGTTAAGATTGACAGGGAAGCAGAAGGAAACAACGTAATGGTTTGCAAATCAATTGTCCTGGCTGTTTCTGCAATGTTAGCCACTGAGAAGCAAAAGAAGGTTGCGATGTTGGATGCACAAGTGAGGAAGGCCATAGAACTGCTGGATAGAGTTGGAAAGGTACGAAATAGTTTCCTTTGTAGCTTAGCTATATTCTATGAAGTCCCACTAAAATTTCAATGCAACATGCTGTCAGTTGGTGGAAGCATTATCAGCTGCAGAAAATCCATCAGACTGTCAAGACAGCAGCCTCGATCCAAAATTCCAACTTGTGTACATGTTGAATGCATATGAACTATATGGAAGGATTAAAGATTCAAGATCCCAGCAGCTCCTTGTGAAAAAATATTTGAATTCAAAGGTCTCTAACCCGAAGGATCTTCTTCAGATAGGCCTTGCTTTCTCACAAGGTTCCCAATTTAATGCTGAAGTAGCAACCACAACTTTAAATGCTTGCCTCTCTGGTCTACTTGCTTCACCTTTACCAGACTATAATGAGGTGGCTATGGTTATAAGACGGCTAATTACTATAGCTGTGGTTTACAAGGGAGATGCTGATGATGAGGCGGTGTACAATCTATATAAACAGGCACAACGAATTATGGTGGGGCTCAGAGAAGGTGAGTACCCTGTTGCCGAAGGGAAATGGCTTGCCACCACATCTTGGAACAGGGCAGCAGTCCCTGTGAGACTCAGGCAGGTTGATGGGGCAAAAAAATGGATGAGTTTGGCGTTGGAGCTTGCAAAGAAGGTCCCAGGAATGGAAACTTATAAGGCATGTATGGAAGACTTTATCGCCAGCTTTGAGAAGAAACAACAACAGGAAGATGAAAAGAGGAGCAAGCTAACTAGCTGAATGACAAATAGCATGAGATGAGCTGAAGTAGATATCTTGTACAGATTTAAAAAGGCGAAAACTACTTGACACAGAATGTTTCAGAACTACATAACCTGAATCAGAGTATTGTCCTTGTCTGCTTGCCTGTATAAACTTTGTGAAAAATGGTTGGTATGACATGAGAATATAGATAACAAACTTCTTAATTTGAATTTTTTTTCATTGTGCAAAATTTGACACCGAAGATATATAGGAAGATATATATGATATGTTAACCTTTATATATATTAGCAGCCAGAATGTCAAAAACAATCGAATTTGATTTGAAGAGTATTGTACAAAAAGTAATCAATATGGTTTACAGAATAATTTTTTTCCTTCCCCTTTCTTGTAGACTTTTTCCAGAATCTCCTAGACAAAGAATAACAGTTACTCTGATTTGAAGAGTATGGTACAAAAAGTAATCAATATGGTTTACATAATTTGAAGGCCCCTATATTGTAGCAGCTGCAACATTTCTAGTAATACTTCAGTCAATTTGTACCCTCTATCATCAATCACTTCCTCCTTTACCCAGCACCTAATGTCAACTCTAATTTGATGTCAAGTAGATGCCTGGAGTTGTGGCATAGTCTTATATCGGTCATCAATCGATCGATATAGAACCAGTACTCCACAACTCCATATATCCACTTTTGATCTAATATTGAAGCAGATACAACCGCCTTCAATAATGTTGCTGCTAAGGGCAGGAAGAGAAAACATGGTAGAAAAGATAACAAGGTGACTGAGGGAAAAAATTAGCTGGTAGAAAAATCTCTCTCTCTGTCAAAGACATACAAAAAAGCACTCAATTCTACCATGACAACCTTTTCCCATTTGAAGAGGTATGAGATAGCTCTTCAAACTTGAGAACCTTCTCAAAATATATTGTGGAAGTGTATTGTTGTGTCTTCTAGTCATCATCTCTGAATGGGCCAAGTCCCTCCATAGAAGTTGAGCCTCTTTCAGGTGACAGGCGCCACGCCGAAGAGGGGAAGGTTATAGCCTTAAGAGTTGATGACCACAACAAGTGTTACTTCCACAGCTGCTCAGTTTAAGTCTCATAGCCATGAGATTATAATCTGTATAAGACAAGGAAAACTCTAGTTAGTCCTTTATTCATGATAATAGTATAATAATTAGAGGAATTGTGTGACTAAGACATGTTTTACATATTGATTTCTTGTTTTAAATTAAAACATTTTTACAGATCTATATCTTTAAAAGTTTAAAAGCAATGCATTTGCAAGAGTTCTATACCAATTATGGAACTCTGGAAATTAAATAGTACGTAAATGATTGCTAAAATAAATTGTTTAAGAAAAGGAGAAAACAAACTTGGTGAATTGCTGACGCAATAATGCCGATGAATAACATTCTCTGAATTTGTTTTTTCCTTTTTCTCTTTCTTCTAAACCAATGCTCTTTGGCCAAGGTGACCATTGAAACTGGTATTCTAAGCTTCTAACTTAATCTAAATATTAGAGGAACCTATGATTTCAAGAATTGGTTTGTGTTTTGGTTATTGGTATGAGGATTGATAAGAAAAGTTGTGCCAGATCAAGGCCTATTTATAATGGTTGGGTGAATCATATGTGATACGATATGTTTCCTTGAATGATAACCAGGATAAGATTTACGCGCAATTCCTTGAATGAAAATCCGGATAAGTTTTACGCGCAATTCCTTGAATGAAAATCCGGATAAGTTTTACGCGTAAATCCATAAATGAAAATCCAGATAATATAAGTTTTACACGTAAATTCTTGAATGAAAATCCACGTAAATGCCATGCATGCAATGCAATCTCAAGGCTCATGTGCATCATATGAGAGATATGATCAAGCTCATCATTCCTAGCAATCTATAGGCTCGGGTAGGATGATTAATGGGATCGGAGCCTCTTAGCACCATCTATAGAGCATGTATAATTTAATTTTTTTGTAAAAACACGAGCTAGTTGTAGTTATCATTCATTGTATGTAATTGTCTTTGATGTTAAGTAAACTAGGATAAGTGCTACAAGGCTACAACCTACAGTTAAGGACTTAATCACACCGCGTCACTTACATGTCATGTATGTGACCACATGGCTCACTTGCATTATATTGATGGGAGGGGCAAATCATATGGGATACAATATGTTTCCTTGAATGTAATTGTCTCTGAAACTAAGGAAGCCAAGATAAGCAAACCTGTAATTCTTCTGATATGTTATATCTACAATCCTAGGCAGAAATTCTGCTAACAAATTTGCTTACAGTCGAATTAACAACATCGATCAGAACCTGTATTTCATGCACCCATGAATATGACACATCTAGGGGGTTTAGAAGAAGTTAAGTACCCTGACAACTTCTTCAGAAGGACATGAACAGGCAAAGCATAGACATGATGAAAACCTATTAAGTGCTCTCCAGTTCAGAAAAATAAGTACACATAATATGGCATTTGCTGGTTTAATTGTTGCTAAGCACTAGCATTAGTGTTAAATGACAAACATACGCGTTTAAAAAGTCATAACAGCCTCCAAGTTCTACGTAAACAGTCAAGCAACATTAGTACAAGTAGAAAAAATCAACTTTTTCAACAGCGATCATAGGCACACAGGTAGCTAGTGTCGTACAAATATTCATTTTTGTGTAGCACGGAGGGTAACCATTTGAGGCCTCAGAACTGAGAAGCAAAGCTGCAGACCAAACTTGCACTCAGTCTCATTGAAGGATCTTTCCATAATGTGGCAAATGTTGACCTGTGATATCATGTAAGAAATTAAATATAAGAAGTTTATCTATGGGATCTGTAGAAAGGAACAATCAAACTAGCTCATCTATGATTTATTCAGATTTCTTAGTAGGATTGACCCTAAAATGATGAGAGCTACTACTAAGTTCAACCACGTTTTAGAGCAAATAAGCATACATAAGGGCTACCCAAGTTTAATTTCCAACTAAAACGAGTAGAACCAATAAGTTTAAATCATAATTTCAAGAGAAAGGACAAAGTCTAACCTCCATATTGAATCGATTTTTGATAGGAAGAATGATCCCACATTTGACAGAACTCCGAAATGACTCCATTAAGTTCCTCAAAGAAAAGTTGTTTGGCTTAATCTCCTTCAGTTTAAGAACGCTGCCAGCAGAAGCAAATACATGACCATATATCCCTTTGTCCCTTAATACCTTCACAGGGAGATCAAAAGAAAGGTCTGCAAAGGCAGAGAATGCAAGATCTCCATCAAGAGCAGTATTCATCAAGGAAGAATTTGAATCATCGCGAGTTTGCATTCCAATGTTAGGACCATGTACTCCCCTGTATCTAAGGCTCCACAATGAATCTAAGCCTCCCATGAAGCCGAATACAGAAGAGTTCTCACTTAAGAAAATTTTGTTGGCTCGTGGTGGAAACAATGGCCTATTTACGCATGATTTACTCCATGGCAGCATCAGACCACCAGAGAATCCCAAATTTAGTGCAGCATTTTCATTACCAAGAGGTAATGCATAGCACATATGAAACTCCTGTTATAAAGATTTGAAGTCAGAGAGTTTAAAAGCTTGTCAAACAAATGTATGTAATGCAAGAAACCTACATTATACTTCTGTCTTTACCTGGCGCAGAAATCGTGCACTCCAACCATCAGGAAGAAGGCCTGAAACTGTAGTAGCACACTGAAAAGCATACCCTTGAGTAGGCCTTAAAATTGAATCCCTCTCATCAATTGTGAATTTGTAGTTCAAAGAGGATAGTACACTGAGATCTCCCATCCTCCGATTCCCACTCAACAAATCAGTCTCTAAAAGTGTCAAGTCATATTCGAGTTGATGATTCTTGGTAGAGACTAAACTGATAGAGAAGCCAGTTGCAACAAATTCTTCTTCATAGGGAAGCCTTAATGATAATAGCTCACAAAAGAGCCTTAACAAGTATTGAGCAACAGCAGAGACTCGAAGAGACACAATGACATTAGGCCAACGGATGAATTTGAGAAATGGACACCCAAGACTAATCCAACATTTTTTATTGCAGCCATCATAACAGAAATAATCATCCAAATCGGACAAAGTCTACATGAATACATAAAACCAATGATCAATCAATCAAAGCCTTAATCCCATAAGTAGGGTCGGCTAACTCATAAAACCAACAATCAATATCGGAAAATCAGTCAATTTAAGTAGCCCATTCTACATCACTATAAATTAATCACTGTAAATTTCAACTCAGTCCACCTAAGATCAAAATTGTCAAGTAGCTCATTCTACATCACTGCATACATTCAATGCAGTTCTCCTAAAATTAAAACTAGTACCATTTATTAGGTAGCATTCATACATTAATTAGATATGCAACAATCAAATATAATTTGTTATCATCATGAACTCAATACATTAATAATGTCAAATTACAACCACCAAAAAAACAGGGGTTTTCAAGAATTTCAACAACAAAAAAAAGGGCAAATACTAAGTGCAAAGTACTACTCCCATTTCCAAATCTTTCACAAAGTTCATAATAATTATTAACAAATTAACATTATAATTTTATCAGACGAAATCATACCTTGAAAAAGGGTCTAAACAAAATTAGTGTTTGACCATGATCATTCATCCACTCAATCCAGCTACCATCCTGTAACACAATGCAAAGATTAAACACCCATCAATTATTCATACAATAAAATTAACCCCAAAATCAAAACAATCCAAAATTATGAAAAAATTACCTTAGAATTTTTAAAGAAATCCAATTCATCCGAGTAAAATTGCCTTTTCTCATCGTGCACTACCTTTACGTGGAATGTAGTTGGTTTCTTGTTGCTGTAATCTCCATTATCAATACTGAGAAAATCAAAGGGAAGTTTAACAGGATTTATATGGTTTCTGGGAATAAGCAAAATCTTCTCCTCTTTAATGGCGTTTTTTTGTGGGTTGATTGAAACAAAATGAAATTTAAGAGCTAATTCTTCTTCTGGAATTTCCTCTAGATTCTTGTTGATGAATAATGCTGCTTCTTCATCAACTTTTGTTGAATCAATATCCTTGTTTTTCTCCATAGATTCTACTCTTTTTCTCTCTCTCTTTTTTTTGGGGGGAATTTCTAGTACAGTACTGCTATATGACCAGGTTTTTTTTTTTTTTTTTTTTTTTTTTCTGGGTTTGTGTAGTACGTACTCAGTGGCGTTCTTGCTGTCCAAGAAACTTATTATGATTAGGACTCAGGTGTCACACACTCACACAGATTGATGGTTTGATTTTGGGTCGGATTTATCGGTTTCGGGTTTAAATGGGTTTATTTGGTACTAATAACTTAATCAATAATCATATTGACTACATTGGTACGTACCTATAACCCAGTTGTTTTTTTTTTTTTTTTTTTTTTTTTTTTTTTTGAGGGAATATGTTAACATGATTTTTAATTAAATCAAATTCCGCTAAGGTTATAAGGCCTTGCAAAGTGCACATTGCTAATATAAACTAATTCAGCACTACGAGTGTTCCATTTTGCTATTTTTTTTGCTCTACGTACATGAGATTAATCTTTTATCTTTTACCTAGCACTCAGTTAAATGGGGTGTTCCTAGTAATTTTCTTACATGGTTGATTTGTCGTCAATCACTATTATAATTTTATCTTATTAAATAAAAGCTACTAATAAGTAGTCAAAGATTGAAATTAAAAAAAAAATTAAGAAAATGCATAAAAAAGATTAAAAAGCACAATATATATATATATATATATATATATATATATATATATATATATATATATATATATATATATATATATATATATATATATATATATATATATATATATATATATATATATATATATATATGTATGTATATATATATAACGGAATATAATAATCCAAAAGCACAATGTAAGTAAAACATAAAGGCCTAGAAATGATTTTATGATCCATGAGTAGCTAAACATAAATGTCATTTTTTGTAAAATGTTCAATTTTTTTTACTAAATGTTCAAAAGTATAGTCGTGGTGCACCTATTTTTAGGTGCACCATGGTGCACATAATACTAATTGGTAAAAGCACAATTTAAGTAACAATAGGTTTTGGGCTTACTAAACTTGCTTGTATTTCATGATCCATAAGTAAGCTAAACATCAATCTACTTTGAGTAGTAGTGTCTTATTGCCATAGCATGTACGATGGTATATGAGGTCAAAATTAGATGTCTACAATACCTAATGCTTTCTAATAATTTCCTTGATTATGTTTCTCAAGGATGTATAAGTACCAAGCACCACAATTACTATACTTAAAAGTGTAATTAGCTTGATGAAAACTTGCTCAACCGGCCTCCGATCATTCCTCGAAATCTTTAGATAGCATAAACATGGAATTGTGATCGAAGCTGTTGCACCCATTAATGCTCCAACTAGTGACACAAGACTTCCATGGAAGGCTAGCTTTTACTAGGTTTAGAGGACAAAAATAATTTTTTTTTTTTTATTTTATACCGTAAAAGATACAAAAAAAATTGGGTTATAATTGATTACAAGATATTCATACAATTTCATATAAAAAAAAAAAAAAAATTTATTCATATGACAAAGATAATATGAAGTATATCACAAGTTTAACATCAGACAATTACATACATTGATACATACAATGATACAATGAATGATGCAAGTAATGAAGTAAGTAACCATATCATATCCAGGGCCGACCCTAAAGATGGAGGCCCAATATGATGGAGGCTCAAATTAAAATATTAGTATAGGTTAACATATATTTGTGCTTGGTGTGTTAGTATGGGTGGCATGAAATTGAACAACCCAAGCATCAACAATTGTCTTTAGTTTTGTACCATGATAACTAAAACTAGCCTGTGTGTTAGAAAAAAAATGCTCAATAGCTGGTGTGCTAAGAGGCTCCAATTAATTATCCTGCCCGAGCCTATAGATGGCTAGGAATGAGCCTTGCATTGCATGCGTGGCATTTACGCGTAAAACTTATCCGGATTTTCATTTAAGGATTTACGCGTAAATCTTATCCGGATTTTCATTTAAGGATTAACGCGTAAATCTTATCCGGATTTTCATTCAAGGATTTACGCGTAAAACTTATTCTGGAAACATATCGTATCTCATATGATTCACCCCAACCATTATAAATAAGTCTTGGTCTGGCACAACCATTCTCATCAATCCTCATACCAATAACCAAAACACAAACCAATTCTTGAAATCATAAATTCCTCTAATATTTAGATTTAGTTTGAAGCTCAGAATACCAGTTTCAATGGTCACCTTGGCCAAAGAGCATTGGTTTAGAAGAATGAGAAAAAGGAAAAAACAAATTCATAGAATGTTATTCATCATTATTGCGTCAGCAATTCACCAAGTTTGTTTTCTCCTTTTCTTAAACATTTATTCTAGCAATCATACACTTCGTATTATTTAATCTCTAGAGTTCCACAATTGGTATAAAACTCATGCAATTGCCCTGCTTTAAAACTTTTAAATATATAGATCCATAAACAACCATTTGCGTCATTGTAAAGAGGAAAATTTGATTTCTCATTTTATTTTATTTTTTTTAAAAAAGAAATCAATATGCAAAACATGTCATATATAGTCACACAACTCCTCTAATTATCATATTATTATGAATAAAGGACTAACTAGAGTTTCTTGTCCTATACAGATTATACTCTCATGGCTATGAGACTTAAACTGAGCAACTGTGGAAGTAACATTTGTTATAGTCATCAACTCTTAAGGCTATATCCTTCCTCTCGGCGTGGCGGCTGTCACCTGAAAGTGGCACAAATGCCAGGAAGGAGCTTAGCCTATTCAGAATTGATGACTGAACGACACAATGCTACAGTTCCACATAGTATCAATCGAGGTTTGCAAGTTTGAAGAGGCTATCCTACTTCTTGCTTCATAGCCATGCCAAATGGGAAAAGATTGTCCTGGTAAAATTGAATGTTTTTCTGTATGTCTTCGACGTAAGAAACGCCTCTACCAGATAATTTGTTCCCTGAGTCACCGGTTATCTTGTCTATCATGTTTGCTCTACCTTCGTGTAGCAGCCATCTAACATTTAAGGTGGTTAGTTGTATCTGCATCACAATCAAGAAGACATGGAGTTGTGGAGTGGTTCTATATTGATTGATGATCGATATAAGACTATGCCACAGCTCCAGGCATCGACTTGATATCAAAGTAGACACAATAAGGCGCTAAAGAGAAAATGATAGATGGTGAGGGGAGACCATTAGACTGAAGCAGAAGCAAAAGCATAGCACCATTCAAATTATGTAAACTACATTGATTACTCGTGCTTTTTGTACAATACTCTTCCAATCAGAGCGACGGTTATAATTTGTTTAGGAGATTCTGACAAAAAAAAAAAAAAAAAAGGGGAAGGTAAAAACCTATTCTGTAAATCATCTTGATTACTTTTTTTACAATACTCTTCAAATCAGATTCCATTGTTTTAGACAAAATTCAAATTAAAAAATCAAATATTAACATTTGAAAATAATTCAAAAATCATTAAATCACGTTCATTTTTATATTCATGGTTGCCGTAGAATCATACGGCTAGTAGGAACATGATTGTTGAATGCTAGAAACCGAAAACATGTTATTCATGCGCGATATATCAAAGTCAGGGTTTGACAATTTCTATACAAAAAAAAAAAAAAAAATGCAGACTATCCTCAAAGGGCCTTACACTGCATATATTAAAGTTGGATAGTTTTGTTGCCAAAGTACTAGCAACAGGAATGATGTTTCTAAGCATTTTGTATTTGGAAGGAACCTTAAATTTCGACTGTTTGTCATTCTTTTCTACTAGTACAAGAAATTATTGAGAAAAGCAAGAAATCAATAAGAAAAGTTTCCATAGAAGCATGGTAGGCTTTAGTGAACAAGCCATTTTTATCTAATTGGCATCTTAGTCTATCTTGATGTTATGAAATATTAGGAGGGGCATAGATAATATAAAAGAGTAATATTTGGAGCATTTTTCAGACACTGCATCTAAGAATTTAGAGCAGAGGCATAAGTTAATGATCAAACCTGTATATGGCTAGTACAAGGACTGAGAAAGTTGTCGGGCTAGAATATGCAGTTCTTCACGCTGCACGGGCTTCGACTGTCAGAAACTCTAAACTGGATAAACGCATTGCTACTTTCCCTGGAAGCTTAATATAACCTACTCTGTATATCAGACTAACATCCCAACATCACTTACGTAATAATCCAGCATCCAAGCAAGTAAATTCATTACAAAAAAGCAAGAGGAACCAACAAAAAGGATTTATTACTCTGGCAGCTTAATGCCATTTGACTACCTGTTATCCACATTGCTAAACCTCAATATACCATTGCACTATTTTACGCATTCAGAGTTACACAAAATGAATTCTGGACATACATTAGAGTGGTTTTGGATCTGTTCACAAAAACGATCTGCATTGCCACCCTGAAATGGCCACAGCACAGCCATCATTGGTTCCACAGACATTATAGTGCAGGGTTGTTAGCAGATCTTTATGAAGAACCCTGTTTTTTCCCTCTTAGGTGGCATATAATTTGATCTCCGTACAATTGAAACAAAGTCGGGATCCTACTTCTTTAGGGGGTTCATCTTTTCCCTAAGATAGTATAATTTGGCTCTTCTCACTTTCTTCTTATCCAGCACTTTAATCTCCTTTATATTAGGCGAGTACCTGTTGCAGTCAAATCACAGGTCATCAAGAATTCAGACATGAATAATCATCTCGAATTTGTAAGTCGCTATACTATACTCAATCCATTTCCTAGAGAGATGAACTAATTTAACAAATTAACAGATTTGTTTGGGTTGAGTACTAGGCTATATTCAATTCTACATAATTAAGCAAATATTTCATTTTGCAAAGAGGCTTTTTAAGTTCACATACATTGGAAGAAGACTCTCAACCCCAACTCCAGCAACTAGTCTCCTTATTCTAAATGTTGAGTTTAATCCTGCATTCCGCCTTGCTATAACAATGCCTTTTATTGTAGTAATACGTCGTTTGTTCTCAGGAACTTCCTGTTTTTACACATGAAAACAAAGAAGAGTCATAACATGTCATTGAGGGTTCCCATCCTAACATGAAAGCAAGATCAGTAGTTGCCTCTAGCCAACATGTATGCAAGATCAAAATTTGCCACTACCAAATTTTACATACCAATTTGAGCTGGATGATATAACCTGGCTTGATATCAGGAATTTCTCTCTGTCCCTTTACCTCCTCAACTGCTTCTTTATCCAGAATCTATTGAAAAATATTGGATGGACATAAGATTGAAAATAAAGCGCTTTTTTCTTGTAAAAAAGATGCAGTGAAAGCAAGCATACCTGCATTATGTGCCTAGCTGTCTTGTCAAGCCTCTTAAATTTTATGCGAGCAGGCACATCAGTTTCAGGAGCTGTAGTATCCTGTGTGATTGATGCTGCAGGAGTACCAGCAGTAGAGAAGCACCTGTGAAAAAATCTCTCAGAGAAAGCACCCTCCTGAATGGCACCAAAATTTGCACTGCTGCTGAAGAAAGCAAACGAAGGTGCAGCATATCCATGTTTTGAAGCACACTCATGGCCAATTTCCCTTCCCTGTGAGTTTGAATATATAAATAACCCACTTCAGCTTTAGAATAAGGCAAGTCATACTTCATAGTTCTTTTTCCCTTTCTCTTTTACTTTTCTATGAAAAAAAATAAAGAATTCATCCTAGTATGCTACAGGTTAGTAACAAAATATTTGCAGTCAGGGTATTCAAAAGATTCTACTTGATTGAGCAGAACAGGGAATGGAAAATTGAACATATTGAAATGGACATCCAATGAGCACAGGAAAGGAGAGGGGGTATTTCAGCATCATAAATGTTAAGAGTATTCAAAACAGATGTAGTAGATGCCACTTCAATAAGTATTACTATGGGCAATGCCAACCTAAAAAAGGTAATGGAAACAAAGGACATGGAGATGAGGTAGAAGATAGAACAGGAGAGAGGGAGAAGAAAGTAGTTAACCTAGGACTACTGCAGCCACAACATCTCACCATATCTTATCCAGACATCCAGTCTCCATTAAAATAACAGATGTATTTAAAGAAGAGTGATGGTTCATTAGAGCAGAAAATTGAATTCAAGGTCATGCTTGGAATAAATTAATTGGATTGGAGGGCATACAAATAAATTGGAGCCTAGAGAAAGACAGTGGCAGATGCACAAATGTAACCGTAAGGGTTTTAAAGACTAGGTGGAGGGATCTACCAGGCTGAGGAACCTATTAGCTCAATCCGGAATTGATATTACTTCCCTAACTAACTTACACAAAAGTTTAAATGATTACATCCCAGAACACTTTTACTACTCCATATTACCCCCTAATTGATTTCCTCATACCAAGAATTGTCCACTTATAGATAAAATCTTCTTAATAGGCAGGTCATGTACTCAGTCATGAAATTTTCCAGTAGGCAGGCTTACTCAGATCAGAAAGTTCAGCGTCTAATCAAGTTTAACTGCCTAGGTCATGTACTGAGTGAATATGCAGCCTTTAATCCATTATAAGCCCCTTCATCTACCAAACATCCCATTTGCAAAATAAAGCTTCCATAAAAGTCTGATTTCTCTCACTTTCCTGTCCTTTACCCAAAAAATCTTAATTCTTGCATGCGAGCTTCCCATTCCATAACTCCAATTCTTAACCACTATAATCCTTACTCTCTCACAAATTGAAACAAGTTTTGCACATTTAACAAAAAATTTAGCAATACTTTCAAATATCGGACACAGCCAAAACAAGTTTAATCAAGTTGGCATACTTGCTGTATTGTTTCATCACCAAGTATAACAGTCATTTTATAGGGTATGTGAAGCAAGAACAACAACAATTTTTTGCTTGGCACTAAAGAAATTTGTTATTGACGAGCATTCCTTTCTCAAATAAAAAAACTTTTTCGTAACATAATTTTTTTTAAAAAAAAACATTTTCAAACTAACATAATCGCTCTCATGTAGTCATGTACAAATCAAGTATCAAACAATAGAAAAATTGAGATAGAGAATATTGCTTTCTTAGAATAGGATTCTTTTCCCAACCAAACACAGCCCAAGGAGATGAACCAAAGTTAATCCTCCTATCAAGATTTTGCAAACAACTGAGGTGAGAATATCATCACATCCACAATATCATCACACCATTTTAATGATTACACTTAAAAGCAAAGATTACATAGCTTTAAAGGCTTTAACAATTTCAGTGAAAGCTTCAAAGTTTCAAATTTTCCAATCAATTTCCTAGTTCAGATTCACATTTCTTAACAACAATAATTTCAGAATTTATAAATTAGTTATCAATGTTTTAATACCACAATTTTCCCAGCTATTGCTAATACATATAAATGATATTATCAATAAATGACAAAAACAAAGAAAGATAGAAGAAATGCAAGTACCGAGACAATGGAAGAGATAAAACCGAAGCTGCGAATGTTGGAAGGGACGAAATCCGAGGTTAATCTGCATTTCGATCGAACTGTCCTAATTAGGGATTGCATCTGAAAATTTTCGAAGTCACAATGAAACAATTTGATTAATTAGTAGATCAATTGAATGATGAAAATGGGGGAAAATGCAATAAATCAAGAGCTAATATTGGGAATTAATGGCGGGTACCTTATTGAGGTAGACGAAGATGAAATCCTGCAAAAACCCTACTTCCTTCTTCTTTATTTTTGGTTCAGTAGCTCTGAATTTGTTGGGTCTTTGGAGGGTTTATCACAGTTGAAAGTACGGTATTACCCCCCCCCCCCCCCCCCACAATTTTACACCGTTGCCTGGTTACGATGTGGAGCGGGGCGGGTGGGACGGGGTGGGTTACTAAACCGGATTGGACAACCGACTACCCACCAAGCAATATACTGGCCAAATGAACATATTGTGCGTGCCCTTTGAAGTATGATGTGTAGCATGCTTTTACTCGTCGTTATTTCATGTTTCGTTTAATTGATAATCTATAAAATCTATGAATTAGATCACATTAGGTTTGGTTTGGGTCGTGCTTGAGATAATATGTATTCAAGTGTATTTACATATAATTTTTGGTGTTAATTTAACGTAGGTCGATTTGGGTCATATTTGGTTTAACTTTGTACAAGTATATGATAGAAACAGATATTCTATTACGGAGTAAATACCTATATTGTGATACTTTCTTCGTTTCCTTTTTACCTAAGAAGTATTGATTCTCATCACTATTTATATAAGTTACTTTAACTTTTTTGTGATTTACTCTACAAAAATTTTAGGTGAGCAGAGACTTGTTTGATTTATCTCAACACTTATTTTTCAAGTATCAAATTTAATAATTTTTTGTTGTATATAATTAAAGAGAAACTAAGTAACCCGTAAATGAAAATGGTTGTGTAGCCATGACCATGATGGTAAAAATGGCCATTTTATTAAAAAAAATATATTGTTGGTCTTATAATGTGCTTGGGTAAAAATGGTTGTGTAGCCTTAGCCATGCCAGAACCATGTCATCAAACCCACAAGCTTTAGGGTAAGTTAGGTCTAATCCACAACTTGGCCTGTAATGAATAACGTGTCATGCCTTGTTGAAACATTTAAAAGGTTGTCCCATGCATAGCCTAAGCCCACATGCCACTATGCCACGCCCACCATGTGATACTTGCATAATTAACCAAATTTCACTAATTCTTTTATAAAAAAAAAGTATCATGCCTTCTTAGCATCTTGGGGCATCAGTAATAAGCGGTTTTTCCAAAGGTTTGTTTCATCTTTTTACAGGTTTGTGGACAACCTTTCATTACTGATTAAAGTTAGAAATGGAGAGGTTTGACTATAGTAACCGGTTCATATTTGTTTTCCAAATGTTTTAAAAATTAACAAATGTACAAGCATGGCCCCACTTAGCCAAATGATGAGACAATTCACAATTCTTGTAGATAATGCATGCAACGGTAAAAAAAATATATCATATGACAAGTCACAAATGGATCCCATACATAATAACATAAACCTTTGAATAGGTTTATCTATTGTCGATTATAAGTTTGTTGGGTGAGGGGTTTGTATAATGTTGCCCTTATGCTTCTTCCAAATATAGATGCGCTAGACCCGCCAAAGGCGCCGATAGCCAACATGCACATAAATGTGCCGTGCCCGGGGCCGGCCGACCTAGTTTCATAATTTTGGCCTCTTGGGTAATGGGTAGTGAGCTAGTGACGTAGCGGTGTACCGTGTACAAATTACTGCAAGAGGATCTCGCGGTATTATCTTATTTTAACTCCATATCCACTTCATTTGTGATCTCCCATTTTTCTTCAATGGAGTCTCTTTCCCTCTGTTTATCTCCCTCTTCTTCCATCTTCAAACCCCACAAAATCATCCCCAAAACCCCACCAAATTCCCTCCAAATCTCAATTCCTTCATCCTCTAATCAATTCCATGGAAATCCAATCTCAACTTTTATACATTCTCTCGCTTCAAAACCCCCCTTAAAACCCCAAATTTCTCTCCCCATTTTAATGGGGTTTCTCCCTTCTTATCCCTCTTTTGCATACGAAATTGCTGACCCATCTGGGCAAAGAATCAACCTTGAATCAATTTTGGTTTCAATCAATGATTTTTTCAACAAATACCCTTATTTTGTTTTTAGTGCCACCTTCATTTGGCTAATAGTTCTTCCTTTATCTGAAGAATACTTGAGAAAATACAAATTTATATCTGCCCTTAATGCATTTAAGAAATTGCGAGATGATTCTAGTCTTCAATTGTTGGATATTAGGGATGAGAAGATGTTAGGGTTTCTGGGTTCTCCAAATTTGAGGATGTTTAAGAAGGATGTGGTTCAGGTCACTTTTGATGAGCGTGATGAAGATGGGTTTTTGAAGAAAGTACTGGAAAAATTTGCTGACCCCAACAATACTAGTCTTTGCATTGTTGATAAGTGAGTTTTTGCTTTCATTATCTTTCTAATATTTGCATTAAATCACATTTTGTTGTTAAAGAATTGTATTAGATTAACTTAAGTTAGCTGTTCGATGAATTTCATTGATACGTTGCTTAGTATTTTGGATGACATGTGAAGTTGGATTGTGATTAGAATTGAATTGGCTCGGTATGCTTGGTGTACTATGATTGCTTAGCTATATGTTTCAATTGCTTTCATGTTTCGAAACCGAACTTTAATGGGGGAACTCAAGTTTGAGAATATAACACATTTGATAATTGTAATTGAGGGGAGGAGATATAGATTGGAAAATTTTTGGAACTGAAGAGTGCTTGAGTTCAGTTTGGGGATGACTGTTGTACACTGCTGGTAGAGGCTTTTCTCTAATCTCCCTACGAGCGGTTTCATACCCATGCCGGCATATATTGTATAGTTGTATACATTCATCATATATCCCTTTAATTAAAATCAACGATCTCATTGTGAACAAGAATCTAAGCAAGGTGTTGTACATCAATTTGAGGTCCATGTAGGCATTATTCAATAATATTTTCCCTAATAGAAAGCACTCAAATTCATGGGTGCAAATTGACAATTGCGACTTTTCACAACAGATATACACCCCATGCCCATCAGCCCATGAACTTGTATTTAGTGAGGGAATTTCAGTATATCTATGTAATTCAACTTATGTTGTCTTGCAATGGGTCTCTAAAATGATTCTGTTCTATTTCTATATGCTGGAGGACTGTATGCTAGTTATCCTGTATCCTGTCTAATCAGTCTATGTGAAGCATTGCATGATCTTGTATCTACCCTATCTGTCTTATGAATCATAAATATCAAACAAGGACTCTGCAGTGAAGTTCTACATGATGCCATGGCAAAGCTTGAAATGGAATTGTATCTATTCCCCATTTAGGCCATATCAGTTATTGTTATTGTTTTTAAATTTTTTATGAGTGTCTGACATGAAGGAAATTTATGTGAATGTGCTGTGTTGCAATGAAATTGACAAGCACATAATTGAGATGATGTTTTGTAGCAAATCTCATATAATGCATGTTGCACCATTGAACTTCATGTCTCCTTTTATTATCTGGAGCAATAGGTTGTGTTAATACTTAATATATTTTTATTTTGGAATGTAATCATTTATTGACTTTTGATACTCGTATCCATTTAGTATAATTTTAAAAATTCATAATTTCATCACTTTAATGTGCTTTCTCTGGTTGTAAGTTAGTTTTGATGGTAATTCAATCAAAGTGGCTGAATTATTGGTGAAGAATGGCTTCAAAGAGGCATATGCAATCAAGGGTGGTATCAGTGGCAAGAACGGCTGGAGGGTACCTTCTTGGCTTCCACATTAGTCATATCAATCTTGCATTTCAAAGCTGTGCTATTACTCATGACCTAGAATTGCCTTAACTTGCAGGAGATTCAACAGGAATTTCTTCCACCATCTGTGCATGTATACCCTAAAAAGAAGGCCAAAAGATCACAACGTGAAAGTAATGGTGCTGCCATTCAGCCTGATACGGATCAAGTTCAAGCCGCCACTTCCGAGAAGTGATACAAGAGGACATTTTGGTACATCGACTTCCAACTTCTTTCGCAGGGTTAATGCACGATCATTCTTTATTTGCCTTGTTACGCCTCTCATTAAGTAGCTGAAACACTTGAAACATGCATAAAAGGCACATGATAGTTGATAGATAAAAAGCCTACGTTCTGTTTTAAAATGTCTACGAATCTATGATGCTAGAATATATGAAATTAGTAGACTATATCTAAGGATTATGTTGTGGTATATCTAGTTTTTACAAAACTATATTATTGTTTAGAAGGATTGCACCCAGTTATAGTCCTTTGAAAGTGTCAAATATACGTTTGATATGTCAAATTTTCTTTACATATATTCTTTCATCTTTCTTGTGATCTTGACACGGCTTTCTTTTTTATAACCAGCAGATTGATGCAGTCTGCATTTTCAGACTGTAAACAGACATTACATACTCATTATCCACTTTCTTCAATGTTATAACATAGTCCATGCAGTTGCGCACTATTGTAGAATATCATATACGGTCTTCAGTTTGATAGTCTTAAATATTAATTTCAGGTTGTTTACATATATTGGCTTAAGCTGGAGCAGGACTTTCTGGGGGGTGGTATCGCAGATGCAATTGTTGAACATGGAATGCAGCTGGAGCCTGGAGGCAATCCAGTTCAGTGTATGCACCGCGTCTATGCAGGAAAATTCTGATTGTAGTCATTGTTTCCTGGCTCTATTCTGCATGACTTTGATCTCAGTCTTGATGGGAAGAACATAAGAAAAAAGTCTTGTATTATGATGAAGTATAATTGTATATTGTATGCTACGAGGAGCTTTGTACAGAGTTGAGGACATCTATCTGTGTGGTAATGTTGGATATTGCATTGGGCCTCTGTTACTAACCTTTTATTTTAGAGATTTTTTCACAAATTGCTCTTAGTACAAGGATTTACACTCACATTCATACTAATATTTACTAGTCACTAATTCACTACACCCAAAAAATGGCATTAATTCATCAAGGTGATTTTACATTCTTGACATTCATTTTGGCATATAGTTGCTTCTACGTACCAAAAACCAAAAGATCGAAATCAAGTTTCTACCAATCGTTCTATGTATAACCAATCAATTGAGTAAAAAAGGTACTTTGTGCTTTCCAAAATAAAGATTTCTAAAACTAAAATAATTAATACGAACCATAAGTCGTTTATCTAGTCTAGCTATTGAAAAACCGCTAAGGCCCCAATTAAAATTTAGTTCTAATCTTATACTCCTTTATAAGAACAAATACAATCTGATTCAATTAATATAAGCTTTAACAAGAACAAATTTGTATCCAACACCATTATTTCAAATTGCTCAATGAATTAAAATTCGACAAAATTAAGGCTAATTTGATCAAAATTTGCTTAAACACACTGTCTTTAGTCTTTGACTCTTTGATAAGCTATAACCCCTGGTCAAAATTGCTCATCTTCGCTTTTCTGGCGAAATCTCCAACATTTTTTACTCTAATATATTGATTCTCATATTTCCCTCTTCTCTTCCAAGTTCTAATCTACTACACAGCATACCATGCCAAATTTCTTGCGCAATTAAATTACCAAACTGGGTAATTATCTAATTCTTATGATCATCTAACAATTCATCACTGTTTTCACCCATTTATTTGTTAAATTCTAGGCATTGCTTCAATTTCTGGGGTTATTTATCTGATTAGTGAAATTAATTAATTTTTAACCTTTTATTTTTTCTGGGTTTTTGTTCAATTTCAGGCTCTGATGATGAATTCAGAAAAATCAAAGTGGGATGGGACAATTTCACCAGATGAATTTCGTGAAGGAGCTCTTGCTTTTGCTGAGAAATGGAAGAATGTTTGCCTTATTCATAATCATGATCTTCCTAATTGGTCTTGGGTTTCTTGTCTAAATTCACCATTCCTCAATCCCCACGAAGTAATCTCTTCTTTTTCCAGAATTAATGGTTGAGTTGATAGTGTATATTTTGAACTAGTAATGTGACAAATAAATTCGGATAATTATACTCTTGTTATTTTTTTATTTACTGATTTTGAAAAATTTTCTATCGTTTGATCTGTCACTGCTAATTGCTGAAATATGATGTATAGTTCACATTGGTTACTGGGGATTGAGCTGAGTAGAAAGTATGAGATTTGATATTGGATTTCCTGGAATTTAAAATTATGAACAAAGATGATGTTTTTTGTTATTATTATTATTTTATGTGGCATATTTATCTACATATAAGTAGTAATTTTTGTTATTGACTTTCTTATGATATGCCTTAAGCCTTTTTAACATAATTCTGTGGATTTATCATGTTGTTGTTCCTGTGTTCACAGTTCTTTGAAGGTTAATTCTTGATTTATGCATATATTTTTTTTTAATGGAAGATAGTTCTTGTTGGTTAAAATGTGCTGTAACTGATGTTCTCTTTTAGTAACCTGTTATTGATTCATAAGTCACCACATTTACATACTTTTCTAGTTTTCTTCTGTGCTGATTTTTTGTGATAGCTCTCAGTTCAGTCTTTTAACGAAGCTGTATTGTTGCAGGTAGATGGATATCTATCGTTGGAGAAGATGTCCATTTTTAGGTCTGATAAGGTCTGTTTCTTATGAATGATGGGGATTTTGGCTGTGTGTTTAGTTTTTAAGATCCTGTTTTCTATGCAGATAGATGATGAAAAAGTTGGTTTTGCTATGGAGGAAATGCCTAACTGCTTAGAGAGCGAGGATTGTACTGATCCTGCAAGGCTGGTATAAAACTGTTTCATTAACATGCTCCTATAACTGTGCTTCAATAATGTAAAAGACATAATTAGGTTATGGAAAATCTTGCTAGAATGTGATATGGTAGTTCAGTAGTTGAGATATCTTTTATATGATTCTGGTTTCTAGGTTCAGGAAGCTTCCCAGGAAGTGCATTACTATGACTTCCATATAGTATACAGCAGTTCCTACAGGATTCCGGTGTTATATTTCCGCGGTTATAATTCAGGTTTTTGTCCATTAAGCAATCATGCTATGTATCAATGGGTGGTATGATCCCTTGGATTTTTTTTCCCATGTTTGTAAATCATGTTAATCTGTGGAACATAGAGGTTTTTTATTTTGTGGTGATGCATATTTCTTCATCCAGTCAACTGTGAAGGACGGGTGTTTCATGCTGTATAACTTATAACTGCATGATTGTATAATTTCATTTAAAGTTTATGTTTTGTTGAAATGTAGATGGACAAACATTAGTGTTGGATCAAATTGAAAGAGATCTTCCTCCCAGGTCTGTTGAGGTGCTTACTGAATCAAAGTGGACATTTATAACTCAACAGGTGATATATCATTTTGGCTTTCTTTTGCAAATCCTTCGTAAATTTAGTGACATACTTAATAATGTTATGCATGTTAAACACTTGTACTGTGACTATGACTGTCGTAAATGCTGAATGAATTCATGCTATATCACCACTGTAGGAGTTATACAATTTACAAATTGCTAACTCAAGTTATAATAAGGGTATATGAAGGAAATGCAAATATAGGTTACAACCCGGAATATAAAATAAACTTCTTCTGTATATATCTAATTTCAAAATATAAACTTCCTCTTTTATCTCCTTAATATCTCTCAAATATTCTTCCTTTTTTTTTTCTTCTGCTTGCATTACAATGAAATGCCAAAACCTATATTTATAACAACTTAGTTGCTAAACAAACAAAGGGTGATATCAATTCTAAATACTAACCACTATTTATTTAAACAAAACTTATTATTAGGAAACTAATTAAAGTGATGCTGTTTTAAAGTTTGTGTTTCAACACACCCTCTCAAACTTTAAATGTCATTCCGAGTAACTCTCTCAATCGTTTGGGTGTGTCAAGAGATAGGGGCTATGTAAATATGTCTGCAACTTGCTCTAATTGAGCTCAATTGTTCCTTGCTTGACTTAATCTCGTAGGAAATCAAATCGAGTATCAATATGTTTACTTATTCCATGTTGCACTGGATTTCTTAGCTAGCTTTATTGCTGATATATTGTCAATACCTTCTTGAGTGTGACCAATTTCTTGCAAGAGATTTCTCTTGCCATATTGCTTCGCAAACTGCGGATGAAGCTGCTATGTATTCAAGCTTTACAACTTGATAGTGCCACAACCGGTTGTTTTTTAGAACTCCAAGTAAAAGCAGTTGAACCTATATAAAATATAATGTTGCTTCATCTCCATAAGCATAATACATTCCATAGTCTAAGGTACCTTTTATATACCTTACTATTCTCTTTGCAGTACACCAATGTGATTCTTTTGGCGTTTACATGTATCCACTAACAAGTCCAACTCCATATTTAAGTACCTTGGCCTTCCAACTAGACTCTTGTACAAAGTGGGATTAATTGATTTTCCTTCTCTAGCTTCGTCATCTTTATTCCTGTTAGGAGTGCTCATGGGTTTGCATAGGCCCATTTTAACTTTCTCGGGTTTTTTTTTTTTTTTTTTTTTTTTTTTGCATATTTCTTTTGCGAGATGAAAATTCCATCTTCACATTGCTTTACCTTAATGCCTAGAAACATGTTCATTAGCCCACAATTAGTTATCTCAAATTCTTTGAACATAGCTTATTTGAAATCTTCGAACATTCTTTCGTTGTTCTCGGTAAATATTAGATCATCAACATAGAAGCGGAGTGTAAGAATATCATTACCATTCTTCTACAAGTAGACATCAATGTTCGTATGGACACTTGATAAAACCATCTGGATCAAACGTGGATAATAGCCTTCAATGTTGGAATATTTTGACCTTTTTTCGCCTGAAAATAAAAATTGCCGAGATGTTTACCATGGTCCCTAATACCCCCCGGAAGTCCAATTAGGTGGTTGGAACCATCCAATTTGCGTTAAAAATGTCAATTTACCCGTTCATTGAACTCTAGCCTACTACGGACATTTATGACAACGAATAATGGTCATATATAGTTCCGAACGGCATTATATGATCCTGAGATGTATCCACTATGGACTCAAGACTTTTCGCAACCACGCCCCGTAACCTCCGAAATTTCTCAAAAAGCATGGATAATAGCCTTCAATTTTTGAATATTTTGACCTTTTTTCGCACAAAAATAAAAATTGCAGAGATATTTACCATGGTCCCTAATACCCTCCAGGAGTCCAATTAGTTGGGTGGAACCATCCAATTTGCCTTAAAATGGTCAATTTACCGGTTCACAACTTGCACCGATATGTGAACTCAAACCTACCACAAACATTTATGACAACGAATAATGGTCATATATGGTTCCAAACGACATTATATGATCCTGAGATGTAATGGACTCAAGACTTTTCGCCACCGGGCCCCGTAACCTCCGAAATTTCTCAAAAAGCGTGGATAATAGCCTTCAATTTTGGATTTTTTTGACCTTTTTTTGCTCGGAAATAAAAATTGCCGAGATGTTTACCATGATCACTTATCCGAGAGTCCAATTAGGTGGGTGAAGCCATCCAATTTGCCTTAAAATGGTCAATTTACCCGTTCACAACTTGCACCGATTTCGTGAACTCAACCCTACCACGTACATTTATGACAACGAATAATGGTCATATATGGTTCCAAAAGACATTATATGATCCTTAGATGTATCCCCTATGGACTACAGATTTTTCGCCATTAGGCCCCGTAACCTCCGAAATTCCTCAAAAAGCGTGGATAATAGACTTCAATTTTGAAATTTTTTGGCCTTTTATCGCCCGGAAACAAAAATTGCCGATATTTTTACCATAGTCCCTAATACCCTCCGGGATTCCAATTAAGTGAGTGGAACCATCCAATTTGCCTTGAAAAGGTCAATTTACCCGTTCACAACTTGAACCGATTTCGTGAACTTAAGTCTACCACGGACATTTATGACAACAAATAATGGTCATATATGGTTCCATACAGCATTATATGATCCTGAGATGTATCGCCTATGGACTCAAGACTTTTTTCCACCGGGCCCTATAACCTCTGAAATACCTCAAAAAGCGTGGATAATAGCCTTCAAATTTGGAATTTTTCATCATTTTTTTGCCCGGAAATAAAAATTGCCGAAATGTTTACCATGATCCCTAATACCCTTCGGAAGTCCAATTTGCTGGGTGGAATCATCCAATTTTCCTTAAAATGTTCAATTTATCCGTTCTCAACTTGCACCGATTTCGTGAACTCAAGCCTACCACGGATATTTATGACAACGAATAATGGTCATATATGGTTCCGAATGGCATTATATGATCATGAGATGTATCCCCTATGGGCTCAAGACTTTTCGCCACAAGGCCCATAACCTCCGAAGTTCCAAAAAGCGTGGATAATAGCATTCAATTTTGGAATTTTTTGACATTTTTTCGCCTGGAAATAAAATTGCCGAGATGATAACCATGGTCCCTAATACCCTCCAGGAGTCCAATTAGGTGGGTGAACCATCCAATTTGCCTTAAAATAGTCAATTTATCTGTTCACAACTTGCACCGATTTCGTGAACTCAAGCCTACCACGGACATATATGACATTGAATTATGGTCATATATGAACGACATTATATGATCTGAGATGTATCCCCTATGGACTCAAGACTTTTCGCCACCAGGCCCCCGTAAACTCCGAAATTCCTTAAAAAACTTGGATAAATAGCCTTCAATTTTTGAATTTTTCACCTTTTTTTGCGCGGAAATAAAAATTGCCGAGATGTTTACCATGGTCCCTAATCCCTAATATCCTTCGGGAGTTAACTTAGGTGGGTGGAACCATCCGATTTGCCTTAAAATGACCAATTTATCCGTTCACAACTTGCATCGATTTCGTGAACTCAAGCCTACCACAGACATTTATGACAATGAATAATGGTCATATATGGTTCCAAACGGCATTATATGATCCCGAGATGTATCCCCTATGGACTCAAGACTTTTTGCCATCGGGTCCGAAATTCCTCAAAAAGCGTGGATAATTGCCTTTAATTTTGGACTTTTTTTGACCTTTTTTCTCCCGGAAATGAAAATTGCCGATATTTTTACCATGGTCCCTAGTACCCTTCGGGCGTCCTATTAAGTGGGTGGAAACATCCAATTTGCCTTAAAATAGTCAATTTATCCGTTCACAACTTGAACCGATTTCGTGAACTTAAGCCTACCACGGATATTTATGACAACGAATAATGGTCATATCCTTCCAAACGGCATTATATGATCCTGAGATGTATCCCCTCTGGACTCAAGACTTTTGCCACCGGGCCCCGTAACCTCCGAAAATTTTTCAAAAAGCGTGGATAATAGCCTTCAATTTTGGAATTTTTAAACATTTTTTCGCCCGGATATAAAAATTGCCGAGATGTTTACCATGGTCCTTAATACCCTCCAAGTGTCCAATTAGGTGGGTGGAACCATCCAATTTGCCTTAAAATGGTCAATTTATCCGCTCACAACTTGCACCGATTTCGTGAACTCAAGCCTACACTACGGACATTTATGACAATGAAAGATGGTCATATATGGTTCCGAACGGCATTATATGATCTGCGATGTATCCCCTATGGACTCTAAAACTTTTCGCCACCAGGCCCCGTAACCTCCGAAATTACTCAAAAAGCGTTGATTGCCTTCAATTTTTGGAACCTTTTAACCTTTTTTTGTCCGGAAATAAAAATTGCCGAGATGTTTACCATGGTCCCTATTAGGTGGGTGGAACCATCCAATTTGCCTTAAAATGGTCAATTTACCCGTTCACAACTTGCATCGATTTCTTGAACTCAAGTCTACCACGGACATTTATGACAACGAATAATGGTCACATATGGTTCCAAACGACATTATATGATCCTGAGTTGTATCTCCTATGGGTTCAAGACTTTTCACCATCGGGCCCCAAAACCTTCAAAATTCCTCAAAAAGCGTGGATAATAACTTTCAATTTTGGAATTTTTTGACCTTTTTTCGCCCGGAAACAAAAATTTTCGATATGTTTACCATGATCCCTAATACCCTCCGGGAGTCCAATTATGTGGGTGGAACCATCTAGTTTTACCCATTCACAACTTGAACCGACTTTGTGAATTTAAGCCTACCACGGACATTTATGGAAACGAATAATAGTCATATATGGTTCCAAACGGCATTATATGATCCTAAATGTATCCCTTATGGACTTAAAACTTTTTTCCACCGGGCCCCGTAACCGCCGAAATTCCCTAAAAGCCATAGATAATAGCCTTCAATTTTGGAATTTTTTGATATTTTTTCGCCAGAAAGAAAAATTGCCGAGATGTTTATAATGGTCCCTAATACCCTCCAGGAGTCCAATTAGGTGGGTGGAACCTTTCAATATGCCTTAAAATGATCAATTTATCCGTTCACAACTTGCACCGATTTCGTGAACTCAAGCCTATCACGGACATTTATGGCAACGAATAATGGGTCATATATGGTTCCGAACGGCATTATATGATCCTGAGATGTATCCCCTATGGACTAAGACTTTTCGCCACCAGGCCCCGTAACCTCCGAAATTCCTCAATAAGCGTGGATAATAGCCTTCAATTTTGAATTTTTTTTTACCTTTTTTTGCCCGGAAATAAAAATTGCCGAGATGTTTACCATGGTCTCTTATACCTTCCGAGAGTTAATTTAGGTGGGTGGAACCATCCAATTTGCCTTAAAATTGTCAATTTATTCGTTCACAACTTCACCGATTTCGTGAACTCCAGCCTACCACAGACATTTATGACAATGAATAATGGTCATATATGGTTCCAAACGACATTATATGACTCTGTGATGCGCCCCCCTATGGACTCAAGACATTTCGCCACCAGGCCTCGTAAACTCCGAAATTCCTCAAAAAGCGTGGATAAATAGCCTTTAATTTTGGAAAATTTTGACCTTTTTTTTGCCTAGAAATGAAAATTGCCGAGATGTTTACCATGGTATCTAATACCCTCCGGGAGTCCAACTAGGTGGGGGGAACCATCCAATTTGCCTTAAAAAGGTCAATTTACCCGTTCACAAGATGCACCGATTTCGTGAACTCAAGCCTACCACGGACATTTATGACAACGAATAATGGTCATATATGGTTCCAAACGGCATTATATGATCTTGAGATGTATCCCCTATGGACTCAAGACTTTTCTTCACCGGGCCTCGTAACCTCCGAATTTCCTTAAAAAGCGTGGATAATAGCCTTCAATTTTGGAATTTTTTGACCTTTTTTCGCCTGAAAATAATAATTGCCGAGATGTTTACCATGGTCCCTAATATCCTCCGGGAGTCCAATTAAGTGGGTGGAACCATCCAATTTGCCTTAAAACGGTCAATTTCTCGTTCACAACTTGCACTGATTTCGTGAACTCAAGCCTACCACGGACATTTATGACGACGAATTATGGTTCCAAACGGCATTATATCACCCTGAGATGTATCCCCAACGGTCTTAAGACTTTTCGCCATTAGGCCCGCAACCTCCGAAATTCCTCAAAAGCGTGGATAATTTCCTTCAATTTTGGAATTTTATGACCTTTTTTCGTCCGGAAATTAAAATTGTCGAGATGTTTACCATGTTTCCTAATACACTTCAGGAGTCCAATTAGGTGGGTGGAACCATCTAATTTGCCTTAAAACGCTCAATTTACCCGTTCACAACTTGCATCGATTTCGCGAACTCAAGTATACCACGGACATTTATGACAACATATATTGGTCATATATGGTTCAAGTATCATGTCTATGTGAACATGCTATCTACGTGAAGAATAATGGTAATGATATACTTACACTTAGCTTATATGTTGGTGATCTACTGTTCACTGGGAACAACGAAAGAATGTTCGAAGGTTTTAAAGAAGCTATGTTCGAAGAATTTGAGCTAACTAATTGTGGGCTAATTAACATGTTTCTAGGCATTGAGGTAAAGCAATGTGAAGATGGAATTTTTATCTCGCAAAAGAAATACTTAAAATGGGCTCATGAAAACCCATGAGCACGCCCGTTGCGATAGGAATAAAGATGACGAAAGCTTGAGAAGAAAATTCAATTAATCCCACTTAATACAAGAGTCTAATTGGAAGCCTAAGGTAATTATCTATCACAGACATTGTATATGGAGTTGGACTTGTATATGGAGTTGGACTTGTCAGTAGATACATGGAAACGCCAAAAGAATCAAATTGGTGTACTGCAAAGAGAATAGTAATGTATATAAAAGGTACCTTAGAATATGAAAATGTTTTATGCTTATGGAGATGAAGCAACATCAAGATGAAAGGAAATTATCAAGGTTCAATTGCATTTACTTGGAGTTCTAAACAACAAGTTGTGGCACTATCAAGTTGTGAAACTGAATACATAGCAGCTTCATCCGCAGTTTGCTAAGCATTATGGCAAGAGAAATCTCTTGCTAGAAATTGGTCACACTAAAAAAGGATCTACTACAGTATATGTTGATAATGTGTCAGCAATAATACTTGCTAAGAATCTAGTTCAACGTGGAAGAAGTAAACATACTGATACTCGATTTCATTTCCTACGAGATCAAGTCAAGCAAGGAATAATTGAGCTAGGAATACCACAGAGCCAGTTGCAGACATATTTACATAGTCCCTATCTCTTGACACATTCACACGATTGAGAGAGTTACTCGGAATGACATTTAAAGTTTGAGGGGTGTGTTGAAACACAAACTTTTAAATAACATCACTATAATCAATATATATATTAAAACTCATGGCAAGACATGATGTTTTGCCATGTGTCAACAATTTTGCCATTTGGCATATGATGTGTCGTCGCCAAATCATACCATAGCATTAATTATTGAAAAACTCTATGCATTAACTTTCATGTATTAATATTAAATTTAATTGATAAACTCTTCATATGCATGGCATGACAATTTCCCTTGAATTGGACTATAACTCCTTAATAATTACATAATAATAAAGTTTGTAAAAAATTAAACATTACTCCATTTTTATTTTGTGCATTAACTCATAAAATTGTAATCATAGAGTAAAAGATTTTTGTGCATTATGGAGTCGTATATATTTTGACATCAAATTTATAAAGATTTGATTTATCATATTTTTATGATTATTTTAATGTAAAAAAATTATTCTTATAATCAAACCAACTCATACAAGCAACAAACTACTTAACCTATCATATTAAATAAAATAAAAAAAAAAAAAAAAAAACCACAACTTAATCTCTCAATGACAAACAAGCCAAAATATATATAGATCGATTAAAGTAATAAATTTATAATGACCCGGGGCATCGCCCGGGCCAATAACTATTAGTTTCTAAATAATAAGTTTTGTTTAAATAAATAGTGGTAACGAATTAGAATTGATATCACCCTTTGTTTGTTTAGCAACTAAGTTGTTATAAATATAGGTTTTGGTAATTCATTATAAATTTATAATGCAAGCAGACGAAAGAAAAAGAATAGGAAGAGTATTTGAGAGATATTAAGGAGATATAAGAGGAGTTTTATATTTTGAAATTATATATATATTTAGAAGAATTTTATATTCCGGGTTGTAACCCATTTTTGTATTTCGTTCATATATTCTTATTATTACTTGAGTTAGCAATTCGTATAACTCCTACAACCACTTCACTTGCCTATGGCTTCATATTGTGACAGAAAGCATGAGAGTAATTATCAGGTTGATGTTAAGAAATTCTGCTGAATGTTGAAATAACCAAAGTGATGCTAAAATGTTTGATTAAAGTCAACCATCTAGTTGTATCAAGAGCTGCAGAGATCTTAAAAGTTGGGAATTTAATAGTAAGAGGATTCACCCACACCTGGCATATTAGGAAAAAACTGAATAACAATATTTAATGTGTGAGAAAGTTAAAGCCATGGTAACCCTTCAAAATACTTAAGGCTTCACGGATAGGACCCTCCTAGCTGCCCATCCACATAATCATGCCTTTTGTGTTCAAATGCTTGGTTGTGTACTCATAGTCATCAAGTCATAGTTAGATGGTAAGCATAACTTGTGAAAAGCTTAGTAAAATATGTAGGATGTTTCAGTCACGAGAATATTTTTATCAGCAAGTTTTATGCTTGCCAATTGACCTAAGTGAAGCTAGTAGGCGTCTCCCCCATCCTTTTTTTTTTATTCTTCTCTCGAATGCATAGTAGGTCCTGAAGTTTGTAAAACTTATGCTGCCCATTGGCCCCAATTAAGAATGGAATAGTAACTATGAATTTTTTTTCTTTCTAATTATTAATTTGTGGCAATCACTTGAACAACAGAGAAACTGAATAAAGTATACTTTAAATAAATTTGTGATCATAAATTAACAAGAGTAAACTTTAAGTTCTTTAACCCTATCCTTTTTTTCCTTATTTTGGATAACTTTATGTTGGTGCAATTTTGAAACCGGCGTCTCTTGATACAGTGACTTTTAATGGCTACAAATAAACTGGTTATAGATTTTAGAATCAAAGAAACATATATTCAACTACTGCAAGAACAGGTTTCAGATTATCTTGTTTGAGTTTAAGTAATGTTTGTCAGTTTCACAAAATTACAGGAACATCCCTATTTGAACAGACCGTGGTACACACTACATCCATGTGGAACGAATGAGTTGATGAAGCTACTCCTGAGTAGTAGTTCTCTGTGTGAAGATAAAGTTGGAACAGAATGTTATATCATATCATGGCTTTCAGTTGTTAGCCAGGTTGTTGGTCTTAGGATGCCCCTTCAGATGGCAGCTCTACATCACAATTAATTCTTCTCACTTTCCTCAACATACCTCAGGAGAAATCGGGCAATTGTTGAGATGCTTATAGTGTAATTTGATTTGCAATGCTTCATGTATGTTTTCTCCAACATGTTCCATTCTGTCCATAATGGCTTCCCTAGAAACTTGATAGTGTAGGATGGTCATTCTCGCAGGCTTAAGTCTTTGTTGTTTGGCTGTATATATTCATACAAGAACTAGCTGGAGAATGCCTAGCTTCCATTGCATCTTCCCAGCTGTTGTAGAGAGCTTTGGGTGTTTTTTTAAAGCACCTAAATGGAATATCAACATTGTCCAGTGCAAAACATCACATTGGTTTTGCTAAGTAATTTTGTTGCTCATATTATTGCTGAACAATTTTTGTAGATCAACTCATTGCTTAAAGGTATCTTGGCCTTCTTTGGTTTGTTCATATTTTAAGCTAAAGATTCAGTTAAAAGTTAGTGATATGATAACGACAAAACCTGTGCAGAAGTGGATGTCCATGATATTTCAAACTAACATCCATTTACCATGGGTATTGGGATGAAGGAAACTCAAAAGATCCCCAATCAAAGTACTTGAGATAAAATTATTAAAGAGAATAATTACAGCATAAAGACCCCCAAACATCAGATATGGCTTTATTTTTCCGAACAGTAGTAAAAATGCAACATGCTCTGTTACCCAATTATAATCAGAATATTAACCAGGAATTACAGTTATTTTGCTTAGCTATTGACAGAGCTTAATCAGGAATTATCTTCAAACTCGTAATTTCTCTTCATTCCCTCCTAAATCCAAGCATATGCATAAATCATCGCAATTTCTGGTACATACTAAAACACCATTGCAGACGTTTTAAACAAAGAGATTCATTTCTCAACTCATTCTTCATCAGCGAAAGTTTTCTCCTCCAAAGGTGCAGTTTCCTTTCATGAAGAGCCCAGGAGCATATCAGATAATACATGGTGAATTGCCTTTATAATGATAAAACATGTCTACGTGGTTGCCTCAGCTGTTCGATCAAAGCGAACCAAGAACTCTATATTACCCTCAGCCCCCTTCAAAGGAGACTCAATCCATCCTTTGCTTTCAAACCCAAAACTTTTCACCCCATTTATGATCCTCTCTAAAACCTGCAGCGAGCAGACCAGTAAACCAAATACTCACTTTCAGTGATGCAGAGCAGCAACAAAAGCTACAATAGCTTATGATAATAGTATAGAGAAAGCAAACTTAACCAAGGTCATAGCAGTCTAAAAATTCTACAAGAAATCCTATTTTAGAAAGCTAGGCTGTAACATAAGTTGTTGCCAATCATTCAATGACAGGAAAGGCCACTTCTTGAAATTCAAGCATTTTCTTATACAGAGTATTTTAATCCCTCAACTTTGGGAGGGAAAGGCAATAAATAAGGTGAATAAGAATTTATATGATCTCATTTCCTCAGAGTAACCCTAAGAAGTACAGAGATGCAAAAGCTTAAAAGGCAAATGTAAGTAGAAGGCTAGAGAATCATCCAACCAACTTAATAACTCGTAACTAAAACACGTTGATAAGTTGCCTCTTTATGGTGCAAAAGTTAGACGTGAAATAGTTTGTAGAAGGTAACATATAAAGGGACGGTGGCGAATTTATAGCCAACTTAATAACCATTAAAACAAGTTGATGAGTTACCTCTTTATGGACCTCTGGATCTCTAACAATACCACCACTTCCCACCTGAAACAAGAAGTGAAAAGAACAAGTTAGCTCAACTCTATGTCCTTTTTTCTGCCTGAGAAAAATGCTAAAGTACAAACCAATTAAGACAGCCATCACCACCAAAATCTCATTCTTGCTCAAAATCTCTCACACACACTTGTGAAATCCATGACTATACATGTCTCTTGGCCTTGGATACCAAATTTAGTTCAAGTGTTAAATACTGCTCCAGAATATGGTTCCAGGCAATCTTATAAAGATACCAAATTTAGTTCAAGTGTTAAATACTGCTCCAGATATGGTTCCAGGCAATCTTATAAAGATAATGTGTACCTCCTAGTAATAAAACAAAAAAATTGAAGTACAAAACATAAAATTGTCTTTCTGAAAAATTCATCTTGTCAAACAGTAATATTTGTAGCTAAAGGGCAAACAAGTTTAAGGATGATAATTAAGAGACAGCAGAAGACGCAGTTACCTGGGATCTCCTTGCTTCAAATTGAGGTTTCACAAGGGTGATCAACGTGGACTGCTCCTTCATCACCTTAATCACCGCAGGCATCACCTGTGTCAATATATTAATAAGACAAAAGAGATCAATATGCTAGAATTGAAGTTCTTTAAATGATACAGCAGCTTACAAGCAATTTTATGCATCAAATATATTTAAATAAGAAGTTATAACTGCTTGATCATACCACGAGAATGGAAATAAATGAAAGGTCTAAAGTCACCAAATCAACTTGTTGCGGAAGTCCAGGAAGATATCTTAAATTTGTCCGCTCAATAACAGAGACTCGCTCATCTCGACGAATTTTATCTGCCACCTGGTGGATATGTTTATTCAGCAAGCCAATATAATAGTTAAAAAGTCTGAATATCGGAGGCACAAGGATCTTTCAGTAACAAAATTTGTATAAAACATCAAATTTCTCTTTGCAAATCACAAAGCAGATGTCATAATCAACTTAAGTATATTCCTTTCATCCTAATAGCATCCAATCAAGTGCGTCAGAATCATACCAATTATATATCCCAGTTCCATTTACACTGCCCTTAATATCTTTTGGGTGTTTAAACTTTCAAGATTTATTTAGGTTCAAGAATTGTAAGGATACCTGACCATAGCCTACATCAACTCCATATACATACGCAGCACCATACTGGAGCAGGCAATCAGTAAACCCTCCAGTTGACAATCCAGAGTCGAGAGCAACTTTCCCAGTAACATCGACTTCTAGTTGCTCGATAGCAGCCTCCAACTTGTATCCTGCTCTGAAGCAGATGTGTCAGCATACAAGTAGTTTCTCATTATAATGTGCATAAATTTTGCAATACCAAAAGCAATAGGGTTTCATTACAGAGTAATCACCTACATACATATTTAGGAATTTCTGCAATTATCTCCACAACAGCTTCATTTGAGACAGGTGTCCCAGCTTTATTCACCACTTTACCATTCACACACACTTTCCCTACAACCGAAGATGAGACAAAAGAAATCAGCTTCCATGCATTACCATTACAATTATTTGATACTTTTACAGAATAGTCCTTTCAATAGATAATTTTTCTTTTTTTAATCTGAAGTAAATCAGTCACATTCACACTCACATCCATGAATCTGCAGAAACCAACAACCAAAGTGCTAGCAGGATTCACCATGGCGTAGTGACCACAACGCATTTCACAATTAATTTTTTCTGCAAGTTTATCTTGACAATTTTAGATGTTCACAAGTGACACATTAAGAAAATCAGCAACTTTCAAAAGTAATTCTGTCAGCAAGTATCTTAAGTGGTGTTCTAATATACGGGGTGTTTGGTTAGCCAAACAAATAATATTGACTAACAGAAAATCTACATATCCGAACTTCACAGATAATGCATGTTAAACACGTCACTAGATACAATCGCAGCTTCTGAGACTATACCATTAGTTACCATGAAGTGGAGAGAGCAAACTGAGTAGTGGCTGAATAAATTTAAATTCCTTAGACTAAAATTAATTAAAATGGGTCGACATGAATCTTGGAAAAAATCTGAAGAGGGAAACCTAAGTCCCAACCTGACTGATGTTTGGACCAGGACTTTATTATGGATATGAAGTACTTGAATGTTGCAACTGCATTGTCCCTAACAAGACTCCTAACACAACTACATAAATGTATAAGTCCCTCATTGAGGCAATTCTTACCTTGTATTATCCATGACTGTATGAAGGTTCGGCTATATTGCTGAAACCTCTCCAGGCATACCTCATCCAGTCTCTTTTTCCTAAGAATGTCAAAATTAATAAGTTATATCAGAATGAGAGTCGATAAGAAAGAGAGACCCGAAAGATCAGGGTAGGGATCAATGGATCATTGTCAAACCAAAGAATGAAGTCAACACAGTATCTTAATCTAAGCAGTTTTTAGACAAGCACCAGTGTCAAGTCATTACAAAAACATTAACATTCAAGTTGTTCAAAAACATTTTGAATTAATTAGTAGGCATACATCACCATTCTCAAACTTGAAAAGAAGATTAAGCAACCTAGAAGAGTCGAAGATTCAAAATAAAAGGATTTTATGGTTCATAGACAAAAGATGATGCCTAACAGAGCCATTATATAATATATAGGGCACATTGCAACCACCAGACAGGTAGAATCAAAAGTTCATTCTCAAGCTGTTTAGCGGGTTTCATTAGTTGCACTGTCCTAAAAAGCAAAACACCTAGGACATTTATTGCTATATTGTGGAAGCATCTTGGCTGGCTGTGACCAGCATTGAACTACATGTGTAGTACACTAAATCTTTACAGCTACTGCATGAAATATAATATTAATATACCAATGTTCTCTGACTGGTAATCCAGAAACAATCCTTACTAACAGCACCACATCTAAGAGCCCTAACCATTCATGTTTTCTTACACATACCATGTGAGCAAAAGAATGTTAACAAACAAATCCAAGCTATATGTTTGAATTCAACACTTTTCAAATAGCTAGTTCAATGCTCCGTGATGACCTCAATGTTATTTGTGCTTTCACAATTCTTTTCAGATTCAGTTCTAGGACGAATAGTCGATATGGCCATAACAAATTTAAGTCATTGAGATAATTTAACAATTGGAAGAAGTGAAAAACCCAATGACTATATTGACATAATAAGTGTGAAATATACGCAAATTACTCCACTGAATTTCTGTAACAGATCAATGCATATATTAGCAATTTAGCACCAAAAGCTTACTTCTTTGATGGATAGAACTTGGCTGATTTTGCAGAGAAACTTCTGATGGAACAATGTTGATTACCTCTCCATCTCACTGGTACCAATTCACATGACCCAAAAAGAAAAACAACAATTAATCAATTTTTACTCTATTAACAACACAGAACTTGTATTTTTTTGAGAAAAAATGGTACAATACTTATACTTGTACTATTAAAGATGATAAATTAATAATAATTACAATAACAATTAGCAACTTTTATGATATTTTCAGCTAGAATAAACATATAGGGCAAAAAGAGAAGATTTGACAATAATAATGCTATAATTTGTTACGAATATTCAAAATATTAGTACCCAATTAGGCAATTAGCAAAACCAATATTCTCTTATAAACCAATAATAAAGGTTCAATTTTTATTCATCTCTGTAATAAATTAGAAAACCCCACAATTAATTTTCAGAACTAATGAGTTTTTATATACAATTAGTACAAATATCATTGAACATTCAGTTTATTACTATTTGATACAATGAAGAAAAAAGTATAAAAAATTGAAGAGCATATAATATAATTGAGAAGAAAGAAAAAAGAAATTACCTGAAGAAGATGAGGCGTGATGGTTAGGGAAGAAGAAAAGAGTAGAACGATAAGCCGTTCGAAATGAAGAGGGGTTTGCGAAAGGAAGCCTCAGACTTTGAAACACCATTTCCGCCTTTGTTTCTCCCTCTCTTGAGATGAGCAAACGACTAAAAACCAACCCGAAAGGTGTTCAAAGTTCCCACATGGATAATGAGCAAAAACCAATTAACTCGCCCATCTTCAGAAGCCTTTTCGAATAGGGTGGTTAACGTGCGTGATACGTGAGTCATAGCTAATTAGCTAGCCATGTTCAGAAGCTATTTCAATTTGGCAATATATAAACAAATATTGTTAAAAGTATAAATGTCAGCACACTATTTTTAAAAGTTCAATAAAAATAGTCAATTAGCACTATTAAGGGAAAAAAGTAAATAAACATGTTAGAGAGACTTAAACTCAAAACTAGATTCACAAACTTTTAAATAAATCGGATGTACAATAAATATTGTACATCCGTTATAAAGTTACCCCTAAAATAAGCAAAAGTTACCCTAATATGGATAAATGTTACCCTAATATAAATAAATGTTACAAAGTATTTATACTTTATTGATAAAAGTTACCCAAAAAATTGTAAAAGTGACCCTAAATTTGATAAAAAGTGACCCCCGATGTACAGTAAATTACTGTACATCGGATGTATACAAAAGTTATTGAAGTAGATTTTTGATTAAAAAAAAATAAATTTACACTAATTATCATTATCTATCAAGATTCGAACCCCTAATATTTAGAATAATCCCTATAATAATACGGGATACGGCCGCGACATGGAGAATATGTCATACAATTGTCTCACAACCACTAAAAGAACAAGGGGAACATTTATAAGGCAGGGAAAAGAGTAGCTAAAATTGCGCGGTAACGGGGGCTAACAAGTGACAACCGAGCAAATCCTATCCATCTTTTCAAATAGTCTTACAGACACCAAGATCATCATATTCTTTCTACATCTTAGTAAAATAACTACCCTTTTACTTGTTAATATGTCTCTTCAATCTGCCAATGTTACCTCTTTTCACAAACCCCATCAATTTAATTCTTCTGCTAAACCTCTTTCCAAATTACCCAAGTCCAAAATTGTTGTCACCAAAAGGAGGAAACCATTTAAATTAATTTGTAGCCAAGATGAGGTGATTAATTATTTTTTATATTAGTAACTTTAAAATGGTTTTAATTAAATGGGTTTTTCTCTTAGATTAAATATTTATATTTTGTTGCAGGATTATTACTTGGATGCTCCTGTTTCTGCTGGTGATGGCTTCTCTTTCAGTGGAGGTAATATTTCTTATTAATTGTGGATCTCATGAATTTAATCATGTATTATGTACAAGGGCCAATTTTTATACTTGGTGGTATTGTTAGATTGTGTAAAATTATTGGAGTCAAGAGTTCATTGCAATGATCATATGATTCATATCTATTAATTAAGGGTTACAAATTTACAATGCAACAATGCTAATTATGTTAGAAACTTGATGGGATAAAATAAGATCATAAGAATTAGGGTTACTCAATGATTTTATTGATGATTATCACAAAAATAATAATTAAAATCACATCAATTTTTGACAGGAAAGTATTCAGATGGGTCAAGTCCTGCTGATGAATGGTTCAAGCAGGGAAAAATGGTCAGTTTTTTTTTTTAATAACTTTTATACAACGTTTTCTCTTTTAAAAATATTTTCTTGTGCCTTTGGTGCTATAAAAAATGCTAAGTATGGAGGAGGGCCAGTGCACAATACCTAAGTGTGGGGCACTAGATGCTGTTGCTGCCTAAGAGCATGCACATGCCCTTGGGGCGATTGTGCTGCTGCTGCACGCCCATGTCCTAAGCATGGGCACGAGGCATGTGCACAAAGACGAGGCATGATTAAACACCCTATCCAAAAAAAAAAACACCTATTTTAACAATTTAGGGAAGCGTCTTGGCTTGTCTTAGAGCAAAAGCAAGGCAATGCAAGGCCTTGCAAGGCAAGGCTACACTAGCCAAGGAAATGTAGCCAAGCCAAGGTAACAAGACGAGGCAAGACAACTAGACAAGAAATGACACTTTAAGACACAATGATGAAGGGTTCCCCAAGGCACGAATGAGATGATTTTGGGCACTAATTAGACCTCTTGGAGCCCTTTGGAAACCTCAAGAATCACCTCAATGCATAAATTTGGCAGGTCCAAAGATGTACTCCGAAGGCCAAATTTGAAGGCTATAATACACAAAATCGGACCAGATTTTAAGATTTCGGGACCTGGACGTCGAAAAATCTCGGAATTGAAGGGGATGCATCCCTAGGTTATTTGATGTTGTTTGGAACCTTATGTGATCATTAGTCGGTTACATAAAGTCCCGTGGTAGCCTTGAATTGATGAAAGTAGACGTTTAAGTTTTTGTGTATTAAGTTGACATTCTTAAGGAAAAGTGAATGGTTCTAACCACCGATATGGACTCCCAGGGAGTTATGGGGCCCATGAGAAGCACCCCGGCCTTTTTTCGTTTTCGGCCCAAAAACGTAAAAAAAATTGTCCAAAATGGAAGGCTATAATCCACGTTTTTGAACCAATTTTGAGAAATTTTCCCATATTGAACTGAATGTGTGGGGTGTCCCTCGGAGTCATATAAATGCGTTTGGAACCATAAGAGGCCTACCAATATGTTTATAAAATCCCGAGAATAAGTTTGGTTAACTATGAAGTTTTATTCGAAATTATGTTGCATTTGTAGTTAAATGCTGCATGAGATGGTCGTTTAAATTACCAACTTATTAGGCATCCTGGGCTCCTATCAAGGTGTCATTGGGGTTATCAATTATACTCAAATTCATTACCTGTGATTATCATAACTTCAATAATTAGCATGGGTTGTCTATACTATACTTCATATTATTATACTGTATTGGTGTTGTGTTGTTATCCAACACCAATCTTTGTTGACTTTGGTTGGCTGATTATTTGCAATTGTTCATACATTCATGATGGAATGAAGCAATGGAAACCCCATTTCATGGTTGACAAAAATAGTCATTATTGATGGAAAATCATCATGCTTCTTTTCCCTTGATATTTCATATTTTGATTATTTTCCCCCTAATTATCCAGATTTGTCAAATTTTTTTTTGTACTCTATATATCCTTGATTAGCTTTGGTGCATTGTTTCAACTTGTTTAGTGATGCGAAAACTTGTAGGAAACAACAATGACTTGTTCACTGTATCACAGATATATCTAAACTCCTTAAGCTGATTTCTTATATGCTCAAGTTCTATCCACTGCTTCTTGGTTGTGCATGCTTAGTTCAGATGTAGTGCTTTACAGCAATTTCAACTGGCTTGTCTTTGAATCTATGATCTTGCTTCCATGTGCCTCCAGTTGTCTTACACTACACTCTTACCTCTTTCATCAACATTTTTCAGGTGAAAGCTTATGTTGTTCGAGGCTCAGGAGAGAAGGCAAAAGATCCAATATTTGGGTTGACAATGGGCAGCAGTTCTCAAGCTTCTGATGATGTGTTTAGGTGAATTCCTCATAAAATTTGGTATTCATATAATAAATTTATGGCCATGATAATCATTTTGGTGCACTGGTGGCCTAGCTCCACTTTATACAGAAATTTGAAGAGTGATTAATTGCAGGGTTTACCCATATACGTATTGTTTTGTACAATAATAGATGGTTTTGTGTTGAAAGTGGAAGTACTGATAAACCTTCAGTCATGCTCATTCATGGTTTTCCATCACAGGTGTGTCTTATTAGTTTCCTCTTTTTTTTTTCGCAATTATTTCTGAATGAGTGTTGAACTGTTGATGTATGTTTCAGAGTGCAATACTGTCAGACATTACTGACTCATACCAATTTTTTCATGTTCATACTTGTTACTTTGATTTTTGAATGATCTTACAAGTCACAGTTAGCATTGATTTAACTAGATTTTGATGGTGTGCTAAAATAATTTCACAACACAACACTCGACATATGATGGCATTTAATGCAGTTGCAATTTATCTTAGGCAAGGATTCATTCTTGTACTCTGAATCATCATATCTAATCGAGTGCATGATTCCAACAGGCTTACTCATATCGCAAAGTTCTTCCAATACTTTCCAAGGACTACCATGTCATTGCTTTTGATTGGCTAGGTAATCTCTTTTCTATCTTAAATCATTAACACTTTCAACTTTTCTATCCTATGGTAATATGTGATATGTAGATCTGCTCTTGGTATAGTATATTTGTCACAGGTTTAATAGATGTTTTGAGGTAAAGGAGAATAATATATTCGTGTTGTTATTCCACTCCCTTGCAGGATTTGGATTTTCAGATAAGCCACAACCTAAATATGGTTTTGACTACACAATGGAAGGTATTTCATCTTACCAAATTAATTGGTGGATCAAAGCAACTGTATGCAATGCTTCTTGGGTATTTTTAGCATAACAAATAAATTAATTTATGAACTTCACATTGCTAATGGATGGTGCTATTACAGAATATACTGCATCCTTGAAAACTCTGATTGATGATCTGGTTCCGAATAAGGTTTCACTTGTTGTACAGGTACTCATTCTCTTCTTTTACAGTTCCGATTTTAATGATTTCTGCAATGACATTCAATGGGTTGCTTACTGCAGGGATACTTCTCGCCAGTGGTTGTGAAATATGCTTTTGATAATCAGGATAAAGTCAATGATGTCATCCTAATTAATCCACCCGTATGTTTCTCGATTTTTTTTCTGTTGATTTTTTTTTAAAAAAATAAAATAAAAACTTGTGTCAAGCTCTAACTTCTGTGAGAATGTTGTGTTAGTTTCCAAACTCTAACTGAAGCTCGAATAAGGAAACAGGATTCTACTGCTATGAAATATGTTCTAGATTCATGTTGAAATATACAAAGTATTTCCTTACATCCCAAGTAGAAGTTTGACATTCTTCCCATCTTTCATTTTACTAAAGATAACTGCAAAGCATGCCAATTTGCCATCGTCATTGTCTATATTCAGCAACTTTCTGCTGGGAGAGATTTTTTCTCAGGTACAAAGTTAACTTAGTTGGCTTTGCTTTATTTTTGCTTTTTCTTTAAATTTTCATGTTAAACGACTACTTTAGCTTGGCCAGCAAGTATATGTCACGATGATGGCGCAAATTTATTTTCTTTGCTGCTCATCTAGGATCCTCTCAGAGCAAGTGACAAAGCATTGACTAGTTCTGGTCCATACAAAATGAAGGAAGATGATGCTATGGTTTATAGAAGCCCCTATCTCACATCAGGATCCTCTGGTTTTGCACTAAATGCAGTCAGCAGATCTATGAAAAGGCAGTTAAAGGTTAAAGTTGTTTTTGCTGAATTTCTTTGGTGTCTGAAAAAAGGGGAAAGATAATTAGAGAGAAATTTCTGTACACTCATGTAGTGTAGTGTTACATGACAGGAATATGTTCAGGAGTCAAGGAAGATACTCACGAATGAAAACTGGAAAGTCCGCACAACTGTTTGCTGGGGTCAAAGGGATCGATGGCTAAACTATGATGGTGTCGAAGATTTCTGCAAAGAGTGTAATCACAAATTGGTTGAACTCCCCATGGTATTGACTCTCTTCCTACTTAGACATGCCTGTAATTGTGTTCATTAGCTTGAACTGTTGAACGTTGTGATTAGCAATCTTTTCCTCTCCTTTTCAGGCAGGGCATCATGTACAGGAAGACAGTGGTGAAGAGCTTGGGAATATTATTGCTGGGCTGCTCAGTAAACAGAGACGTATATAGTACTTGCATTTCATTGAAGGTTTAACATGCAATTCTTGCTGATCAGGCGAAATAGTTCTTGCTAAAAAAAAAAATGTAATGTAGCAATTTCTATGACAAGCAGAAATGTTTTTACTCCTTAGTACGTAAAATGAATGGATGATTTAGCTCAATCTTTCTACTTAATATAATGATAAGAATTTCCTTATTTCTGTTTAATAGCTAGGAAACTATAATTTCACAGAAAATCTGTAGGGGGCGGGGCTACAAAATAGGGTGATGTGCATGTTATTTACATTGGTTTGTTTGCTTCCTTCCTGATGCTAAGATTGCTAACTGTTTCTGGAATATTATTCATTTTCTTCAGAATAAAAAATGATCAAAGATTTACTGCAAGAGTAAAATTTAGGGGAATGTAAGAAGGATATTGAAAAGAAAACAAAAAGCTCATATATAAGTACTGTAATCGGTTTGGATTCATTACAAAGTATGAATGGTATTACAACTTTACATATTTTGCCTTGTATAGGTAAAGAAAGAAAAAATTATCAAACAAAACCTCCATCTGCTTGTCTGACATATATGCAGCAGTAGGATAAGCTATCTGGAAAACTAATGCTCATCATAGGATGTATGTTACTCTTACTTCTATTACAACATCTTCACATATTTTAATCAAAAGAATAAGATTGTTGTGATCTTAGACATATGAATCAGCAATTTTTCTTCATAGGTCGCTGAAATGGATCTGTCCAGCAATCGTCATCTTTTACTGCTTTCTTCCATCTATTCTTGAATTTCTCTAGATCTGTCAGTGACTGTTTTCGCACCTGCAGAAGAATGGTTTAAAATTAACCATCATCTTTATTGAAACAATCTGACTAAAAGTACACAAAACAAACTTAGAAATATTCTTGCAGGTTCTTGTTCCAATATCATGTGGAGAAAGAAAAAAAAAAAGACAATAAGAAACATCACGAAAAATTAATTTCTGTAACCACTATCCACACTCCCTAATGATCAACTTGAGCAGAAAGCATAAGTTCAACATGGGATTCTTTAGAGTTTATAGATATTTGAGAGAATAAATTCAAGAGCTGATGTTTCCTAGATGAAAATCAGAAGGAACTGTCAGAGTGTTTTAAGACTTACTTCGTTTCTTGCATCAGTTTTGTTGGAGGTCGATGTTTCCTGCAAATGTAACATAGAAAAATAAGAATACACTTTGTAAATTCTTTCAATGTCTAAAGAAATATAATCTATGTGTTTGTGTTGGTACCCCTTGCAATGAATCCAATGAAGAGACTTTTCCAACTTCCTGACTTGAGGCTTCTGTATCAGTCTGCATAGAAAAACACAGTAATGTTACATCTTAACTATACACCTACAAGCCATGACTATGGTTTTCCCTATGTATGGCGAAGAATTAACTATCATATGCCACACAAGGTAGAATATTGTTCTAATCCTGTTTTTGGGAGCAGAAGGGTAAGACCTTTCCTGTTAGTCTATCAAGGTATTGGGAAAAGCAAGTGGCATATACTGGTAAAACACTAAGCTACATGCCAAAAAGTAATTAACTCAAGGGTGCGAAAAAATAAACAACATATGGCTGATGCCCGTGAGTCAAGACTCTAGGAAATACTGGTAAGTTATCAGAATTTCTACCTTGTTCTGTGCTGTGCCACCCAGTGTAGGAAGGCCATAGTGAACAACATAGTCAGAATCAACAATTCCAATTTTTCTTGTTCTATCTCCCTGTGAAGTATATATAGTGAAAAATATATCAGAATTTAGTATCTTAGTGATTTCAGGCAATAGATAAAATGAATATTTTTTTAAATTCTAACAGAGGATATTTGCCTGAGCACAGTAACCAAGCTGAAAGTCCACACCCCATGCATGAACAAAGTCATTCTGCAAAACAAAAGAAATGTGAATGTTGTCAAATTAACAGTCAAGTGTCTGGACAAGCATCCTAATATACATTTACCAGCCACATTATCATCAACATGTTGGATCAGGTGGTTTAGTTTGTTGAGCAAGAGCATAAAGTATTTATTAGCAGAAAATGTCTTCATGAAACTTTACTTACTGCAATATAGTAGTATAGTTTTTTTTATTCGCGAAAAGTAACAAAGAAAACTAAGCAATAAACCAAGGCATAGCCACCCCTATGACACTCTCTCCTCTTGAATGACCCCTAAATCAGCTAACCTATCCGCTACCCTATTACCATCACGGAAAACAATGACAATACAAAAATTATTGCCAAAATATCTAATTAACCTACGACACTCATTCAACACATGCACAGTGGATTATATAGTTGTATAGCTCAGTGTATAGTATGGTAATGAAAGCGCACCTGGATTATATACCATGCACAGCGCCATGCAGCTCTTGAGAAAACTGGAGCCATCATCTCCACCCATCTGAAATATATCAGCAATGCTCAATTGCTCAGTTAAACAGTGTATAGACAGGTGAAACTGAAGGGGTCATCAACTCCCATTATTTCAAAAAAGGTAAAGGGAAAAATTCAAGACATTTTCTTTACCCTGTGCAAGGAGGTTCTGTACTATTTTCATCACACTTTCTCCCACCAGGAAGGACATTGTTGATTCTCCTGCAAGTTCATCAAGATATCAGGAAAGAAAGCCACAGGAGTACGAAACCGTGCAGTGGCTTTTAACTACCAAATGTCAGAGACAAACAATGCAGCACACTTTAATTGTTGAACCATATGAACAAATGAAATTGAAACTACAAAGTTTCATCATCAATCCTAACTCTATCAAAAGAAAGCAATTACAATCATGACTATTGGGCACATTAAAATAACTAACCTGTGCACAAGTGCGCCCTTTTGTCTAGCTGTTAGTTTATGATGGACCTCTGATTTATCAGGATCAAGGGCGGGCTGTGATATCTCTAGCCCTTCTTTCTTGATGACATATAGATAGCTGTAAAACTTGTATCAGACAATAAGAAGCAGAACCAGAACCTACCTTAAAGGAGCTGACAGAATTTAGAGGTAGTCAAATTACCGTTGAACACTGAAATTTTCAACTCCAAGGTCTTCATCCCAGAGGAAAATATACGAGTATTGAGACACAATATCAGGATGTAAGAAACGCTTTGCAAACCACCTGAAGGAAAGACAATTAGATAAATATTGTTGCCAGAAATTCAGTAGACATGATGTGATATCACCCCCATGTGAATACCATTTAGTTTGATGAGCAGCAACAATGTGCAATGCACGGGAATTCCACCTCAAGTCCTTCCAGTCATCCACATTGCCATCATAATGAAAAAGCATCACGAAAAAATTGTTTACAATAAACTGCAGGAGAAAAATAAATAAACATTCAGTCCAGTAGTTTTTTTAACAACTCAGTCATAACTTCAGAGAAAAATTGTCTTCTCACCTTCCTCACGATTTTGTCCACACTTTCCTTCTGCTTCCAGCCAACAGCCATGGCCAACAAGTTCATATTTTTTTTCTGGGGGATACAGAATAGGTAAACACATAAGAAGGAAGAGATATGTGTATCAGATTACAGAGGAATCCCAAATCATTAAATGTCATGAGTTGGCATCTATGGCGCACATATACTGCCATCAATCTACACATAGAGGTTAGTAGGATATAAACACAAATTTACATCATTCAACAATAGAGACCAAATTGCACATCTATATAATTTTCAGATGAAAGAAACCACCCCTAGCATATCCAATTGTGGCCCTGCACTAAAGATCAGAAACATAATTTAATATATTCTACGCATTAAGTTTCATCTTACAAAAAAGCCCAATAAATTGGTGTCAGTTTTATCTCAATTTGTGAAGGTGAAAGAAAGATGGGCAAGACGCAAGCACAAAAATTATTAAGATCATGACATAGAATTTGCTAACCTTCTTAACAGGTGTTCCCCACAGTGGCTGCATTTCTAAGTCTGAAGTACTCGAAATAATACCCTTTGGCAACCCCTCAGTTCCAATAGGTTTACATTGCCCCTGAAAGAAAGGAACGCAATACAAGGAAATAGTACATGTTACATTCTGGAACATCAATATTAGAAATGATATTACAAGTCCATGAAAACCCATTTACATAAACAAACCTCACACTTATTAGATCTTGTTCGCATAAATTTATTCAGCATGTCCTTTGGTGAGATTCTCTGCAATAATAGGGCTAATCATTGTCAATGTAATTACTTAAGCTAAAAGTCAAAGAAACCATGAATATGAGTTAACATAATTTAAGCTTAGAATATGGAACAGAAGTGCATACATGAGCAGTCTCAATTAAAAATATTTTTGGGTAAGGAATTCACAAGTCACAACAGAAACATGAGCATGCCAAAAAAACATTGACACTATACTCTACATCCACGTGATAAAAATATAAACCACAAGCAAATCAAACAACGATATGTACCTCTCTATAATCTGTTATAACGAGTGCACTGCCAATAAAGACAGCAGCACAGAGCAAAGCCAGAGTCGGAAGGGACTTTATAGAAAAGGATCTTCGTCTTTTAGAGCCAAAAGCAGTCACCTGGTCGATAAATGAAATACAAATTTAAATATCATACGTAATAGATAGATAACTCAATGAAATTCGGTATTTATATACCCTAATCAATTCTATCAGGCAACAGGAAGACAAACCACAGTAATACATTCATGACATAGCTTTTGACCAAGGTTTAAGACTCCTGAAATTCATTGAAAGATCTAGCAATCCTCTTTGCATAAACCAGCATAATGGTGCCAGATCAAAAAAGTTATAGGAACCTTGTAATTCACCCAATCTCAACAATATTTATAACTTGGCACACAAAATCTTTTGCATGTCACCTACATGGTGCTAGCTGAAATTCATGAATTTTAACCATCCTAATAACATTTATACTCTTTTTTAGTTGAACGAAATTCACCCGACAAAAGAATACCCTAAAAAAAAAGCTCCTGGGCCTGATGGCTTCCCAGAAAGCTTCTTTCAAACCTAATATTCTAAGATCTTTATTGTTGGTAGCATTGCGTACGCACAAAGTCAAAACTCCGTCATACATTATCAGTCTGCCAGCTGTAGCATGCACTTACATAGTATGAACCTCTGCTTCTGTATACTTAATGCAAGAACAAAGCTTTATATCTTATTTATCCCAATTGGTTCAATTGTTGACAGGATTTAGATTGCTTAGCCTTATCAACAGCATAAATGCTTAGTCTAATAATCGACTAACAACAAACTATTGAATTGTTATTAAATTATTCTTCTGGTTAATCATCCCACATAAAGCTAATAAGATGGTACATAAACTATGGCTATTAGATCCGCCGCGCTCACTCTTGATCCCAATTAGGATTGGTGGTGATTAAACTACTCAGACTTATGGTTCCCAATTCAGAACTTACTCACTGATGAGTAATTTCCAGTAACAATAGTTTGTCATAAAAACAACAAGTACCCAGAACTTCATACTAGTAGCTAAACATTGGAATTCTTCTACTTCAATTGACTAACATAGGATTATCAAAACCCAGTTTTATCCACTCATCTATCTCAACAACTACAGATAGTAAATAGACAAACTAGAATTTCACTACCAAAATCGATTAAAGCCATTTATATCACTAATTGAATTATGATCCATATACTTCAATCCTGGCACCAAGTCACCAACATTGGACAATTTACTTAAAACCCAGATTTTTCTTTCAGTCATCTTTCTCGAAACTTTGATAAAATTGATGGGTTTTCAATTAGTTACATAGCATCACTAAAATTCATGTGACATTGATAAACCAACCTAGTACAATCAATTCATTTTCCCATTTCATCCAAATTCCATGTAAAACAGAAATTACTAACACAAATTATTGAATTAATTCTCCACTCCCAACCCACAATTCATTCATAAAAGAAAAAAAGAAAATCATGCAATAACATTCCAATTGAATGTTGCCAAATAACATGCAAGTATAAGAGCATATAAAGCTTGAGCTAGAACATTCCCACAATCACACATCAAAGTAGAAAACAAAATTGAGGAAAAAAGCTACAAAAATCAAAACTTTTAAATGATCATAAATTATTAAAAAATTATAATATAAACTTACAAATTTGGAAGACTTCATTTTCTGGGAAAAAAGAAGAGAGAAGAAAAAACAGTGATTATGAAAGTTGATAAATAGTGAAGGTGGAAGTGAAAAAAGGGAGAAAGAGAGGGAAGAATGTTTGAAGGAGTGGAGAGTGGCCCAATAGTTTAGGTTGCTTAGCAATTGATTAAAGTCTTAAAATGGCAGAATTTTTTTACTTTCAAGGAGGAGCAAAGTGGGGCCTCTCGTGTAATAATTTCTAAAGTTACCCAATCTAAAGGTCTATTTACATTTACTGAACTGAACTGATTGGAGCTGAAATGAGCTGAGTTGAAATGAATATTTTATGAGAGAGGGAAATTAGGAGCTAAACTGAACAGGACTGAACTGATTGGAGATGAACTGAACTGAACTAAAATTAAGTAAATGTGAACAGGCCCTAAGTCTGGATAAAGGTATAAAAAAAATTACCGTACGAGTAACTCCAATTATTGTATTGTAGTCTATCTGTTTTTCCTTTAACTTTTAACGGTAATTTACCTTAGGCTTACAAATTAATCATCAAAGGGTAATGCTGTATAAAGTTCTTCGAGCTACAAATAAGCATTTAACATTTTTTTTTTTTTTTTTTTGATATATAAGTTTAAGAATGCATGGCAAAATTATACACTTTCACCAAAAAAAATGACAAAATTATACACAAATCAGTGTAATTAATGAATATATTCGGTTTCTTAAAAAAATAAAATGAATATTTCATTAATACTTTACCCTTTTACACTTTTAGTTTTTTATACTTTTTTTTAAATGGAAATAAGCATAATATTTTTCTTTTTAGATAATATTAAAATTTGTTTTAAATAACATTGAATATTTCAAATATGTAATAATAAATTTTGTTTTTAGTAAATTTAAAAAAATAAAATAAAATAAAGGGTCAAAGTACATCAATTGTTATGGAATAGATAATGTGGCACTTATTAAAAGTGTCTCAACATGTATATTCTGAAAATCGTTTTTATTTTTAATTTTTTTTTTTTTTTTTTTATATACAAGAATCTTATATTTATGGATAGTGAAAATATTATTGCTCAAATTTTTACATAGGTAAACATTTATCTCGAAACAAAGGAGGTAATCAAATTTAATCCAAAGTGATAATGATTTAAAATTTATTTACATGGGCAATTGGACGTAATAGTTTAACATGACTTAAATCTAAAATGACCTAATTCATCTAAGCCCGATTCAAACCCGACCACCGTTGAAATTGACGCCTCTAAAAGTATGGAGATGCAATGCTTCGTAATCCGTACTCATTGTTAACATCTTTTCTATATTTCACTACAACAGTGATAGACAATTGAGTATGGTGGTCAAAAGGCTAATTATTAATAAATTAATAAATACAAAGTAAAGTATGGGTTTTAGGAGCAGTAATGGCATTAGTTTTTGTAGGTGGCAAGTGGAGTAGGCATATCACACGTAAAATTAAATGTATTAACATGGTGTTTAACTTGAAATCATGGTTAAACCAGATTGACTCATGTTACACTTTGCATATTTTTGTCGGTGGACTCACATGTTCTTCACTTAAAGATTTAATTAATGAGCCAACAATTTAGATTATTAGATGCGTGTAAGCTTAAACAAGTTCGTACCTCCTCACCCTCATTTGTAATTTGTACGAAATATAATGTTTCGTGTAGCTTACAAATAGTATGAAATTGGGGAACTCATTGAGTTGATTTACACGATAATCAGCACGGAATATTGTTTTAAATTGAAATTATTTGCCATGTAAGAGATTATCGTTTAATTTTTTTAATTTTTATTTATTTATCTTTTTTTACAGAAAAATTCATCCAAGACCAATTAGATAGAAATGAAGAGTCATGAGCTCTATTGAGGTTTAACTTATCTTATTTAGATGTAATTCTATTCGAAAAGTACTCATTTTTTTTTAAACTTATTTTGTCTTTATTCGACGCTATATTCATACTCCATATTAAAAATAAATAAATAATAATAAAAAAAATTTAAAAATAAAAACAGAGAATGTACTTGCTTGTGAAGTTTGAGGGTAACAAAGGCAAAATGTAGAGGCCTAGGGAACCGTGGCAGTGTGCTACTATGCTTAAACCTGGAATTGGTAAGAACAAATTTTCATTTATCAATTACTCCATACCATTTTTATTTTATTTTTCCTTTTTTGTGTCATTGAGGAGTTTAGGTACGTCTTCTCGCAAGACCGTGACCTAAACTATCAAGTAGCAAAAAATAAGAAAATTTACTATCTAAAAAAGGATCTATATCTTGATGAGTCGGAGTTGAGTAGCGCCCAGAGTTTCCATATCATATGTCAATCAATTTATTCACACTTTACCGACAAAATGGCAAATTTAATAATACAGTAATGCAATGCTCCATCTCAAGACTTTAGTGGCTGCTTCAATTACGGAGTACGCCTTTACCAGTAATAACCTGCCAAACTTGCAATGACTTTGAAAAAAAAAAACAAAAATGAATGTAAAATTGTCAAGAAAATGACAAATTAATAATCTACTCGTATAAACAGTATGTGCCAAAATCATCAGGAGTCAATTTATAAAATTAGTTACTGTAGCTTAAGTGCTTAATTATTCTCTAAAAATAGAGAAATTTTTTATACGTTAAAAAAATGGAAACAAGATGCTACAAGTAACATTAAGTCATTAAGTACTGTAATACCAACTTACAAAGTACAAAATTTATTCCATTTGGTCATATTGCCATATTGGATATGCTTCATGAAACTACTCACGCTTCAAATCTAGAATGCAAATTACATAATGACAATTTTTTTAAAGCATGACAAAGTATGGGGCATCAGATCAAATGATTGAACTGACACATTATGTGTGCAACTCCGGATTAGACGTGCGTATCTCATTCAAGAAAGAATTTGATGGCTCGCTAAATGCTTGATATCACACGCCGTGTCTTAAACCCATACGACATATCTAACTTGGAAAACAAAATGGACATCTTCTCAAGGTCCATCTCCAAAGCTCAAATTGCAATTTGCATACACAAGATGCAGTACACATACAAGGTATGCAACTTTGACACTAATCCAATTGCGAGTGACCGTGTGGAAGGGAACCAAAAATCGAATCAGAGACTATGCTCTCGATCTCCAATGAGTCCACCCTCCAAACAGTAACACCGTGTTCGGTCCTCACAAAGCACCGGGGGAAGAAATTTCTTGGTTTGTGCAGGGAAAGGTATCTGATGTTCAGGCAAAAACCCTGGCTAGGGTTTGCTCAGAAGGAACAGCACAAAGGACCAACATCTTACCTGCTTTTAAAATGTACCGCCCTTATCCTGAATATAACACCACCACCACCACCAGGCACCTGCAACTTCAGATTACACCAAAAGAAAGATAAAACTCCTCAATGTAAACTGGCCTATCTCCTGAGTAAGCTGCGAACATGGGTAAAAGTAAAACATCATGCTGTATAAAAAAGAGGTGAAAACTGAAAACACAAATAGGAATAAACATTAGGGCATGACACCCTTACTCATTATAATTAATTCAAATCATCTCCTCCAAAATGAATATTTAAGCTTTCAAAAGAATCACGACTACAGACTAGCATAATGGCACTACTTAAAAAGTGAAATGCGATGCTCGATTATTGATAGGATCCAAAATCAAGTGTTTCCTTGGGGAGGCCTCCCATCTTTTGGTGGGATGTTTCACCCCTAATAAAGGGGTTTTTGCCCACAAAGTTTTTAACACTCCTTTTTCTCAAGTGTATCCATCAAAACATTTATCACTTGGATCACCGAATTCAACATTACATTCAAGAATGCACACAAAATGAAAAATTCCCCAAACCAAGTATGTGACAGTGCAAATCAGAATAAAGGCTTCAACAATTAATGATATAGCTCGAGCACAATTCAAAACCATATAAATAAAAATACCATTGAACAATTGAAACTTCTCAGTCCCACAAACAACACCGTACATCTTTTTACAGACAACAAAATACATGAAAATTAGCATAACTTAAGAACCTCAGGTTGAGGGCAGGAATCCAATTTGAAACAAGGGGTTCATCACTAGCACTATAGACAGCTCATGAAGGATATTAATCAGGTTTTCGTGTCTTCGCAACAGACCTGATTTAATGGACAAAAAGGAATATAGGATAAAGACAACCCAATTTGGTGATAACAAACCAACAAATCAACAAGAACATATGAAGAAATTTCACTGCAAACCAGCCTGACTTAACCACATCTAAAAATTATAATAATAAATGTAATAGATTCAAATAGCATCAGCGCTCAGGCACACTAATACACAAATTTATTAAGAAAACTACAGTACCAAGCTGCCTAAATATATATCCTGAACATGAATCACTTCGACAATATCAAAGCGCAACCAACAACTATATAAAGCATCACTCCTAGTGACAAGAAGCTATACAATGTTGGTCAGGGGTTAGGACATCAGATATAATTAAGCAACTCATTGCGCAGGAAAAATAGAAACCTCAGAGACCAGCTAGTTTAGTCAGAAGACTAGAAGAGTGGTACCTGCCGCCAATGCCTAGCTTTGCACCACATTTAATTTTCAGAAGTGTCTACAAACTAGAGAGATATTCAGATATACCAGCCTACAACTAAAATCTTTCTATTTTAAATTTATAAACGACGACACACCAATCACAGTTTCACAACTGAAATCCTTACAATTCGAATTAGGTTTACAAAGATCATTATGATATTCTAAATAATTTTTTTTTTAAAAAAAAAATGCTCCCTCAGCCTTGATAAATGCAATTAAGGAAATTCACGTGACAATGAAATAATAGATTCAGTTCCCTGGGAAGAAGACGGAGAATTACAAGAGCATCAGAAATTTCAGTCTGCGTGCCAAAACCCCTCTCCTTATACAATTAATGGATGGAAGTCCATTCAGACTATCATGAGTAAAGACTAGAGTCCAAAGAGAGACAGTTGATAACTAGCAAAGAAAAATTCATCCCCTCATCATGCTTTTCTAACTCATAGCTTCGGCCTGTCGTAGAGGCGCCAAATTTCTTCAGCTAGGTGCAATTAACAGAAAAAAGGCAACTACTTTATCTCTACTTATTAAGCAAGCATTAAGGGAAGAATTAGTAATGGAAATATTGGACACTTTACATGTTTCAGGGATCAAAACATCAAATATGACCACCTTCCTTACAAGTGACACAATGAATCATATCATAATCTTCCTCGAGCCAATCAGAGTGTCATTCAATGATTAACAACAATTATCCGACCCTGATCTCTTGGTAGGGCACCAAAAGAACAAGCATAAAGGGCTCAAGTATCTCAGTGGAGCTTGATTAAGGGGAGCTAGTTGAGGATAGAGGTTTAAATTATTGCCGTCTGCCAGAAGGATGGAATGTAAAAGGTTCAAGAGAAAGGTTAAGCCAATTTAAATTACTACATGTGCATCTTTGATGACCTTTTCATCACCCAAAATAGAAAAGGAAAAGGCAATGATGTACACCTAAGGGAATATATAAGGGTAAACATAGAATTAGGGTACAATGTGTTTTATTACCAAAAAGTATGGGTTAATAAAGGCTTAAAGCTATACATAAGTGTCCTATACTCATATGCCATTTCCGTGTTGGAGGAAGTTAGGAATGGGAACACTAAGCAAAACGGAGTATCTGATCTAAGGGTACATAGAATTAGGGTGTCGGTTTTCTAAATATATAACACACTTGATATAGGTTATGAATATGTATAGAGCACTACATGTAGTTTTTAAGAGGAAACAAAATGCCTAAATTTCATAGCTAATTCGCTTTTAAAAGTGAAGCAACATGATCATGTGTCCACATCTCAGTTCTATCTTCTATGCATGTGTATCTTCATGGGTAGAAGTATCACCAAATTAAAAATAAAAGGTGAAGCTAACATCTATGTTGCCAATTTTGTGGATATGTTATGGTTGATTGACACTAACTGTTTATGACAACTTTTTTTGTGTTTCCACCTCAAAATTCCCCTTTTCCTAGTGTCGTTTTTTTAATTGAGAAAGGCACTTCAGCTTAAATTGCTGCATTAACTTCAGATGAAATTGCATGCTTTGTTCCTAGTGTCTTAAGGATAAGAACTTGCTTTCTCAAATTCATTGTCAATGAATTTTTGAGGGATACGTAGGGACCTAGGAGACACAATTTGGCACACGTATATAATGCTTATATGGCAATTATGTATGTGGAATCTATGGCTTGAGTAGGGTTGATAACAGTTTTGAGCCTCCCAGAGCCACTTTCCTTTAAACTACTCCTTACTAGGAAGTTTCAACGAACTTTCAAGAGTTACTCAAGTTTGAAGATTCAAAATTTTTTATAAGATGCTAGCATATGCAGCACTTGTTATTGTTTCTTATTGAAAAATAGGAATCACCATATAAGCACACAATGCCACTTCAGCACAACCACATAAAGATGAAAATTAAAGAGCTTACATGCTGATCAGCTATGAAGTGTATCAAGCCATGTAGATGCAGAAGCACAATAAAAGAATGGACAAATTTACGCATATGCATATGCCACAAACACCTTCACAATTGCATTAATCAGAAAATTAAGGAGGGAACCCGTCAGTCAACACTTGAAAAACAAGTGAAAGTGAAGATAATTAAGTCATTGTACCGTTTAGTAGCAAATAACCGTGCCTGTATAGAAACATATACAATATTGGGTTGAATAATATCTCCCACATTATTAAAAAAAAAATAACTATAAATCATTGTTTCAGGAGTATAAATGATTGATGCATGTATGCTATGTATAAGTTCCAAAATAAAGCATCATTTCCAGAGAAAAACTTGTTGCCATTTGTTGAATTGTATAATATTAGCAACTGAGGATGCCAAGCGTAAGGAGACTTCATGCAAGGGGTGTGCAGAGAGGTTATTGTGTTAATTATGATATCCGGCCAATCCAATGTGTGTGCAAGCAAGTGCAAAATGTCCAATTAAATTCCCATTAAGCACAATGCCACTAATACATCTTAGCACAAGGCTGGGAAACCCAACTGATCAGGTAACACGTGACAAACTGAGGGATAGATCAACGAAGGCTTCAATAAAGGCATTGTTGTAACGTCGTGTATGAGCAACTGAGCAAGGCCTATTCCACTAAAGCAACTATGACTCATTCACTCCTACAGTCCTATCTATATGCATAAATTTGAATGGCTCCACTAATCATGACTGTCATAATGACTAGGTTTTACTAATATGATCAGCACTGCAGTGGGAAACCTAACTGCTAGCAAGTAACACGAGACAAAGTGAGGAATAAATCAATAATGGCATTGTGGTAATTTAATGTCGTGTATGTGCAAGACCTAGCTAATTCAATAACTCCTATAGTCCTAATAAGCACAAGCTTGAATGACTCCAGGCTCTACTATCATCATTATTGCCATAAACATGTCTGTCCATCAAATTAGGTATAGTAAAACTTGTCATTCAGAAATAGGTACCTAGTTCCACTTGAAAATCAAATTTTAAAAATTATTTGCAACAACTTATTCTTGAAAATAAGAACAAATCTATTATTTTCACTCGACATAACCTCACATCTAGAAATGAATTTGGGACTGCTAAAATAAATCTAAACATTTTCTCCTCAAACAGTATGACATAATTACTAACAAACCTACCTCCACAAATTTCTTCATATTTATTAACCCTCGAGTACTATATGAGTAAAATTGAACACAAATACTAGGTAATAAATTTCAAAAGAAATCACAAAAGAAAAAGGAACAAGCAAACATTTTCACTAGTAGACTAACAATCTCAAATATTCTTTATGGCTGTCAAAAGCTCTATACCAACTAACATTTTACCAACATAATTAAACAATTCAGAATCAAGAGCAAATTTGCATCTAAAACAAACGTGTAATTTGATTTGAATAAGAAATAAATCTATGCAAGAGATTCAATTATTGATGGGATGATTAAAAAATAATGCCACAGTAAAAAGAGATATATGAATGCATATCCACTCACATGAAGATGGCAAGCTGTGCATATAATCACCATTCGTCTCCAATAAGAGTGAAGCACATATAAAAACGGAACATGTTCACGAACATCAATGTGGATGTCATTAAAGCATGAGGATAGAAGAAAACAAGCTGCTTCCATCTTTAGATTATATGACAATGAGAGAGAGCACGCATGTACACAGTTTGGTAGTTACTTGCATAAATCCCAACAAGCTTGCTTAAGCGTGCTCTCTCTCATCGTCAAACAATCTTTAGATGAATAATTATGGGAGCCTAAGCCTGCATAAATCGATTGTAATCAATCATTAGAAAAAATGGGCATATATAGACAGTGAAAGGAAAGATACGAGTTCTCAGATAACAACATATTTCTTGCAATCAAGCTAAGCAACTATAGAACATAGACTCCAGGATCTTCTAGATTCTTAAAAAATTACAAAATACAATCAAAGAGGTATGCAACATAGCACGGAGTAACATTGGAGCAATAATTTAAAGGTTAATCTATCATTATTCCTACTACAAAATATGACCCCAAAAATCCGACACACTGAAAGTAGTAAAAGGGCTCCAGAATAGTGCAAATCGAAGTTGATAGAGAAACATACCAAATGTTTGCAAAATTACAAGACATCAAAAAGCCATCTAAAAACAGAAAGATCGAAGCAATGGCAAATGAGAAGTTCCATTTCAAAAAGCAACAAAACCTTAATGTACTGTCTCTCTTTTTTTTATCATTTTCTTTTTTTTTACTAATATTCAAAAAAAAAAAAAAATGGAGCCAAATTGATCAAAGATGGAGCACACAACAATAAAATCTCTGTTAGTAGAGTGACAATAATATATTGTCGATGGCAGAATGACAATGGATTAACTACATTGACATGATTTCTGATTACAATTGTCAAATTGTTCCAATATAATCCCCTCATAATAGTGACATGATTTATAATAAGGCCCTTCATAATAGTTGAATCATTTCAATCTTCTATCCATCACTTCATTGAAGTGGTGGAATATTTGGAAATCTCACAATAATTAAACCATTATCTATGATAGGAAAGTGACACCTTTTTCCGGACATCCCAAAATAGTATACGTGACTATTAATTTCGAACAAAAGGAAGAAATCTTGCACATAATTGTATCAATTTTCAGCTCAAACTAAAGATTGAAGTCACCTTATACTCTTCATCAAGTGCTATATTACAAGAAATCTAATCATGAAAAAATAAATCTAGGAAGGATGTGATTTTCGAGCAGCCAAGTGAGATCTTTACAACTTGACTTACATAATGATGGATGTAAGAGATGCTACACCATCATGTCATGCATATAATTTAGCCAAAAAACATGCATGACAAATGTAAGATCAAGTCGTTAAAAAATAAACGTAATTGGTTAGAATTTTATTCGGCAAAAGGTCTAACTTCGAAGTTAATAAACTTTGATATTATATGCATACTTATGCATTTCAAAGTTTAATGCTTCGTGTTTTAAAACCACCGTTATGCAAAATATATGCATTTCAAAGTTTAATGCTTCGTGTTTTAAAACCACCGTTATGCAAAATACAATTCAGTGTAAACCTTGGGGGGTGGAGGAGAGGAAGAGAGTACCAAAGACAAAGTTAAAATTCTCTGCTAAAGACCCCCTATGTCTTCATATTAGACTGTGCAAAGTGCTAGACAATGTTAATACAAGCTCTCCATACAATTGACTAGTGTAATTAGATGTCAATAACTCTCTCAACTCCCTCTATCCGGAATCAATAATCATGTATACTATTCTAAGATGACCGAAAAAAGTTGTCACATTTCCTAAAGTAGAAAATGTGCTTAGATTTCCAAACATACCCCCCCTTCAATAGGGTGGCGGGGTGAAGATGGAAACGAGTCAACTATTATAAAGGGTAATTAAGTTGAATCATGGAAAATCCTTAATATTACGGAGGATTGAAACCAAGTATTAATTATAACACCAAGCAAAGGAGCATATTTAATCTTAATCACATGTATGATGTCAAATTTGAACTTTTTTTTCACTCATCAACTAGCACATAGAAAAAGGTCATACAAAACATCAATATCACATGCATGATTAATTGATACCAAAACTTTAAAATCCCACAAAACTAAATTAGCCACACCCAAATGTCCAGCATGTATTAACAAGATACAAGTAATTAGCCATCTGTTTTAAATCACAAGACAACTGAAAGATTCCGTAATCAATAACACCGCCTTGGTCAATTACACAAACAATAACTTATGAGTTTAAAATCAAAATTTGAACACCAACTAACCATAAATAAATATGAACAGCATGAAACTATATACAGGAGTGAAAAAAAAAGGGAAAAATAAATTAAAATAAAATCCAACATATTGAAAAGTCAACATAAATTATACTAAAACAAGCTATAAAATAACTGAAACTGATAAAAACAAACTGATAAAACCCTAAATTCATGATTGAAATCAACTATTTCTTCATGAAATACAGTACTTGTCCAATAATAGAAAACACACCAAATCAAACTATATATCTACAAAAGGAAATACATATAAAAACAACCCTAATCAAAAAAACATCAACCCCATACAAAAACATAAATTAATACAAAAAATTCAAATCTAATGCATGCATCATTATAAACAAACACTCAACAAACTAACAATTAACAAAAACCCCACAAAAATTCACAACACAAAAACACTTTTAATGACTTCAAATTTTAAGAAATAACACATGCAAATCGAAAATCATACAATTCTTGTAATATATTATTCAAAATTTTATTAATTAATTAACAAAAAAAATGAAAGAAAATTGTACGGAAAATTAAAAAATGAGAGAAAAATGAACCTTCTTGTTTTTAATTTGCTGCTCATGAAAAATGGTAGAGTAGAGAGAGAAAGAAGAGAGAGAAAATTGAGAGTACAATATTTTTGCTGATATTTTTCCGGAATTATGTAGGGTTTAGAAAACCAAAGGACAAAAGTCAAATAAAAGAAAAAAGAAAAAAGAAAAAAGAAAAAGAAAAGAAAATTCTAGAGTGTGGTACAAAATTGAGGAACAGCTAAGATGGGACCCACAAAAGAAGGGAAACATGTTGAAGTAGAAGCGGTTCACGTGTGGGGACACCTTATCAGGTGGTGCCACGTAAGAGGGTGTACTGGAACAAAGGTACACTCTGATACACAGAATTGGATAAGCTCATAAGCTATGAAAGATATGACTACATTTATTTTTATTTTTATTTTTATTTTTAAATTTTTGATAGAAAAAGAAATGACAAGATTTGACGAAAGGACTAATAATATACTGAAAAAAGGAAAGATGATAAGGTCTCAAGATTTGGACTTAATTAGTAGTACAACGACCGAATTATTAGTTCCACTATAATTTTAATTTTTTTATTATTATTAAATTAATGTGATTAAGACAATTTATTATGGTGGTACAATGATTATTAAAAAAATAACAAAAATTAAAGGTGGTACAATGTGATGCACGATCCAATGTGGGTTGTTTTTATTTATTAGTAAAATAGTAATTGATTGATTTAGTGGGAATTAACACTAATAAGGTACAACTTTTTTTGTACAAAATATACTCCATCCGTGTTTTTATAAGTGACGCAGTTTGACCGACACAGAGTTTTAAGAGATTTTATTGACTTTAATAAAATAAGATGTTAGTGGGGTAAGTTGGAGGAGTGAGAAATGATGAAGTAAAAGAATGTAAGAGGAAATGGGGACCATTAAAGGAGTGAGAAATGATAAAATAAGAGATAGTGGAGTGAAGATATATTATTAAATTGTAAGGAATTTCTAAAAGCAAAAGTGTGTCACTTAAAAAAAACACGGTCGAAAATGAAAAGTGTGTCACTTAAAAAAACACGGAGGGAGTAATGGAGAGATATATAAGGTTGTATGCTTTTATGGTTGTTAATATGAAGGTACAACCTTTGTTTTTTTATGTGTTTGTTTTTTTTTTTTTTTTTTTTTTTGAGTGAGTTGTCAACTTGTCAAGCAGTAGTGTACTATGGCTTTCTAAGATAGTGGTGGGGGAATGAGTTTGTTTAAAGTATTTGACATTTGTTGTTGGGGTTGTTTGTGGAAATGTGGGATGGTTGTGTGCTCGTTATTGGAGTTTTGTTACATGATTTTTTTTGATAATCTTTTGTTATATGATATTTCAAGTAGATGGTGTGTACGTTGTACCTTATATTTACATTACACATATAATATCGATATATGTGGGTTATGTGTCTTAGATATACTTGGATATAGAATGTCTTTTTATTTTATATTTATGGAAGCCTAAAAGATATGATTGAGAAGCTAGGAATTTTGAATACAATATGGATATGAGGTACAATATAAGTTTGAAAGATAGTAACATATAGGTGTTCTAATTGATATGTATTTTGTTGTACTTGTGACCCGATTGATTTGCCTTTTCAATGCTTGTACGGTTAATTATGCAACCTATAATGTCAGTAGTGGTTTAGAATATAATGGTTAATATAGTTGTAACTTTTATGCAAGTGTTAGAAATTGTTGACCTGGTACATAATAACTAAAACTTGAAACAAAGTTTAATATTATTTGTCATATAATCTGATATATACTTAGTGAGTTGAGGGGCAGTTATTGTAAAAAATATATGAAATTTAAATTAAAAAATCAAAAAAACAAAATGAAAAGTAGAATTATTAATGTGTGTGTGTGTGTACCTAGTAATTTTCATAATGGTCACAAGCAACGTATAATTAAGAAATTACATTGTCATAAGTTTGTTTTGAAATGAATTTTCAAAGTTGCAATTTAACATCATAGGTGCAATGTAAAATTTTAAAAATTAATTGGTTATAAACTAGATATTGTGTAAATTGGAAGTGAGTAAATAGTGTGTGACATTGAACATTTGAATGAAGTACAAAGTACAATATTTGGAGAATAATGCAGTAGGTTTTGGAAGATGCATTGAAAAAGCAGCACCCTCAACCCTAGCATAGCTTAGTCTCATAGACTCATAGTGGCAAAAAATGCTCAACTGAAACCATCTTCATAAACCCTTAGCAAGTTAGCAGGCAAACAACAATTTTGCACCAATAATATTTCCAAGTATAGCTATGAAAGACATATTTAAGAAACACAAACCTATTTAAGTAATCCCAAAAAAAAAAAGGAAAAATATTAAAATGAACAAAAGTAGTATTTTTGGGTGATGAGAATGAAAATCAAGTTTTGGAACACAAGTTGGATGATTAGTGTTCGAAATAGGTTAAGTAACAATTTAAATGATGATAATAAAATTAAATTTTTTGGTGTGTAAAAAAATCGAATTTGAGTTATTTTAATTTTTTTGGACAAGATGCATGTTCAATAAAATTAGTCGATGTACTAGTTTTTATTCCGCATGTAGTGTACACGGATGGATGTGCATGAGGATGAGGCATTGGATTGCAAGGGATTGAGGAGGATCTTTGTTAATGTTTACACGGATAATCAAATTGGTTTCATGTAACCGACCCCACGTCCCCATTTATGGGATTAAGCCTACGAGTAATCGAGTATCTTGTATTGTTGCGTGTCAATTATCCCACTAGCTATAGTTGTTAGAGGTTAGCTGTGTTATAATTTTAATGTTTAGAACAACTAGTTTAGCTATTTAATACTGTACTAGTGTACTACTATTTAATACTGTACTAGTGTACTACTATAAAGAGTACTCTAAAAGCTATTTATGATACATTTTGCAACAACAAAGGAACAGATAGGAAGAAGATACAATCCCTTGATTGCAAAATTCAGTTAGAAATCAGGAAATTGAAGATTGAATATCCACTGAAAAAACCAAAATCATATTGCGTAAAAATAATTTGATTCTTTTTGAAATGAAAATCAAGCTTCACATTAGTCTATTGTCGAAAATTCTGGAATGAAAACAAAGGATTTCAACACCATATGTCTTGTAATTGATAAACATGATTTTGAGTTGACGTACAGGACATGAGGGCAAGGTTAGGACTTAGGATCAATAGCTTTGGATCAACTCTCAAACTAAGAAGTTAATTCACTCGGGGTCAATCTTCAGCTGCATCTCACAACAAAATCTCCCAGAACCAAGTAAACTACCCTCTATTCCTCTGCATCCAGTAGCCTTCAAATATTCAAGTCATAGAAGTAAATGAGTCCCGCTTATTTGTACTTCAATGTGCCCAACAAGTTACCTACAATACAAAAATTAAATTCATGAAAGGGTTTTGCAAATTTCTAGATACCACAACGGATTTTATACTACTTATGCAGATTTATATGTACTAAAAAGGTTTCAGATGTGGAGTGATTGTTAAAATGTAGAAAGGAAATCTTGAAGACAGCTAAATCTCAAGTAATTACTACCTTAAGACGCTTTGTTGCCTCCCGTCTGGGATAGCAAAGAGAACAATTGGCTTTGAAGGTCTCAAATAGGGAACATCGCATCTGAAGTATCCCTTCCTCTCCAACTGAATAACTTCTCCATGTTTCAGATTTCGCATGTTTGCATCTCCAATAGCCAAAGTCTCTTTCTTAGTGACAGGGTTCAGCACATCGAGGAAATCCTCATCCTCTTCCACCTGAATCAAGCAGAACAGGAAATTTGGTCAGAGAATCAGCTAATAAACCTTTGGATTAAATTTTCACTTGTTCAATAATAGCAGCCTTCTGGACCTGGGGAAGTCAGAAAACATGAATAATATACCTTCTTTTTCGAAATCAAGTAATCAAACTCCATAAGTTGAAGTTTAACTAACTCGTCAATCTCAGGCAGCCAGGTTAGCTTCAACTTAGTGGTTTTGACTGATCCATCTAGATTCAGAACCCCTATTAACTGTGCAACATTCCCAGCCTCGTCTTTCTTGATCTCTTTGATAATGGCATTACCCCAGTCCATGAAAGTTACTTCTTCATTGACAGAGATGGCCTCTGCATCAGCATAATCAATCCATATGTTCTTAGTGAATGTTGTGCACTTCTCTCCGGCACCTTCATACTTTTTATGACGGGGTATAATACGAGTAAATGGTTGCTCAGGGCCATCAGTCAGAGTCACCAAAACACGACGCTCTTCAATCACTGCAGTGTGTCTAGCACACACAGGATCAATGATCTTTTTGTTTATGGTCCAGAGCTTATCCCATTCCATGAGATTGAGGTTTTTGGAAGCCCCCTGCAGAATATAAAAAAGATTTAATAGAATTATGTAAGGAGAAATATAATATTAAAGGGAACACAAATTTTTATTAGCTACTAAATTACTAATTGCATAGTATTATTGATTGCTGTCATCACCTGCTCAAGTATGAACTGGATTAAAGCCTCAATCTTCAGCCCTCTACGGACAATGCCTTGCACGGTGGGGAACCGAGGGTCATCCCAGCCATCCACCTTTCCATTTTGAACAAACCAGAGAAGCTTTCGCTTGCTAAGAAGAGTATAGACCATATTTAGTCGACTAAATTCGTATATATGAACTTTTCTTAGTCCCATATCCTGTTGAATCCTGTCATATTGAGCATTGCGATCATGATATTCACTAGACCTTAGAGCATGTGTTATTCCTTCCACAGAATCTACAAATGGACAGGCAAAGTCATAGGTTGGGTACACCTTATACTTGGACCCTATCCGATGATGAGGCATTGGATTACATCTGTAGTAGACAGGGTCTCGCAAGGATTTATTTGGATCCTGCATATCCAGCTTACCTCTAATGCAACACATTAAACCCCTTTCAGATCCTGCAATCATTTCCTTCCACAACTCCAAGTTTTTCTCGACACTATTATCCCTGCATTTCGACTCAATCCCTTCCATTCTTTCTTTCTGCATTTGCTCACGTGGTGTATCATCAACATATGCTTTACCCTGGCGGATCAAATTCTCAGCCATTTCCATCAACTTAGGGAAATAATCAGAAGTATATGTAACATCATCATAAACAATACCTAGAGTCTCAATATCCTTGAGAAGGTTATCAACAAATTCATTACTCTCTTTGGCTGGGTTTGTGTCATCAAAGCGCACAATCAAACGTCCTTTATACCTTTCAGCAAAATACTTATTCAACAATGCTGCTTTTGAGTGTCCAATGTGAAGATACCCACTAGGCTCTGGAGCAAACCTTACACAAACTTTCCCAACTTCGGCATGAGGAAGATCTATTTCAGATCGGTTGGTTGTTTTGTTGTCACCACCAGTGCTTTTCAATTCATTTCGAGACTCTGGGTCTTTCGATTTCCCGCCAACTGGCTTCCCTGTGCCCTTTTTCCCAGCATACGTTTGCAACACCTCACTCAAAGCACTGAATTCAGAGCTTAGAGAGTTATACCAACGCACCAAGTGTTGGTACTTCTTGTTGGATTTTCTCAAGCTTTCCCACCTTTGGCCAGCACCTACCAGAGAAAATTCCTTTAGAAAAAATTGATAATGGATACATAGTTTCAACAAGTTAATAATGAATTTAATTACAAATAATGCTAGGTACAAAATTACAAATTTATATTGCAAATCCCACTACACTTAAAAAGTTAAAAATCATTTTGTGAAACTCTTGTTCTAGTAATACCACCTTTGCCCAATCTTCTTAGAACAGTTCCACCTTTAATTTAGCTAAGAAAAAAATCAATCCCAAATACAAGGGCTGTCTCATACATTGGTCCCTAATTAGTAATTACCTTCAACCTAAAGTGTATGTTATTTAAACATATAATTATTTAAGGCACCCAACCTCCACCTCCCTTTGGACTTGTCCTCTTCAACTTAGGTCATAACCTTATTAATTATTCTTGTCAGAATCAGACACTTTGCACACTGTTAAGTGTGCGGATAAGTATTATAAGCAAATATCCAAATTTACAAATGAGAAGATTATAAAAATCTTTCAAAATAAGGTGCTTTCCTGTCATTGAGTAGTGGTGAAGAGTCTGAAGACCTATCTCAATTTGAGAGACATAACTGAAATTTTGGCTGTCCAAGGAAAAAACACTTATTCCTTCCACCCCACACTAAGGATGCCACAAAAACCCCTGCCTCGTAATAGGCTTAAAAGAAGGGGGAGGGGGCAACACAGATAGGTTAATGCTGTGATTTAATAAGTCAGAGTACACCCTCAACCAAAGATAAACATGAGTACATTTACTACCTGGTTCACAAAAAACATCACTTCCACCCTTACTAAGTCAAGACCTGAATATCTGTCATCTATAAGAGCTAACCAATAAGCAGGGATGTGAAATCATGAAAGACAAGCACAAAAAAAGATACCTCTTATTTAATACAAAATAAATCCAAATGTTCCACAAGGTGCACACAAAAGATGGACATAATCAACTTTGCCACCTTGTTTGAATAAGAGAAAAGGACTGCAAGGGAGGGTAGGATAAGGAAGAGGAACAAGTTTTATTGTTTGGATTAGTTGAGGAAAGGGAGTGATCTTTTTCCCTCCCTCTTTAATATACACAATCCCTCCAAATTTGGAAACATCTGGGGGAGAAATGGAGATCCACCTCCCCCTCCCTCTCTTACCCCTCCCCTTCCTCTTCTCCTCCACCCCTCTCCCTTCCTTTCTATCTTGCTACTAATGTACTATAAGTCATAATAGAGTAAGCAAAACTCCTGCATAGCTTGTCTTTGACATCATATCTAATGTGAAGAAGTGGCAAGTATTGCCTTTTCAAACAAGGGCAAAAGGTGGCACAAATACAGTCCCTTTGAGCTCACATATTCAAAATAATTTTTTAGGGCACTGGGTTGATATAATGGCTTGTATTTTAAAGCTTCGGTGAACAATATAGTTCTCAGTTAAATCTGCTGCTAAAGTGTTCACCATCACATGCATGTCTTTCTCCTATGCAGTGTATGCAGAATTCCCCTACAGTGTATGTCTGATGTGGGGCAGAGCGACCAGAGCAAGCAGAATATTTTTACCAATTTGAAAACAGGAGCTTTTTTTCTTAATTATATAACATCTACCCAAAAACATACGAATTATAAGCACAAGTAAAAATCAGAAACACATTCTTCAGAAGCTTTAAAGATTATGAATCTAGATGATAGCTTCCTCAGCATATATAACACATAAACCTTACTTCACATGAACACGAATATTTAAAATTGCATATATTCTTCAGTAACCAAAGAAACCACATCAGAAAATCCAAATTTAAAGTAATGTGTGCTCTTTGCATCCAATGAGATTATAGACTCATTACCAGCAAGGGCAGCCCACAAAAAGATGTCAGCAATTGACACATCATGGGCAACCAATAAGGTATTAGTCGATAAGTAGGTATCCAGATAGCTGCAACCTGCTTCAAACTCAGATCCTTTCTCAAGAATAGGTAGATACTCCAACAATTGATCAATCTGTGCAGAAATGCAGCCCACAAAAAGATATCAGCATCAGAACCACAGTTTAGGTTGAAGCATCTGAGCTGTTAAGACCAAAATATATAAAGAATATAAGGAACAAAAACCTCTCCAGTCTGAAATAAATTTTTCCCATATAGAGTCAGTTTATCCGCAACTCTGCCAATATATCGCAGAAGGACCAAGGTTCCACGGAGGTTTTCCCTATGATACAAAAAACCATATATGAACGATGCTTTAGTAGCCTGATAAATAGAGTTTTCTACAATGATAAATTTGCAACATGGCTGTGAGGCATGTCTTGGCAGAGCATGTATGATGTTAACTCCCAATAACTCATAAAAATCACATACCAGATTCAAGTATACGCAAATTGTAAGCTAAATGATGCCACAACTACCTCCCCCCAATCTCTTTTAGTTTGGTTGGATAAGAAAGACATGAAACTATACTAATCCTTCATTCCTTCCAAACAGCAATAAGTTCAATCAAACTCTGCATACATTCTATTTTAGCAAAACGCATAAAATAAACATAAAAATCTATGGCCTAATTAGTTAACTTAGTAGTGAGCTAATAGCAACCAAACAAACCATGGTCTTTTCTTGAAATGACAACTCATTCAACACAAATTCATCATACAATTATGAAAGGGTAATTCATTTGAGCATCATTCTTCCCAGAAAACCCCGCAAAATTACACATTTATTCATTATCAATCCCATGATTTCATTCCAGCAACACAGTTATCTATCGAAACTCAACATTACTAAATTAACCTAAAATTACCTACTTGGGTATTTAATTGCAGGAAAAAAAGACCTAATTGCTCGATATCTTTCAAAAAAAAGGCAGTTACAGAAAATCATATAAACAAGACGAAGATGCAAGGATTAGAGAAGAATAATTATACCCATTTGAGAAGATAAACTTGGGAGCAGAGCCAGATGGAAGAGACGGGTCAGGAGACAGAGAAATCCCAGCAATTTTTGCAGCAGCAATGACTGATAATGGAGGATTATCAGCTGCAAACGACAGCTTAATCTCCATTTTTGTTTCTCCCAATCTTGAAAAAAATGCAGATGATATAGAAATGTATGATTAAGTTTGCGATTTCGATGTAAACCCTTTTTAGGGTTTTAGAGGATACAAATTGTTGAAGAATGTTTTTACGAATTACCCAGAAATTTACAATGAATCTGTGAAATTTGTTCAAGAGTAGTGAAAGAGAAAAATGAGAGCTGGTTATGAAATGGTGGCCGATTGATTTTTGGGTCTTTCTACAACCGTTTGATGGTTTTGGACTTTTGGACCTTATTATCCAATGGTTTCAATGTTTTCAGCCCATTTTAGTCAATCCAAGTTGTCCAACCCTCTTTTTCCTTCACTTCTTATCTTACCCATTCAAAAATTAGTAGTGCTTGTATACCTAATTTGAAACGTTGTTTTTTATAAAAAAAAATAAAAAAAAAAATGAAACATTGTATGAAAACTAAAAACTACTTAAACATGTTAATATGATTCCGCATATAGGATTAATTAACAAAAATTAATTTTAGAATGTAAAAATCAAATGTAATTGATATAATTTATTTATAATAGGTTTAATCAATACGAATTAGATAACAATAGATTTAGTACATATTGTTCCAATCGGTAACATTTAGGTTTATTAAACAATAATTGTTTAAGTAGAAAAAAATCAAGTGAATTGAAAAAGACTTTAGTTTCTCTTCAAGACATGTTCATTAATTTGATGACAATACCACTACCAAATATTTGATATTGCTTATGGAAATTTTCACAAAGACAATAATTTCCCAACATTGCTCAATTATAAACGCGACTAACCTCGAAATATGATGACCCATAAATCAAAAGAATTACTTTAATTTGTACAAAAAATAAATAAAAATAAATTAATAAAAACTTGAGGACTATAATTTGTGCATTAACAACAATTCAAAGATTTGCAAAAATGTTTAATGTATAATTGTATTATTTGTATATAAAATTACCAAATAAGCTACCCCTAATCAAGCACTTCTATTCGACATTTGATAGATTTCTGGCTGTGTCTGGTGAATAGCTTAAAGCTGAAATCTGAAGCTGATTATATTAGCTGATTTTGACTAGCTGATTGTATTGACTGATTTGACTAACTTATTTTATTAGCTGATTGTATGAAAGTATTTGGTAAGTAACTGATAGCTTAAAGTTTTTTGAATATGTGAAATGACCAATAAACTACTTGTGGGATAGGCGATTTAAGCAGGATTTTAAATTAAATGGGGTATAAGTGTCATTTCACCGTATATTAATGAATAAGCTAATTGAAAAAGCTCCTTTATTTAGGGGCTATTCTCATTGACCGAATTAAGTTGAACTGAATTAAACTAAACTTATTACAACTGAAGTGAACTGAACTGAATTGAAATTTTATGAGAGGAAGAAATTAAGATAAGAACTAAACTGAACTTATTAGAGCTGAACCGAAAATAATCGTATGAGAATAGGTCCTAAGTGAAATAAGCTCTTAGAATAAGCTTCCCACCAAACACCTTGAATTAGCTTATATAATAGTCAATAAGCTAATGTTGGTCAAATAAGCTGTTTACCAAACACGGCCTCTAATTTTCAAACTAATTGTCTTTTGATCGTAAATGTAATGATAATTTACAACGTAATGTAATCAGACATCAACAATCTAAACCAGTATGTATTCATCAAATTATAAAAAGTGATGTGAGCGAGTATTTTTCACATGTTATGCGAGAAAGGTGGCTCGACAAACGAAATCGTGCAAATGATAAAATTTCAACCAACACTTTAATGATAAACGCCCTGTCGCCCTAAGATTAGACATACTTATAAAGCATCACAATTTAGACAAGATGGTCAAAGCCTCAAGAACACATCAAATTGACAAGCTAGACAAAGTATTAGGTAATATCCCTACATCTACCAACATTAAACTCAACTCATCACAGTAATTAACCTACAAATTCCTTCTTTACCTTATCTTTCAGTCTTTCACCATCAATCTCCCTTCCAAGCACCATCGTCCTTTCCTCACTCTACCCCTCATACTCAATTTCAAAAAGCCACACATTCTAATAATTCATCTCATCTTCAACCATGGAAGGAGGGTAAGCTACTTTATCTCATCCCCTTTATTCATCAAATCAATTCAATTCAATCATTCAATCAAATTCCTCCATTATTACAAAATCCAAGACTAACCCAGATTTTGTTTCTTGTCCAATTGCAGATCCGACTTCTACCCAGATCGCACAACCCAACAAACCCCGACATACTCAACCGCCGCATACTCCACCACAAGCGTCCACGTCACCGCCCTCGACGGCCTCGTCAACGTCAACTCCCTCTTCACAATCGCCGTCTTCGTCGGCCTCTCCCTCACCACTCCCGGCCAACGCAGCCTCGAGAATCGCACCTCGTGCGACGCCGGCATCGACGTCGCTAAAAAACTACTCGTGTTCGAGGTCGTCTCGTTTAGCTTCTTCCTTTTCTCGTCCTTGGTTGCCCAAGGACTAAAGCTTGCAATCAACATATTAAATAGCAAGGATGTTGATGAAGTTTTTAGGGCCCACATTAATACCAAAGTATTGAGGGTTGGAATGTTGGGGTCTGCTATTGGAAGTGTGATGGGGTGTTTGTTTTTGATGTTGTCAATGGTTAATGTCATTGAAATTAGGTTGGGTTTGTTGAGTTGTGGGAGTAAATCTGCTACTCATGCTGTTGCTGCTTTGGTTATTCTTGTTACTTCTGCTCTTTTGGTTTATATTTCTACTGCTCTTTATGCTTTCTTGCATTGATTTCATGTATTCGGATTCGATTCGTTGTATAAAAAACCCGTCAATTTTCGAAGAAATTTGCTCTATTTTGTGGTGTTTTTTGGTTGGATTTTGATTTGTTTTGGGGTGAAATTGAAGATATTTGTCTTTATTTTTTTGTATGTTACATGTTGAATTTTGGCCTTATATTTTGAGCCTTTGCGTTCCAATCAACATTGGATGAACTTCGAGTTTTCGGAAGGTAACTAGCTTTTAAAGTGCTTTGAGCTGAATTTGGTTAATGGTTAGTTGAGATCGTGTTTAGCTTGTACTCCGTAAGTCTTAACTGAACTGAAGAACTTCGGTTGGACTTGGTGCCCTTGTAGTTAGAGCTATTGTAATGTAGTAGTGTGATTGAGCTAATTAGCTAGGTTATTCCAGTACTGAACTGCTCTGGTGTACTTAAATGAGTTAAGTCGGTCTCATTAGCTTGGAAAATCATGGCTTTGGCCTCATTGGACGATTCATCCAATTCCAATCAGCTTCATTGAGTTTACAGCTACAATCAACATCGTAGGAGAAAATAAGTATTCTAGTGGAATAGAGTCTTTTGCTCATATTGGCTGTGCTTTGAGGACTCAGACCATTGCTTATGGATTTAGTCTCAACATCACCTAATAAGCGAGCTCTTAGTTCTTTGAAATACGTTTGATCCTGCAAAAATTATTGCGAGTAATAAGAAGCGGAGGTAGTATATAAATCGAAGTTATCCCGATATAAATAAAAGTTATTCATGAACCCAGTAACCACGAATAAACCAACTACGAACCTACAAACTCTTCTCTATCATCAGTTAAAGCTTTATTGGTCAAATTTAACCATGAAAAGTTAAATTTGACCATAAAACCTACAAATTTGAGATTCAGCGACAATGACGAAACAACAAGAACATGAAGAGCGAGAAAACGGAGGCGGCGACGGTGGCGGACGCCATAGGATGTTGCGGTCATATTGAGGGTAGATGAACAAAGAGAGAGAAATTACTGGATAGATAAAGATAGAGTGGAGATCGGTTGTAGTGATGGTGGTGGTTGCCAATGAAGGTGAGGATGAATTTAGATGGAGGGAGAATGATTTTGGTGGAAATGGTTATTGGTTAAGTTAATCAATGTTAGGTTTTAAATTCAAACTAGTGTATGGCTCGGGCGATGCCCCGAGTTGCTAGTTTGTAATTAACGTTCGATTAATCTTTGCTTAACATATTGAAAATCATCTTCAAAATTTAATATTTTAAAAAAAGATTTGTATTAGAAGAACTATATTTAAGATTTGTAACAAAATTTAATAAAAGTTGTTAAATTATCCTATGATATGTAACGAATAGTACAACTAAGGAAAAATCATCTTATTAAAGTTAATTATAATTGTGTTGGTTAAGTTTACACAATATATGGATAGCTAAGGTGGTAAGACTTGCATAGTAATACTTATTGGTCTCAAGTTCAAGTCTTGTTATAGACATTTTTTAGATGTCAAATCTAATTCTTGTTGTGGAGGTGACGTGGCATATTTTGATGACGTGGCATGTTAATAGAGCTTAAAAGGGTGACATGTGACACATATTCTTTTTTAGGAACGCTTTTTAATAGATAAGTATAGATTAATAAGACACTTTAATTAGGGTGTTTAAATAAAAGTAAGGGTAATTTTGTAAAATCACACAAAATACTTACAAAAAAAAAAAAAAAAAAAAACTTTATTGCGAGTAATGTGAAGCATACATTTTTGGTGATTGTTGTGATTTATAGGAAATGGATGTAGTATATCATGATAACTTTTACGTATTTGTTACAAGGTAACTTTATTTATTTAGGGAAGTTTTACAACGGATGTATAATAGCTATTTTACACCCAATTGATATAAAAGCTTGTGAACAAAAAAAATTGTACTATAGTTTTAAAAAAAAAAGTGCTAAAATCAATTTACATAAACCACAAGGTGAAAAGAAAACTAATGACGATGAATTCTGACCATTGATATTATCTAAAATCTCTAAATCTTAAGTCATCTGGCGGTTGACAACTTGACATATGCGCGTAATCTCCCGGCGCTTTTTATATTTTTTTTTGCTCTTCCTTCTTTGGAGGCTTTCAGTTTTCACTTACACGCTGCGCCATTCTATCTCCCAATTTTCCATTGAAGCGCACTCCACGTTTTTCATTGAAGCGCCCTTCTGAGATTCCTATCCTCCATTGAAGCAGCTTCTCAGGTAAGTTCTTGTTTCTTTTTGTAATCTTCCAATATCAATTTCACAATCTAGGGTTTATCGTTGATCTAATTTTAATTTAATTGTCAGTATTAGTTAATTTAGGGTTCGGATTGTTGAACTATTGCTAACGAAATTACGAGCCTAATTAATTGAATCAAATTCGCTTTTTCTTCTTAAAAATTATGTGATTTTTCGAGCCTGATTTGATAGTTGAATTGAATTTGGTTGTTAATGTGTTGCCGAACCCTTTAATTTTAGGTTTGAACTTGTGTGTTTATTGTCTTTCAATTTCTCACACTACTAAATTAGTGTTTTGCTGGCTGCAGTTGTAGGCGGCGAAGCAAGCGTTAATTGAGGAATTCATTAGTTTACAAGGCAACAATCTTTGTGGAATAATACAACTAATTTGTTGTTGAATTGATTGGGAGAATCTATGGGTGAATCTGAGGATGTGAAATCAAAGTCGAGGAAGGAAGAGATTGAGACGAAGGAGGAGTCTAGAAGGAGTCGAGGCCGTGAACATGAAAAAGAAAGAGAGAGGGACAGGGATAAGGAAAGGAATGGGGAAAAGGAGAAGAAGAGAGACAGGGAGAGGGATAGGGAGAGTAGGCGGTCGGAGAGAGATAAAAGTGTAGATGATAAGCATAGGGAGAGGGAAAGGGACCGGGATAGGGAGAAGCACAGGGATAAACACAGGGATAGGGAGAAGGAGCGGAAAAAGGATCACAAAGATAAGGATGGAGATAGAGAAAGTAGAGATAAAGAGAGAGAAAAGGAGAAGGCAAAGGATAGAGAACGAGAGGAGAAAGAGAGGGAGCGGGAGAAAGAAAGGGATAGAGAGAGAGAACGGGAGAAAGAGAGGGAGCGGGAGAGGGAGAGGGAGAGGGAGAGGGAAAGGGAAAGAGATAAAGAGAGGGAGAGAGAAAGGGAACGAGAGAGGGAGAGGAGGGAAAGAGAAAGAGAACGTGAGAGGAGAGAACGTGAAAGAGAGAGGGAGAGGGAAAGGGAAAGGGTGAGGGAAGAAAGAGATAAGGAGAGAGAGAGGCGGCGACGTGAAGCAGTAAGTGATGACAGTGGCGATGAGAGGAAGGACAGAGATAGGAAACGACGAAGGAGAGATGATGAGAACAAGGAGAGAGACCGAGAAAGGAGTAAATCAAGAGACCGAGAAAGAAGTAAATCAAAAGATCGAGATAAAAGCAGATCACATAGGCACCGGGATGATAGTGTGGACAGCCAGAAGAAGAAGAGTGATGATGAGCCTGACAGAATTCAGGAATTAATGGAGACAAAGGAACAGGACATGGAGGAGGAACAGAAGAGATTGGATGATGAGATGGAGAAACGGAGGAGGAGAGTTCAGGAATGGCAAGAGCTGAGAAGGAAAAAGGAAGAAGAGGAACGACAACAGCTTGGGGAGGCAAATGCTGAAGAACCTAAAGCAGGTAAGAAATGGACACTAGAAGGTGAATCTGATGATGAGGAAGCTGCTACTGAAGGGCAGTCAGATACAGATATGGATGTGGATAGAGTATTTAAACCGCCAGTTGAAGCTGGTGACCCTATGGCTGTTGATGTTGAGAATGGAAATGCATTACCTAATGGGGGTGCTGCTGCTGCTGCAGCTGAAGAGGAAGATATTGATCCTCTGGATGCCTTTATGAACTCAATGGTGTTGCCTGAAGTTGAGAAACTGAGTAGTGCTGTGCTTGATACAGAAAGTACTGAATTGAATGGCAAGGATAAAAATATTGAACAAAGCAATGGTGAGGTGTCTAAGAAAGCTCCAAAGAAATTTCTTGGAAGAATAATGCCTGACGAGGATTCAGACCCTGAGTATGAGGATCAAGAGGATGGGGGAATGAACTTAGAGGATGAAGATGATGATGAGTTTGTTAAAAGGGTGAAGAAGACTAAAGCTGAGAAATTAGCCATAGTTGATCATTCAAAGATTGATTATATAGATGTCAGGAAGAATTTTTACATTGAAGTAAAGGACATTGCAAAGATGACTCTTGAGGAAGTTGACGCTTACAGGAAGGAGCTGGAGCTGAAAGTTCATGGAAAAGATGTGCCAAAGCCAATCAAAACCTGGCACCAAACTGGACTAACTACTAAAATTCTGGAGGTGATCAGAAAGATGAACTTTGAGAAGCCAATGCCAATCCAAACTCAGGCTTTGCCCGTAATTATGAGTGGCCGAGATTGCATTGGTATTGCAAAAACTGGTTCGGGAAAGACCTTGGCTTTTGTGTTGCCAATGTTGAGGCACATTAAGGACCAGCCACCTTTGATGTCTGGAGATGGTCCAATAGGACTTATTATGGCCCCTACAAGAGAGCTAGTCCAGCAAATTCACAATGACATAAAGAAATTTGCCAAAGTAATGAATTTGACCTCAGTACCTGTATTTGGTGGCTCAGGTGTTGCGCAGCAAATAGGTGATCTGAAGAAAGGAGCAGAGATTGTTGTATGTACCCCTGGTAGAATGATAGATATACTTTGTACAAGTGGTGGAAAAATAACAAATCTTAGAAGAGTTACCTTCTTGGTCATGGATGAAGCTGACAGGATGTTTGATATGGGTTTTGAACCTCAGATAACAAGAATTGTCCAGAATATAAGACCAGACCGTCAAACTGTATTATTTTCTGCTACCTTTCCTCGTCAGGTTGAGGTTTTGGCAAAGAAAGTTCTGAATAAACCGGTGGAAATCCAGGTTGGTGGGAGAAGTGTTGTCAACAGAGACATAACCCAGATGGTTGAAGTCAGGCCTGAAAGTGAAAGGTTTCTTAGACTCCTGGAACTGCTTGGGGAGTGGTATGAAAAGGGAAAGATTCTGGTGTTTGTCCATTCCCAAGATAAATGTGATTCATTGTTCAAGGATTTACTCAAGAGTGGTTATCCTTGTCTTTCTCTTCATGGTGGAAAAGATCAGGGGGACCGTGAATCCACCCTTGCAGATTTTAAGAGTAATGTGTGCAACTTATTGATTGCTACTAGCATTGCTGCTAGGGGTCTTGATGTAAAGGATCTTGAGCTAGTAGTTAATTTCGATGTCCCCAACCATTATGAAGACTATGTTCATCGTGTTGGCCGGACAGGTCGTGCCGGTCGCAAGGGGCATGCTATTACTTTTATCTCTGAAGATGAAGAAAGATATGCTCCTGATCTTGTGAAAGCTTTGGAACTCTCAGAGCAGCCCCTTCCACAGGATCTGAAAGCGCTTGCCGATGGGTTCTTGGCAAAGGTGAGACAGGGTCTTGAGCAAGCCCATGGAACAGGTTATGGTGGAAGTGGGTTTAAGTTTGATGAGCAGGAGGATGAAGCACGGAAAGCAGCAAAGAAAGCACAGGCCAAAGAGTATGGTTTTGAGTTTGACAAGTCAGATTCAGAGGATGAAGACGATGAAGTCCGCAAAAGAACAGATGTTACTGTACCCAACCCTGCTCTTGGTGGGCAGGGGTTACCAGATACCACAGGGCATCCTGCCTCGTTGTCGGGCACAGCTGGCTCAGTGCCAGGCTCTATATTGTCAATTAATTCAGCAGATAATCCAGCTAGGGCAGTTGCCCTCGCTGCAGCAATGAAGATACAACAGAATTTAGCTAAGCTACAACAAGATGCAATGCCTGAGCACTATGAGGCAGAACTTGAAATCAATGATTTCCCACAGAACGCTCGCTGGAAGGTGACCCATAAGGAGACCTTGGGTCCTATCTCTGACTGGACTGGAGCTGCCATCACAACTAGGGGACAGTATTACCCTCCTGGCAAGATTGCAGGTCCTAATGAACGTAAACTATACCTTTTCATTGAGGGACGTTCAGAGCATTCAGTCAAAACAGCTAAAGCAGAACTGAAGAGGGTTTTGGAGGATATCACATCACAAGCTATCTCTCTTCCAGGCGGGGCCCAACCTGGCAGGTATTCTATTCTCTGATAACCAGAGTCTTATTTGTACTGCCTTCATGGTAGTACATTGGTCATCCTGAGATTGGAATCAGTATTAGATGCTGCTGGTGTACCATCATCCATTTGCTTTGCTATACTTTACTGATGTTTTGCTTACTTTTGTAACATTGAATCTGGTTGTCATTTCTTAAATGATTCTGTTGTGATGGATGAGATTTGCTAAGCTATGATGCTCTAAACTTGGTTCATCATTCATCTTTATATCTGATTTTGCTTGTGAGGAGTAGAAATTTATAGGTATGTGTCAGATCAGGGTATGAGGATATTCATGGATAAGCCTGCCTAAATGCTATCCTTTTCTATGTTTTTTTTTTCCCAAACATATGTTGTAGCTTACTAATTTGACTAAACAGTTCAGCATTTGAATATTTATGCTTGATCTCTGGTAGTCTGTGCCTCTTTTGATCGATTTCTTTTTCCTTTTTTTTTTCTTCTCGTTTTCATCTTTGCCCTGAGCTCGAGGAAGGATCAGAGGAGACCGTTGCCTTTTGCCAGAAGTGGCTTACTGTCCTGCGAGGCTTCTGGAGGCTTACAGAAAGCAATTTGGGTACCTGCACTTCAAGCCTTCAATTATGATGGATCTCATTGACATTGACTGATTTCTTGATATTTTGGTCTGGGTGAAAGCTCATATGTTTTTTTTTTTTCTGCTAATTGTAGGTCAACGGTTGGAAACCCAGAAGCACTTCCTTGTCTAAGCTTAAAAGGGGTTATAGCAATTTTCCCCCCCAGATGTATCTTTATAGCTTTGTGATATTGTATGCTGAAGATGTTGTGATTGGTTAGGTTCTGTTCAAGGTTAAAGTTAGATTATGATTTACCTTTTGCTCTCAAATAAGTCTATTGGCTACCTTGCTAGTTTGTCAAATTTTGTCAGTTTCTAGTTTGGTTAGATCGGGGTAAGGAGTTTGATGAAGGCGATGATGTATATATTAATGTTTGACAGGATGACCTGCCTTAGATTATGTTTACTAGTTTGGTTAGATCGGGGTAGGGAGTTTGATGAAGGTGATGATGTATAAATTGACAGGATGACTTGCCTTAGATTATGGTTACTTGTTTAACTTGTTATTGGGCAGTGATGGACTGGTGTTATGTACCGCTGTTTGCTGAGATCTTATGAACTTTGGAGACTTATGTTATGGATCCCGAGTTTTGTAGTACTGGCCACTGGGGAGTGTAAAGACAATGAAGGATGTAACCAACTGGCATTACTTGGATACTATTTAAGATTGATTGTAGTTAGTGGTTAATTTTAGGTAGAAATACTTGAGAATTGCAACTTTTGGGAGTAGATACTAGAAAGGAGATTGGTTGACTGAAAAAAACCCAGGTAGTGACTTCATGAGTAGCTGTATGCCTGTACCTCGGAAGTTAATGTCTCACACCACAGAGAAAGTTAGTTACCTAGCAGTCTATGTTGCTTAGACCGGATTTGGGTGTTGTGCCTGATATGTTGGATCCTTTGACAGTTGACACGCTAGATTTTACAAAAATTCCATATAAAGCGACTATATAATCCGTATTTAGGTGTCGTGTTGAAAGATCCAACATTCAACACTCAATGTGCAACAGGGTGTCAAGTTAACATAGCTAGCAGTTTGTGCTAGTTCAGTGAAAGTTTTACTGCACAAAAAGAAAGTTTCTCCTTTTTTGTGAAGTCTATCAGTCTCAGTCCTACTTATCCAACTACATGAGCATTTTTTTTAACTTTTCCGCTTATCCCTCACATGACCACAATGTCCACAAGTACGTGACCAGTTATAGCCGGATCTAGAGGATTTGGCTGTTTAACCTCTGAAGGCTTTTTGGGAGTTTTGATTACAGTAAGATTCTGGATGGAGTTTTTAGAAGATCATCGATGTTGTAGATTGCCTTTTTCCAGGTTCTGAAGTCTTTGGTGATAATACACTCTTTTTGCGCGGTTCTGGCTGTCTAATCCTATCTATCTTTGCAATCCCTCAGGTGTTGTACCCTCTGATTTTCATAAGAGTGTCGTCACCTGTTTGCTCCTAATGGCTTTGTAATTTTTGGTCCATGATCCTTTAGGATATATGCTGATCATTACTTGGTTTAAGGAAGGGCAAATCAGTTATAACTACTTGGAACACTGGTAAGGGACAAATATTAATTAAAATTAAGCCTATTAAAGTTGAACTTGTATTGATTAAGTAATTCGTTTACCATACTCGAGGTGTATGAGCCTTGAATATTTAGCTGAAAAGAAACATGTATTGCACTAATTTTGATACTAGCAAGTTAGAATCGATTAGAGACAATGTACAAATATTCTTCATATACAATGGACTTGTGCACAACCACAACCATGATTACAATGGTGATGTTTATATATAGGTCAATATTACTATCATGTTTTTTTTTTTGAAGGGTAATATTACTATCATGTTTTACAAATCAATTAAATTACATATAGTTCTCATTACATGTTAAAAAAAATAGTACTAGTAAAAAAATTATCTATGATTAACAGCATTTGAGTTACTAATGTACAAAGAAAATTAAAAATTATAACAAAAAGAAGAAAAAATGAAGAAAATTACCACAAATCTCAATGTGAACAAAACCCCATCATTGATAATCTAGGTTTTACAAGAATCAAAAATACAATTTTCCATGAATTTCATACAAATTAGAGATCTTACTATGATCTCTCCCCATGCATCCTCCTCTATTGAGGATTAATCAATATACTTTTCTTCTTCAATCTTGTTCATATTAATCTTCCTTTTGTTTTTCTTTGGAGGTTTCAATATCTTAGCAAGAAAGAACAAAACAAAATAAAACTATAAATCATCTATGAACCTAAAGCAGCAAATCCACCACCTTTCATCATTTGCTTAAACTCTTTATAATTAACCATTCCATCACCATCAACATCCACCTTGCTAATCATCTTCTTACAATCATCAATTGTTCTTCCTTGCTTCAAACCCAATGATTGTAGAACCGATCTCAACTCCTCGACGGTTATGAAACCGTCACCATTTTGATCAAACACGTTGAATGCCTCCCTCATGTCCTCCTCCTCATCCCTCTCGTCCATTATTGTTTGGTACAATGCACCAAATTCTTCCATATCGACGTAACCATCCTTGTTTACGTCGATTTTTTCTATCATTTGACTAAGCTCTCTATCGGGAATGTATATTCCCAAATTTTGTAGAGAGTCATTTAACTCCTTTTTCGTGATCTTCCCATCTCCATTCCGGTCAAACATCTGAAAAACTCTTTTAAGTTCCGCTTGATCCATTACTTTGAACTTAGATTCCTCCAAATAAACAAATTAAACAAGAACGTTTGACTTACGTACCTTCCTTTGTATTAATATTATCTCGTTACAATCTCCAAATTAGGAGATGGTTAAAGTTAATATGATGAATTTGGAATGAACATCGAGATTAATTAGAGGAAAAAACAGACCTTTAGAACAAATGCAACAAACAAAGAGAATAATAGAAAGGGAAAGTAAAGTTTCGAAAAAGAAACAAAAAATTTGCAAAATTAATTTGAAAGAGAATTTGTTTATGTGAAAATAGGGGCAAAAATGTTGTACCCCAAAAAAATTGGAAAGCAAAAGATGAAATTGGTAGATTTGGGTAGGATAATTAGTAGAGGAGGCAAGAATTTCGAAGAATCGTTGATTTATAAGTAGTTAGTTGGATATATACTTGTCTCTTCCTGTTTTAAGGGGTTTAGATTATGCAATTTTATCTTTTTTTTTTTGAGGGAGTTGGAATTGGCGCGTTTTTCGTCGTGGCTAGCTCATTCTTAATTCATGGAGTCCATAACTGTTGGAATACTTGGTCTTAATCACATGCTTTTGGTTGTTTAATTATATAATTAATTATAATTATTGAGAATCTACAAGTAAAATACTCTTGTTTTGGACTTGGTATGTTTTAAATATGAGGTACATGACTATTTTTTTTATTGTCTAGAAACTTAAAGAGTTGACAAAATGAATTTCTAATGAATTAACTTAATTGTAATAAAATGTCATTGACCATGTAAGAAGACTAGCTAGGTATAATTAAAACCCTACATATGTGGGTAGGTTAAACTATAAAGGTTAGTTTACCCAAGTCAAATTGAAAAAACTCCTGATGATTGAAAGTTGGTCAAATACGGACCGAATATTAACTTTCACATCTTAAGCTAGATCTAATGAAAATTCGTGTTAGTTGATTGATTAAACGAGTTTTTTCAAGTTAACAATTTTACGGTTTTACCCAATAAATTTACAATCATGTCAATTTTTATAAATAGACTAAACAAATTGAAATATGAGTTTAAATTCAAACTATTACATAAATTAAACAAATTGAAATATGAGTTGAAATTATCAATTTTTATTGACGGAAAAAAATATCAAGTTTTACTCCTACAAATATGCAACTACTTTTCTTCATATACATAATTTACAATTGATTAATCAATATAAAAATAAATTAAAATCACTTTATACAAAAGATATGCAACTCTAAAATCTATAATGTATTATAAATACTAAATCCTAATTATATATTCTTTAGAAAAGATATTATAATGTATGAAGCCACATAATATTTTTAAGTCGAATTTAATAAAAATTTGCAATCGATTACAAATTAGATTGAGTAAATTTTAATTTTTATCAATATATATCCTTTTAGATATCTTTATCGGTGTCTTATGCATGGTTTCAAACCTCCTTATATGACTCACCCCACGCATTAAGTTTAATTTTTGAAAAATGTCCAAATTAACCCAAAATTGTGTATTATACCCTTCAATTTTGGACACTTTTTCAATTTTTTGGACCCGGAAATTAAAAATTGCCAAATTGCTTATCATGGATCCTATTACACCCTGGGAGTCCATTTGGGTGGGCACAACCATCCAATATGTCTTAAAACAGTCAATTTACCCGTTTAGAACTTGCATTGATTTCATAAAATCAAGCATACCACGTACATTTATAACAACATATAATGGTCATTAATGGTTCCAAACGCCTTTATATGACCCCGAGATATATCCCCTAGTTTCTAAAGACTTGTTGACACCGGGTTTCGAAACCGCCAAAATTCCTAAAAAAATGTGGATAATAGGCTTCAATTTTGACAATTTTTGACTTTTTTGGCTCGGAAATAAAAATTGCCGAGATGCTTACCATGGACCTTAATATCCTCCGGGAGTCCAATTGGGTGGGTGGAACCATCCAACTTTCTTTTAAACATTCAATTTAGCCGTTTACAACTTGCATCGATTTAATAAGCTCAAGATTGTCATGGACGTTTATAAAAACATATAATGATCATATACGGTTTCATATGACATTATATGACCCAAGGATGTATTCCCTACAATCTCAAGACATTTCGACACCGGGTCCCGAAACCTCCAAAATTCCTCAAAAACTGTGGATAATAATCTTCAATTTTTGAAATTTTTGACTTTTTTTGGCCCGAAAATAAAAATTGTCGAGATGTTTACCATGGACCCTAGTATCATCCGGGAGTTTAATTAGGTAAGTGGAACCATCCAATTTTCCTTTAAACATTCAATTTATTCGTTTACAACTTGCATCGATTTAAAAAGCTCAAACTTATTACGGACGGTTATGATAACATATAATGATCATACATGGTTTCAAATGTCATTATATGACCCCAGGACGTATTCCCTACAATCTCAAGACTTTTCGACACCGGATCCCGAAACCTCCAAAATTTCTCAAAAAACGTGGATAATAGGCTTCAATTTTGGCAATTTTTGACTTTTTTGGCTCGGAAATAAAAATTGCCGAGTTGTTTACCATGGACCCTAATATCCTTCGGGAGTCTAATTGGGTGGCTGGAACCATCCAATTTGCCTTTAAACGTTCAATTTATCCGTTTACAACTTGCATAGATTTAATAAACTCAAGGTTATCACGGACGTTTATGACAACATATAATGATCATATATGGTTTCAAATGACATTATAGTTCCCCAGAATGTGTCCCCTACAATCTCAAGACTTTTAGATATCGGGTCCCGAAATCTCAAAAATTTCTCAAAAAAACGTGGATAATAGTCTTCAATTTTGGAAATTTTTTGACTTTTTTTGGGCCGGAAATAACAATTGCCGAGATGTTTATCATGGACCCTAATATCCTCCGGGAGTCCAATAGGGTGGGCGGAACCATCTAATTTGCCTTTAAACGTTCAATTTATCCGTTTACAACTTGCATCGATTTAACAAGCTCAAACTTATTACGGACGTTTATGATAACATATAATGATCTAATATGGTTTCAAAGGTCATTATATGACCCCAGGATGTATTCTCTACAATCTCAAGACTATTCGACACCAAGTCCCGAAACCTCCAAAATTTATCAAAATACGTGGATAATAGGCTTCAATTTTGGCAAATTTTGACTTTTTTTTGCTCGGAAATAAAAATTGCCGAGATGTTTACCATGGACCCTAGTATCCTCCGGGAGTCCAATTGGGTGGGTGGAACCATCCAATTTTCTTTTAAACGTTCAATTTATCCGTTTACTACACTAGGTGAAAAAAGAAGATAAACACCGCCCTAAGGCCACCGGTTTTTAAAAACCGGTGGGCAAAATATGGGGAAAAATAGGCGGGATTTTGAGGGGAGGTTTTTGCCACCGGTTCAAACTAAACCCGTGGCAATAAAATTATTTTCACCGGTTTGAACCGGTGGCTTTTGCTTTGTTATAAAAAAAAAAAAAAAAATCGCCCTTATAAACCACCCAAACCCTACTTACCCATCTCCTATTCTCAGCCTCCCTCTCTCTCTCCTCTCCTCTCCTCTCCTCTCTCTATCTCCTGATCTCATCTCCTCCTTTCCTCTCTCTCCGATCAGATCTCACTCCTGAACTCAGCCTCCTCCTCTCCTCTCCTCTCTCTCTCTCCTCCTATCCTCTCTCTCCTGAACTCCTGATCTCACTCATCTCCTTCGATCTCTTTCCTGCTCTCTCTTCTCACCGCCGCCGTCCATCTTATTCTCTTTCCTGCTCTCTCTTCTCACCGCCGCCGTCCACCAACAGGGAGACTACTTCCCTAAAACCGGATCTTCTTCTCTAGGTAAGCGAAGCTCCCCTCTATCCCTCTTCTTTCCCCTCTCGATCTAGATTTTTAATTTGATTTTTTTTTCGGGTTTTCTGGGTTTTTAGGGATTTATGTTTCATGATTTTTATTAATTTTTTTGTTTTAATTGATGCATGCGTTTTTGGGGTTTAATTATGCGATTATAATCAATTTGGGATTCTAATTCGTTTTTTGTCGATTATTCTGGTTTTAGGTTGTTTTTAATTAATTGATTTTTCTGGGTTGTTTTAATTTCTAGGTTGTTTTTAATTTGATTTTTTTCGGGTTTTCTGGTTTTTTGGGGATTATGTTTCATGTGTTTTATTAATTTTTTTTTTTAATTGATGCATGCGTTTTTTGGGGTTTAATTATGCGATTATAATCAATTTGGGATTTTAATTCGGTGTTTCTCGAATATTCTGGGTTTAAGTTGTTCTAGGCATTCTAGCACAAATTTCTGGGTTGTTTTTAATTTGATTTTTTTTTTTCGGGTTTTCTGGGTCTTTTGGGATTTTTTGTGGATTTATGTTCATGAGTTTTAATAATTTTTTTGTTTTAATTGATGCAGGTTTATTGATTTAGATCATAATAAATCGAAGAATCAAGATGCATGAATATCCCGTCAAAAAAAAAAAAAAGATGCAGGAATATAAATTGAAGAACCAAGATGTTGTATGGGTTTTTTTCATTTTGATGTTGTACGGGGTTTTTTCATTTTGATGTTGTTATTTTTTTTTTTTGATTTATATTGTAATTTTTTTTTATACGTGAGTAATTTTTTTTTTATTATATGTTGTAATTTTGCTGATTATAATGAATGAACTTGATCGACATTTTTTTGTTGTTGAATTTTTTTTTTTTATTATTGAGTTAATTGGTCAATTATATTTAAAGTGAAAAAGACAAAAAAAAAAATATATATATATATATATATATATACATGTTATTGCCACCGGTTAACCGGTGGCAAATATAATGAATACCAACAAAAAAAAGAGCGGGAATTGATATTTGCCACCGGTTAACCGGTGGCAATCTTTAATTTTGCCACCGGTTCAAAACCGGTGGCCTTTTCAACCGAGTATTGCCACCCCCCCACTGGCCACGGGTTCAAAACCGGTGGCAAAGGGGGGTTTTGAACCGGTGGCCAACCCCTTTTTTCGCCTAGTGCTACTTCCATAAATTTAATAAACTCAAGCTTATCACGGACGTGTATGACAACATATAAGGATCATATATGGTTTCAAATGACATTATATGACCCCAAGATGTGTCCCCTACAATCTCAAGACTTTTCGATACCGGGTCCCGAAATCTCCAAAATTTCTCAAAAAAACGTGGATAATAGGCTTCAATTTTGGCAACTTTGACTTTTTTTGGGCCGGAAAAAAAAATTGCCGATATGTTTATCATGGACCCTAATATCCTCCGGGAGTCCAATTGGGTGGGTGGAACCACCTTATTATCCGTTTACAACATGCATCGATTTAATAAGCTCAAGCTTATTACGGACGTTTATGATTACATATAATGGTCATATATGGTTTCAAATGTCATTATATGACCCCAGGATGTATTCTCTACAATCTCAAGACTTTTCGACACCGAGTCCCGAAACCTCCAAAATTTATCAAAATACATGGATAATAGGCTTCAATTTTGGCAATTATTGACTTTTTTTGGTTCGGAAATAAAAATTATCGAGATGTTTATCATGGACCCTAATATCCTCCGGGAGTCCAATTGGGTGGGTGGAACCATCCAATTTTCTTTTAAACGTTCAATTTATCCGTTTACAACTTGCATAGATTTAATAAACTCAAGCATATCACGGACGTTCATGACAACATATAATGATCATATATGGTTTCAAATGTTATTATATGACCCCAGGATGTATTCCCTACAATCTCAAGACTTTTCGACACCGGGTCCCAAAACCTCCAAAATTTCTCAAAAAACGTGGATAATAGGCTTCAATTTGGCAATTTTTGACTTTTTTTGGCTCGGAAAAAAAAATTGTCGAGATGTTTACCATTGACCCTAATATTCTCTGGGAGTCCAATTGGGTGGGTGGAACCATCCAATTTGCCTTTAAACGTTCAATTTATCCGTTTACAACTTGCATAGATTTAATAAACTCAAGCTTATCGCGGACGTTAATGACAACATATAATGATCATAAATGGTTTAAAATGACATTATATGACCCAAGGATGTGCCCCCTACAATTTCAAGACTTTTCGATACCGGGTCCTGTAATCTCCAAAATTTCTCAAAAAAACGTGGATAATAGTCTTCAATTTAGGCAATTTTTGACTTTTTTTGTGCCGGAAATAAAAATTGCCGAGATGTTTATCATGGACCGTAATATCCTCCGGGAGTCCAATTGAATGGGTGGAACCATCTAATTTGCCTTTAAACGTTCAATTTATTCGTTTACAACTTGCATCGATTTAATAAGCTCAAGCTTATTACGGACGTTTATGATAACATATTATAATCATATATGGTTTCAAATGTAATTATATGACCCAGGATGTATTCCCTACAATCTCAAGAGTTTTCGACATCGGGTCCCGAAACCTCCAAAATTTATCAAAATACGTGGATAATAGGCTTCAATTTTGGCATTTTTTGACTTTTTTTTGCTCGGAAATTAAAATTGCCGAGATGTTTACCATGGACCCTAATATCCTCCGGGAGTCCAATTGGGTGGGTTGAACCATCCAATTTGCCTTTAAACGTTCAATTTATCTGTTTACAACTTCCATAGATTTAATAAACTCATGCTTATCACGGACGTTTATGACAACATATAATGATCATATATGGTTTCAAATGACATTATATGACCCCAAGATGTGTCCCCTACAATCTCAAGACTTTTCGACACCGGGTCCCGAAACCTCCAAAATTGCTCAAAAAAGTGGATAATAGTCTTCAATTTTGGCAATTTTTGACTTTTTTTGGGCCGGAAATAAAAATTGCCGAGATGTTTATCATGGTTCCTAATATCCTCCGGGAGTCCAATTGGGTGGGTGGAACCATCCAATTTGCCTTTAAACGTTCAATTTATCCGTTTACAACTTGCATCGATATAATAAGCTTAAGCATATTACGGACGTTTATGATAACATATAATGATTATATATGGTTTCAAATGTCATTATATGATCCAAGGATATATTCCCTACAATCTCAAGACTTTTCGACACCGGGTTCCTGATGAATCATATTTATATAGGGTTCTAGGCACGTTTATGTTAGTTTTTGTACCTTTTTTTTAGTCTTTTTGGTCGATTTTATGGTCATATTTGCATAAGTCATCATGTATTGCTTTATTACGATTCGTTTGTGTTTTTCTTAATGTTTCAGGTGATTTCATAGTCATTTGGAAGCTTTCGAAGTGTTTAGAGATATATGATTCGGATGATATTTGAATGGAAATCGATGGATCGGGTTCATTGATCGAGGGATTTATGATCGTGAATATTGGATCTAAGGATTTTATGCATGGAAAATGAAAATAGCATCCACGGAAGTCACTATGGACCTTACGGAAGTGAATTTGAGTTAGAAACGGGGAAAAACGAAGGTTTGAAAAGTATTAAAAAGGACCCTTGTGCATTGTTTCAGCCATAACTCAAGTTCTACAGATCGGATTGAGGTGATTCAAGTTGGGTTGAAAACTAGACTTGAAGAGCTTTCCAATGATAGGTTGCACGCCTTCATATGATTCCTGGATTGTGAGTTATAGTCTTGCAAAGTCGGCCCTGCAAATCTGCCAGCCAAGCATCCAGCCATCGAGCGATGGCTGCCCGATGGTTTAGCCGCATATACGACCCTCAAATCTGCCTAGCCCGATGGAAATCCATCGGCCGATGGTCCTTATCGCGGCCTACCTTCACTCGACCATCGGCCACCCATCGGGCGATGGGTTTTGCGTGCGGGATTGCTTTCTATCGATTGTGATTCTCATGACCAATTTAAAGACGACCTTTGTTATTTTTATTTCCTTTTTTAATTAATTTATTTTATTTTATTTAGGTTTAGGCTTTAATATAAATATTTGAGAGGATTTTATTTTCCTCCCTTATGCTTTATTTTTCTAGATTAAACGTTTCTTTGTTTTCTCTCCATTGTTGAACCCTAGTTTATTATTCTCCATTAATTCAATCATTGAGGTATTTCATTCAATCTTTCGTTCTTTATTTTATTAATTATGAATTCTACTTTATTTATCTGTTTTGTTTTGTTTATTTCAATTATGAGCGAGTAGTCGTTTTCTAGGGCTAAGTGAGGGAAGCCATGTTTATACCTTGATTAATTATGCTTAATTATTTATAAATTTATGAATTAGGGTTTGAATAATTCCAATTGATTTGTGCTTTATTGTTTGATTCATGTAATTGGCCAATATCATGAGTTGATTATTTAGCTAATAAAAATTAGAATTGAAAGATCATATTTTTAGAGGCTTAATTACAATTGGCGAATTTGATTATGTTAGCGGCCGAACTACATATGTTAATTCGTAAGCGTTAATTCCCGACCGTAGGATTAACAAGTGTTTTAATTATTCGATCTAGTTTGTTTATTAATGAATTGTTTGCATTTCTTGGATTGGTATAAGCATGGTGGACCGAACATATGCCCTAGACTTTAATTTGTCTGAGAACAACTTTACTTTCATTATTGACATTCTTTAGTTAAGTAATCATCAAATCTTTTTTCGTTTATAGAAATAATTCATATAATTGGGCAAAAACTAATAGAACCTGTATCCCTGTGGGATTCGACCTGTATTTGCTAAATCTCTGCTAACACTACTAGAATTAAGGCGGTTTCCGACGGAAAAAATCCCTCGAAAACACCCTGATTTCCGTCGGTAATGGTGTTTCCGACGGAATTCCGTCGGAAAGTGTCGTCGTAAAAGTGTTTGTAGGAAAATCGACCTTTTTCGACGAAAATTCCGTCGGAAACACTGTTCCGACGGAAATTCCGACGAAAATTTCCGTCGTCAGAGGTTTTTCAGTCCAAGAAAAGTCCGTCGGAAATTTCCGACGGAATTGCGTTCTGTCGGAAATTTCCGACGAAAATTCCGTCGGAAAACCCTTTTAAAAAAAATAAAAAAAAAGTGCACCACCCCATACCACCACCAGCCCGCACCGCAATACCACCACATCCACCGCAACAAATAAAGCTAAAAAAACTCCTCAAATATTCCCTACAACCACCACCTCACGGCCTCACCTCCCCCTTAACCTCTTTACCAGCTCAAACCCCTCTACGATCCAGCCACCATCGGTCCACCACCGCCGAACCCTAACCCAGAACCACCCAAATCAGCCACCGTCACCGAACCCTAGCCCAGAACCTCCCAAATCAGCCACTACCACCGAACCCTAGCCCAGAACCACCCAAATCAGCCACCATCACCGAACCCTAGGCCAGAACCACCCAAATTAGCCACTATCACTGAACCCTAACCCAGAACCACCCAAATCACCCACTACCTTAACCGACCCCTCAACCCGAAACCCCAAAAAAAAAAACTGAAAAATTAAGATAAAATACAGAAAAAAAAACTAAAAACAAAAGATTAAAACTTTGTAGATCTACTACACTTACCACAACAATTCGACCACAATCAACCAAATTTAGTCTTGAATTTGGGTATATAAGGTCAAGTTCGACCATTAAAACGCTAGATCTAGCATTTTCATGGTCGAACTTGACTTTAAAACCATGAATTTCCTCCTTAAACCATGAATTTGCTCTTTAAAACCACAAATTTGTTCCTTAAAACTATTAATTTGCTCAGAGAAGAGGAGGACGAAGCGAGAAGAGAGGGCTGAGAAAAGAGGATCAGAGTAGAAAGAGAAGACGAGGAGAAGAGGAGATAGAGAACACCGTTGGAGATCGCTTTTGGGGGTGTTGTTTACGTTGTTGTTCGATCTTGTGGCGGCGGGTGGTAGTGTCGGCGGTGGAAAGAGAAAGGAGTGAGAAGAAGAACGAGAAGTAAAGAATGAAGGAGGAGGAAAGAGAAGGAGCAGAGAAGAGGGATGAAGGAGGAAAGAGAAGGAGCAGAGAAGGAAAGATGAGAGAGAAACAGAGAAGGGGGAAATAAGAGAAAGGGAGGCGGAAACAAGAGAGGGGGGAAATAAGAGAAGGAGTGCGTTTTAGGGTAAAGGAGAAAAATCGGTTTTAAATTTTTTTAAAATTATTTTACGACGGAAATTTCCGACGGACTATAAATCCATCAGAAATTGTAATTTCCGACGGAATTTTCCGTCGGAAATTGAAATTTCCGACGGAATTTTCCGTCGGAATAAACATTTATTTCGACGGATTTTTTATCCGTCGTAAATTTCTGACTAATTTCCGACGGAAATGTTTAATTCGTCGGAAATATCCGACGGAACAAAAATCCGTCGGAAATTTTGCTTTTTCCGACGGAATTTCGAGTCCGTCGTAACCAATCCGTCAGAATTAGCCTGTTTTCTAGTAGTGTAACAACAAACACCGTGCACTTGCTGTATAACTTTTTATTCATCAGTCCCGAAAACTCCAAAATTTCTCAAAAAACGTGGATAATAGGCTTCAATTTTGGCAATTTTTGACTTTTTTTGGCTGGAAAATAAAAATTGCCGAGATGTTTACCATGGACCCTAATATCCTCCAGGAGTCCAATTGGGTGGGTGGTACCATCCAATTTTCCTTTTAACGTTCAATTTATCCGTTTACAACTTGCTTAGATTTTATAAATTCAAGTTTATCACGGACGTTTATGACAACATATAATGATCATATATGGTTTCAAATGACATTATATGACCCCAAGATGTGTCCTCTACAATCTCAAGACTTTTCGACACCGGGTCCCTAAACCTCCAAAATTTATCAAAAACACGTGGATAATAGTCTTCAATTTTGGCAATTTTTGACTTTTTTTTGGGCCGGAAATAAAAATTGTCGAGATCTTTATCATGGACCCTAATATCCTCCGGGAGTTCAATTGGGTGGGTGGAACCATCCAATTTGCCTTCAAACGTTCAATTTATCCGTTTACAACTTGCATCGATTTAATAAGCTTAAGTTTATCACTGACGTTTATGACAACATATAATGATCATATATGGTTTCAAATGAAATTATTTGACATTATACGTAGCCGAATAATGGACATATATGGGTCGAAACAATATTATATGACCCCAGGATGCATTCCGTATTGTCCGTGAATTTCCAACACTTGATCCCGACACCTCCTAAATTGCTCCGATTGCATGTAATATACCTTTCGTTTTTGGCTTCCGTGTATCATTTTTTCACCCGGCGAGATTATGCATCCTTGTACTTCCATGGGTTCCTAAAGGACCTTGGGAGTTATAAATAGTGCCCATTAATCCTTAATCATCATGTCTTAAGGGTCTTGGGAGTCGTAAATAGTGCCCGGAACCAAGCATGCCTTGTCCTTGGGTGCACATGTCTTGTGCACATGCCATACGCCCCCTTGCACCATCTAAAATCCCAACACTAAGGCTTTGTAACTTGTTTTAATATTGTACTTAGCATTTTTTAGCATATAAGATGCATCGCTAACCTCGTTTTCCAAAATATAGGTGCTTTTAGGTAATTGGGAGAGGAGGGGACGAATCGGAGCGCCATATGGATGAATCTCAGTGGATCGTGGCAACAAAGTCACTCTGCCACTTACAATACCTCGTCGTTTATTTACGTTGTGTGCAAATAATTCAACCCACCGCTCAGTAAGAATTGTACTTCAAGGCGGCTTTCACGGAGTCATGGAGCATCTGACACGAGAGCTTAGCCTACGACACGTGCCCTTGGGGGTCGAAGCCCCTACTGTAGGACTACAATTGGGGGATTCCGGAATTACCTAGTTACATTACATAACATAATATATAAAGGCAAAATCAAGAAGGACATTTGACGACGTTACATTAAAATTTTTTCCCACCAATAATACTTTGCTATTTAAAAAAAAAAAAATCATTCTTATTAGAAAAAAGAATTTTATCTAAATGGTTACATTTGTTTTTTTTTTTTTTTTGTTTTTTTTTAATTTTTTTTTATGTATATAATGCTATTTAAACTTTTTAAAAAATATTGAGTCAAATAATTATTTAGTTATTTATAATATTCTTCATAAAGTGTGATAATTAGTCTTTTAAGGGTTTGTTCTAATATACTGAATTCAACTGTACAGAAATGATTGGAGCTGAATTGAAATAAAGCTGAACTGAACATGCCCTAAATCTTTATTTTTTTATACTCTTATTATAATTTTGTTGTCATTAAAATTATTGAGCAACCGTGTATTATTGGACGGGGTTTAACCTAGCTTAGAATACACGGATACACCAAAAATAAAGTACTTAGTGAGTATAATACTCAGTAAGGACCGTAGCAAATACTTTGATCCAACCTAGTACTTTAACCAGGTTAAAAATAAGATAATAGTTTAACTTTCGGCTTCCACTACATAGTAGCATGGTTCTATCGAATCTATAGACTTTGAAGTACTAGGTGATTAGTTTATAGGGATTTATTAGTTATCAAGTATAACTCATGGAAGAAGCAACCATTAAATTCCTCCTTTGTGCATGTGGGCAGACAAAATGGATATGGAGAATTCGAGACATCATATTTCACTTTATCTAAGTAAACATGAATATAGAAAATACAAATATTTTTTGAGGAAAACAAATATTTTTCGAGATCAATTGAGTTTACCGTGTACATCATGCAATCACACCCCTAATTTGCTTAAATATTTTGTGGGATCAAGATAAGCATTATATGCCTTAAGCCTTATTAACCAAAAACTATATTTTTTCCCCTAAGAAACTTACCTATTGCCTTTAATTATAACAAATAAAATTTATATGAATCAATGAATGTAAATTTTCTAAATATAAAAAGGTTATAAAAATTGTTCATCGAGACTCAATGATTTGAAGGTGAACTTTTTGCATTGGCCAAAGTAAAATTACAAATAAAAGTTAGCTAATTACTTAAAAATGACGAGGAAATATTAATTGAACCGAAAAAAACACTAAATAATGGGATAATTATTTAGAATTAAACGAATGTCGTGATTATTTTACTGATACAATATAACTTCCTTTTTCTTCTTTGATCTTAGATGATTAGGAAATAGAATAGTGAGCACCTTGTCTTGGAAGCAATGGATAAATTCCCACTTTCTCAAAATGGATTTTTTTTTTTTTTTTTTTTTTTTGTAATTTCAAATAATGATCTTCAAAGAATAAGGCACCAATATTAAACTATAAAAGGAAAAAGATGAAGAGATAAAGAAAGAAAAGGGGATTTGAACATACATCGAAGTGATACAAAGATATTCAATTCTGGAAGATTGTCTCAAGTTATTTTACCCATATATAAGAAGATTTAGTGGGTGGAGTGAAGCAGAACTCTATGTAAATTTTTCCCAATCAATACCACAAATTAGTGTTTAGCATACCAAATTTCAAAGCTAAGCTATGAAAAACCTTTTTCTTTATTCTTGTTTCCTGTATCTGTTGGTTTTAATCTCTATTACAGGTATATTTTGTTGTAAATATTGCCTCTTGTTCTTTCATAACATGTTTGTTTTTTGACAGTACAAAAAAACTGACTGTTTTTTCGGTTGCAGACGCTGCTGTTCAGTTGATCATAGTGAACAACTGTAATGAAGAGCTGTGGCCGGGAATCTTAGGAAACCCGGGTCAGCAAAATCCCAAAGATGGCGGCTTCAAACTCAACAGCGGCGAGGAAGTTGTTCTTGACCTGCCTGACAAATGGGCAGGAAGGTTATGGGGCAGGCAAGGTTGCAGTTTTGATGCAGAAGGAAAAGGGCAGTGTGAGACTGGCGACTGTGCTAGTCAACTTCACTGCCGCGGCACAAGTGGAGTCCCCCCAACCACGGTTGTTGAAATGACATTCGGGTCATCAGTCTCTCCTCTACATTACTACGATGTCAGCCTCGTTGATGGATTCAACTTGCCAGTGTCAATGAAACCGGTAGGGGGAGGTGTCGGATGTGGTGTGGCTAAATGCGATGCTGATCTGAATGTATGTTGTCCATCAGCATTGGAAGTTAAGAAGGGTAATAAAGTGGTTGGTTGCAAGAGTGCTTGCTTAGCTATGCAATCTGCTAAATACTGCTGCACAGGCGAGTTTTCGGATCCTAAAACATGTAAGCCTACCGTCTTTGCTAATCTGTTCAAGGCCATTTGTCCGAAGGCATACACCTACGCTTACGACGATTCATCGAGTCTTAACAGATGCAGAGCACCAAGATATGTTGTGACATTTTGTCCTCCAAAGTAGTTCATTAATCACACATCACAAACAATCAAACTACTGTTTAAGCAAGAGCTAATACTTCTAGTAATCACTTATTAGATTATCTTTTACTTTGTAAGTCTGTAATCTTAAGAAGCTTTAGCTGTAAGAATGTCCATCAATTCGTTAGATTAAGTCCATCTAAAGTCGGGGTAATGAGAATCGAACATAATCATTTTAGTAAAATTATACTTTTGCAAATTTCGTCGATCCTAAATCAATTTGGGAGTAAGGCTTTGTCGTTGTTGTATACATACATTTTTTGCAAACTTTCAAAATTGATTTAATTTTGATTTTGAGGGAAAAAATGTGAGAAGGAATTAGTAGACAAGGCGCAACGATAAGCAACCTCATCTGTGGATCCATCTCTAAGGTTGTCTGGCCGCTGCTAAATTTTATTGATTTGATTTTCATCAAAAACAATAAAATTCAGCTTTTTATTTATGCACCTTAAATCAATGGAACCCATTATTGAATTTAATTAGTGGGTACCAATATTTATACTAAGGTGCAAAATTAATTAATTAATCAAATCAAGAACACATTTCCAGATTTCAAAGCAAAATCCCAGAAAAATACGACAAAATGTCAAGAAAAAAACGTTGATTGTAGAAAAAAAAGGGATGAAATGTAATCCAACCATGTGCCCAATTTGATCATCGGAAAGAAGAACAAATGGGCGAGTAAATTGGAAGTTGAAATTGAAAAACTCCATTAATTTCGCAAACGAAGAAATTGCCTCAAAACATGGAAAATGGTTATGGGACAGAGTGCGTTTGCTGATTAAAAAATTGAAGAACCCTAAAATTTACAGATTAAATTGATGAAATGTTTCAGCATATAAGGGCCCGAAAGATCAGAGAGAATCAAATTCAGGCGAGTGATACTGATAAATTAGGGTTTTGCAAGGCTCCGATTCAGGAAAAATTGGTTGGATTGTAAAATAATTTCGAAATCCAAACAAGAAGCTACCTTGCTTTTGATTCTGTAACTATTAACAAATTGAATTTGTAATCAGAATTGAAAAATAAAAAAATAAAAAAATAAAAAGATTTGAAAATTTTGGGGAAAGAGAGAGAAAATGGGGGAAGAAGATGACTGGTGAAGATTGTTGGTGCGCACGAATGATTAGGGTTGTGAGCAAGCTCAGATTTTATAATCAGAGATTTTTTGCGAAGTTAAGAGATGTCCAACCCTAATTTTGAGGTTCAAAAGCCAGGCCCAAATAATAGCCCAAAAAATGTTCATGATAATTTTTTAAGTACTACTAAGGTTTTTATATTAGCTTTAACCCTAATGATGAATTAGGGCGATCTTTACCTCAACTTATAGAAGCAAGTAATTCAAGTTAAGTAAGATAGGTTTTTGTCCTGGAAAAATTTGAAGTGTTTTTGTTACTAACATATTTGAATTAGCTAAAGGACTTAATAAATTTAAATTTTATAATATTAATTAGTTAGATTTTTAATTTTTATAGAGGTAATCAGAAGATGAGATGAACTTTGTCACTATGTAGCAAAGTCAACCATTTTTCGTATGATTAATTTGTGACTCGTAGGGGATTATATCACAGTTCGTTGTCTAAAACAAATTTTGTTTTGGAAAACCCTATCCAACATGAGCAAAAATAAAACAAGTTTGTGAAAAAACACCATTCCATTATATGGTAATAGAGATAGCGCCTTGGATTGTCTTAGGGGCATTTTCAAAGAGACAAGGCAAGACTTAACAAATTATTATAGGACATGATTACAAGGGGAGCAGAGCCACAAAGCCATGAGACAAGAACGAGTTAGATGCTGACCACCAAGGAGGCTTACTTAGGTCCTTAGGAAACCTCACGAAAAACCTCCATGGATAACCTTTTCAGCTCCAAATATGAATCCCATAGGCTATTTAAAGTCTAATACACAAAATTGGATCATTTGGATAAATTATATGGCTATTGCAAGGGTGTTTTAAAGTTAGTAGGTACTTTTGTTGTTGGTACAGTCTTGTGAAATGACACCTAAATTATGGATCAAATCTCATCAAATGTTTTTAAGATTCATCAAGTACGTTCTCTTAAAGGAGAAAAATATGGAGGTAAGAAGTTAAAAAACACAAGCAAGTTGGAATCAAATCTTACATGAAAGTCATGGCTATTCACAACACTTTTAAACATATAGCTAATTACAATATACTAGTCAAAACGGTTAATGCAAACAATTAGTAGCTAAAAGCTTATTTTCAAACAAGGCCATAGTCTATACAACGTAGACTCTTTAGAGTCACATAAATTGGATTCAAACTCGTCATCATCTCCTATTTGAAGACTTTGTACCGAAAGAACTTGTGTTGCCATTTTTTCTTTTTTGAAAACGTCCTAAACTAGTATACACCTGATTATGACGAGTTTCTCTTAGGGAAAGTCTAACTAATCTAAACAAATACTGTCTGGTTATTGTGATATATCTATACCAAAGACTATATGGTACTCTTTGTCTAGAAGAGAAAATGGGATGACCTTTAAAAGACAAAATGATTTATTTTTATAACTGTATAATGTCTCATCTAATAACTCAACAATTAAAAGGGAAGATGGGAAACACAAAGCCAAGATCATACGGGACAAACAAAAAGGTGCAACTTGACTAGTAGACTAGTAGTGTATGTGATCCAACATGACAATGACAGCAACCAATGAAACAATAAATCATTATGCAATGGACAATCAAAAGAGAATACTCAGGTTGTTTAGTTGACATCAAATAGCATGTGATATACAAACTTCCTAAAGGATAAATCACGCATGCTAAATATTCTCCTCAGAAGTCAGGACAGATTTACTAGATGGAAAAGCTAAAACCTTGTATCTCCTATTAGATTGCATGGTTTGAATGAGAACAAAGGATATGGGAAAGTCAATGAAGCGGTTTATAGACCACTGGTATCCTAATTCAATCATCTCAAAATGCAGCTAATGAGGAGATTTTCAATAGCATGTTTGTCTAAGTTGTCCATTCATGTCACACAAATTCAGACTTTAATAGCACTGTAGGGAAATAAAAGTTTAAAAGGTTTTGAGAGCTGTAGCAGACTAGCAGGATAATCTTCAATACTCTTATTTCAGAAGCTGTAATAGAAGAGCATATAACCAATTCAATCATCTAAAATTGCAGCTAATGAAGAAGACCTTCAATAGCATGTTCATCTTAGTTGCCCATTCATGTCACAGAAATTCAGACTCCAATAGCTCTGTAGGGAAATATAAGCCTAAAAGGTTTTGAGGGCTGTAGCAGGATAAACTTCAATACTTTTATTTCAGAAGCTGCAATAGAAGAGCCTAAAACCATCCATTTTTTTACCACTCTCAATATCATGGTTTCAACCAAAAAAGCAACCAGGGCAGTCTATCCCCTGCTGCAAGGCTTCCTGAGCATCTTAAGTTCATGTATCTTTACTCTTCTATCACTAAACAGACTCTTCCAGCCCTTTAAAGAATGGTCAAGGACAAATGCAGAAAGAACATGGTGGACGAATACGTTCAAATTGTGAAAAGTCACAAATAACTGCTCAGTACATCTTATGCACAAGACCCAAGTACTTGAATAGAAAAGATAAGACTTCTAAGTTTCAAGGATATCGTTACTGCCCTTGCCACCTTAGCAACTCAAGCTAATTTTTAACTTCCAACAACTCTCCTTAATGGTAAGCCAAAATAGTTAAGCTTGAATTGGTCCTGCATCACTCAGCTTTTCAACCAGTGTTTTTGGGCGACAGGGTCCTATAGCCTAAGCAGAAAGCACAGGGGTGAGGTAAGCACCTAATTGAAGTAAGGTCAGTTCTTAAAATCAAATATTTTGTTCATAAAACAAGGCTGTAGCCTTGCAAACAGTAGGACTCTGGCGAACTTAATGTAGTTACTGCACCTCATTAAAAATGCATTGCCGTGCTGCCGTGCATTTCTTAGCAGCAGCTTGGGCTTCAGAAAGAAATTAGAGAACACATCTGAGGCTTCAAGTACTAGTGCTTTTCTCATAGTCACTTCAAAAAGTGACATGGCTAGCACAGGCAGCTCAAATTTCTGCCCAACAATATTCACACATGATAATCTCCTGTCCTATAGGAAGGTCAAGGACTCTGAGAGACCCATTAAATTTTACCTTGCATAGATTAAGATGACTAACACAGATTACTCATCAAAAGCCAGACAAATTTTCATGAAAAAAATTCTAGAAAAACAACCCTGTTTTTGACATCAATAAAGGGCCAACTGATAATAATGTCATAACTTCCATAAAAGTATAATTAAACTAGATCTTTTTGCATTCATATAACCTTGCAAGGAGCAAAACTTCCAACTGCATAATTAAACTACCCAAACAAAAATTTACAGTAGCCTCTAATTCCTCAAGATATAAGCACTAATTTCTTCCAATATTTGAATTAATACATCAAGTTCCCTGGTCTGCAAAAAGTACATGCTATTCAAGATCAGCTTTAAAATAATACTTCATATTGACCACAAATGTCCACTCTAGGCCTCTGCAAGCTTATGAAAAGCAAACAACATTTTCCAAGATAATTTCACTTAACGATGACCCCTAATGGATTCTCCACTGAAGTGTAAATAGACTAGAGGAAAGGATCAATCAATGCTAGCACTAAAAAGACACAATCCCAAACTTCTTCAGAACATAAAGGGTTACTCCATATTACAGCTTTTCCTTCCTCTAACATGTAGGCACTTATATCACCTTGGATTTTCATTATTTATTTATAGGCATCATAGTAACTAAATTTCACTGCACTGTAACCACATTTCACATGATCCTTTTTCCAATTCAGATGTAGCTCTCATTTCTACGAAAGCTACTACAGTAAATAACATCCATTACAGAAAACTTCAAATGGCAGCAGTTCAAATTACATTTCTAAGAGACCCAAAATTTCTTCAAGAAGCCTAAATCAACACAACCTCTACCCCCGACAAACCCAGAAAACTCAAGATAGTGCATGTATGGTATGAATTTAGGGTAGAAAATGGAATGGAAACAATTTAGAAAGGGCTATGTTAACTGTTCCCATTATTTTGTTTGGCATAACTACTAAAAAGTATCCCCTTATAGTAAATTAAGGATTTACAGGGGTAACACCTATTGTTGACTTAGAGTTGGAAAGGGTAATAAATTAAAATAGGTAGTAATGGTTATCCTTCAGAAACTGAGTGTATCACCACACATCTCATACCAAGCTATAGGTAATGGAAAAAGTTGATTGAGTGCCATCCTCAAAACTTGATAAACAACAATTTTCCATGATAATTTCACTTAACGATGACCCATAATGGATTCTCCACTGAAGTGTAAACAGACTAAGAGGAAAGGATCAATCTATGCTAGCACTTAAAAGACACAATGTCAAACTTCTTCAGAACATAAAAGGTATTACTTTCTCCGTATTACAGCTTTTCCTTCCTCTAAGATTGTAGGCACTTATATCATCTTGGATTTCAATATTTATATATGGGCACCATGGTAACTAAATATCATTGCATGTAACCACATTTCACATGATCCTTTTCCCAATTCATTAAGATGTAGCTCTCATTTGTATTAAAGCTATGAAAGTAACTAACATCCAGAACAGAAACCTTCAAATGCCAGCAGTTCAAATCGCATTTCTAAGAGACCCAATATTTCTTCAAGAAGCCTAAATCAACACAACGTTTACCCCCAACAAACACCATAGTGCATGTTTGGTATGAATTTAGGATATAAAATGGAATGGAAACAAATAAGAAAATATTATGCTAACTGTTTCCATTATTAATTGTTTGGTATAACTATTATAAAGAATCCCTAATATCAAATTGAGGATTTAGGAGGGTAACACCTATTGTTACCATAGAGTTGGAAAGGGTAATAAAGTAAAATAGGTAGTAATGGCTATTCTTAAGAATTTGAGTGTATCACCTCACATCTCATACCAAACTATAGGTAATGGAAAATTTTAATCGAGTCCATTCTCAAAACTTATAACATCATACATTATACGATTAACGATTTATACCAAACGGCTCTTCACTTTGAACAATCAAGTTCTCATATTTTCTGCCAGTAGCATATAATCTCACCTCAAACAGCCCTTATATAAACTCAATTCCTACCACCAATCTAGTCAACATTTGACCATAATTATAGTTATAGCATGATGTCTAAGCAATAGCAATTCCAGCAAACATAATCTTAAACAAAACATCACAAATAGATAAATTTCCAAGCTCAACAATTCAACATAACCATAATTGAGCAAATATTAATCAGAACTTGCAAAAATAAATTCCACATTGTCATCAACAATTCCCCATCGTCGTCATCATAGCAACAACAAAATTCCAGAATAACGCATCCCAATTGCATCAAATCCTTATTATCAAAATCAAGAAACAACAAAAAGAACCCATAAAATGCTTACATTTCAAACCCCAGAAACCCTAATGAAATTGGGGAAAATTAAGGAGTATCCCAAGGCTTAGGCTCAGGAAGAGCAACAACCATACCTTGATGCTCCTGCGAGAGAACAACCTGACAACCCAACCTAGCATGCTTGTTAAGAACACGATTTCGCTGATTCCTCTTGAGCACATACTGCTCATCATACGAAGCAGCAGGAATCTTCTGGAGCCATTCTTGAGCAATATGAACCTCGCATTCAGCAGAACAAGCTTCGATGTCTTCAAGACGATGAGAAGCAGGGTCGATTAGATCGTGATTAGTTAGGGCTTTGAGTAGGGTTTGGCCGGAGAGACCGATGATTTCGCGCTTGTGGCCGTCTAAATCGATTGCGAAGAGCTTGACGATTCGATCGGAGACTTTCTTGGTGCCGCCGGTGGATGGGGCGGAGGAGGCGGCGGAGGTGGTGGTGGTGCGGGTGAGGAGGGATTTGGAGAGGAGAGAGAAAGCGGAGGAAGTGGCGGTGGTGCGGTGAAGGTGGGTGGAGATACGTTGGAGACTTGCGATCGCCATTGTGTTGGGGTTTGTCAAGTGAGACTCAATTAATTGCCTTGAGGCTTGAGTGAGAAAAGTTGAACATACAAGTTTCTTTGGCTCAATAACATTCCACTTATCTCAAAGGGGCAAATTTGTCATTTAAGTTTATTATTTTTTAATCTACACTATAATTTCCAAATAGAAAAAAAAATTACCACTCTTTTTACACAAATGATAACCAAAAAAAAATTTTTATGCGTAATAATAGAATTTTTAAAACGTGCAAAGCACGAATCTAATCTAGTTTATTTTCATTATTAGGATTATCATGTTAGGGTATTAATTCTATAAATACATATATACTCAGCTTCACTAAATCATACTTTGTAGTTTGTGTATGAATTTTCCTTGCATCAACCTAAGATGACCCATTTTGTGACGAGTAGTGAGACTGAATAAAGTGAAAGCAATGAGTACTAAAAGCATGACGATATCGAAGGTTTATTTGTTATTGCTTTTTTTTTTTTTATTTATTTATTTTTTTTTTATTTATTTGTTTATTAGACTTCTATTTAAGTTATTAATTTATTGTTTATTTGGTTGTACGACGCTATGTAACTTTGAAATTCATTAGCCGTTATCACAGTAGCAGTAATATTTTAATTATTTCCTAACTCTATATTTTATAAGGGCAAAAAGGGTATTTTAAAATGAGGAAATTTAATTTCAAAGTCAATGTATTGTATTTACTACTTTTATTTCATTTTTTTTTGCAACTGTGGGGTATTATTTATTTGTGAGAAATAAAATATTTTAAAGCTACAAAAAATATGAAACAAAGATGAAACCCAAAAAAAAAAAAGCTATATATACATATACTAAGTATCTTACAAACCCCATAACTTAAGATAACAAGGTAGCATTTTATGAGAGCCCTCCTGATTTCTCTAAATTATGCAGAAACCCTCAATACACAATCACTACCATGCAGACATGCAGCGTTGAATGGAACTTTAACTACTAGTTGATCAGCAGCATCGACCTTCAACAGAAAAAGGCTTACAATCAAGTTGCAATGGATTATCCAAGACCATGTCGGTGACCATTTCAGCTGTTCCTAAAGCCTGACAATCAAAAGTCATTCAAAAGAGTTACACTTCTATCAGTGTATTAAGGCAAGATCAAAGGAGAATATTACCATGCTAAGTCCTCCTCCTTCATGTCCACTTGCAAGGAAAAGATTGGGAATACCAGGTGCTGGGCCAATAACCGGCTTGCCATCAGGCACTGGAGAAGCAACAAGCATATCAGTACAAAAATTTGACATAAGAAGAATTATTTACAATCTCAGATGGGATTATTTCATCTTGGTATCCTTAAATATGACTTACTGTAAGGGCGTAATCCAATTCTGACATTCATTTGTTCACTCAAGTTTTTGACTGAGAATTCTTTCAAAGCGGGAAAAAATTGTTGAGCACGTTCCCATATGCGATCAACAATGAATGTATCCAATTCAGTGTTAAATCCAGCAAATTGCCGGCTGCTTCCTGAAGTTATAGGGCAATAGAAGGATGAAATATAAAAACTTGTCACGTGATTGTGAAGATTATGAAAAGAAAAAAGTGAATATACAACATGAAAAGGCAGTGTAAAATAAACCCAAGAACAAAAAAAATACCAATAAGAAGATTCCCACATGCATCTCTTGTTACAGTCATTGAAACAGACAAGGCTTCGTTATGACCAACTCCCTCTGATTCAGATATGGCAGATTTTTGATGATCAACATAACCAGCTTCCATTAGACCATGCCTTATATCAAGGTTATCGAAGTTCTCTAGGTTCAGAAGAAAACCCTGTGACCGTATTCTAAAAATAAATGAATAAAGGAAGCATACTTGCATGCAAGATAATTTCAACATTAAAGAACAAGAGACTTTAGGGACATGTTATGTACTAGCATAACTGGACAGGAACAGGGCAGAAATAACAGAACAAGAAGATAAATTTGGTTGAGAGTTCTAGAAGCAGAACAACTGATAGATAGGCTAAGTTTTTGACTTGCTTGTTTCACTCCCAATGGTTAAACAAAACTAAGAAAACTTTTCAATTTCTGGATTACTTTCTCCCTCCTCATTTTCCCTTTTTCATAGCAATTTTCTTTCATTTTACTGATTTATAAGTAACTCTAGCTACGCTCTTCATTTATAAGTAACTCTAGCTACGCTCATCATATAGCTGGTTCATTACAGAATAGGCCAGTACCCACTGAGAGCAACAATAGGTTTCAAAGCTAATTTGTTACACATCAGATAAACACATGCAAGAGTCCAAATATATAAAACTTATTGGCATCAACACTTAAGTTACATTCATGCTTCAGAGATATCAGCATGTATTAGCTGCTAGCCTGCTACCAATCTTGTTTCTAATCAACAATTCTCACCTTCCGAGGCTTAATAGGAACATGTAACGCTATATGTGAATCCTGAAGCAGCTTGTCCATCAAAGATCCAGTCCAACAACCAGCTGCTATTATAGTTGCCTTTCGGCCATATAATGTGTTCTTTTGAGTTATGATACCGTCAACTTTTCCTTTTCCATTTGATCTGAATGTATATAAAATATAAAGTCATTATATCTCAGTTTTCATTTTCATACCAGAATTTCCTGTTCCTAGTTTTGGGAAGAAAGAAGAACCACTGAAAATTGGAAAGACCTTATGAAACGTACAGCTGGATCACGATAGAACTCTGCATATCTGCCAAGGGTCTTAAAGAGCCTGTTACCCTGGAAACGAAGGAAGTCAAGCTATACATTGGTGATAAGTTATTAAAGAAGTAACAACAATCAACAAAATCCTCATCAGGATCTAAGATGACTGCACAAACCTTTTCTATAAATGCCATTGTACGATAAGCATCCAGTTGGCAATCATCAGGCAGAAAGGCAGCACCACTTTGCTGAATTCCGAGTTCGGGTTCCTTATCAGCTAGATCATCGTGTGACAAGTACTCTGCCCTTACCCCAGCCTTAGATAGCTCTTGTACGCGCCTCTTCAATTGATTTAACTCTGCTTCTGTTCTACCAATTAACAAGCTTCCTAACAATAAAGACACCAGCACCATGCATCCAAAGAATTACACACATAGCCAATACCAAAAAACAATATATCACATGATGTCATGAAATTTTTATGCAAAATCTAGATTAATAGACACTTTAGTGGAGTCCATGACTTAAAAGGGAGATACACCCACACTTAAAGTTTACACCTGCCCCTTTTTGGCAAGGTATGAGAGATCGGGCATCATACAGATTTACTTCTGAAGCTAACAGAGACCTAAAACCATGACAACATAATGAGGGCATATATGAAGTTAGCTGCTGGCTAGGGTAGTGATGATTCAGAGAAACACCATGCTCAATAAAAATGTCAGTATACGTACCAATTGGAGCTCAGGAATAATAATGCTTCGGACTGCCAACGCCATCACCCCTCCCCCCCCCCCCCCCCTCCCCTTTCCTCCCCAGCACACACACACACACACACAACCCCATAGACAACACAAGCTGGTAAAATGTTATTTGGGAAACTAATTTGTACTTACTATTTAATTTTAGGTAGTGCGAAGGGCTCAAATACGGCTTACAAGACTACTTAATGGTTATACAAATGCATATTAGCAATGTTGGCAAAATATTAGGTAATCCGAGTAAGACACCAAGTGGTAGCATCATTTTATGTACTGAATATTCTTACAAGTAGTAAGATTTTACATTGCCCATGCACATTAACATTAAAAGATCTTCAAAAATAAATACAACTATACTACAGTAAAAATGGGTGATTAGCATACAAATGTTTGATACCTGTTTTTTTCCAGCCCAATGTTTCCAAGGGATCAAAGCCTTGATCTTGAACGTTATCTGCCAACAACTCCCACAATTTTCGGCTTCTCATAGCAAGATCCCATACTTCAGTACCAGGAGTTTTGTGCACCATCCATAAGTAGCCCTGACCTGTAGCAGGTCAATTATCAAGCTACAACGATGAATCTGTGATATCATTCATTCAATCCTAAATTCTAGGCATGTCTATCAATATTAAAAATTTGACAAAAGAACATGACAAGATAAAGGAGCTTCAAAAGAGCTTGGAACTTTGGAAGAATCCTCTACAAGGCTAAAGTGTTATAAACTCAAAAAGTCAAAATAGAAATTCCAAAAGGCCTTATGGGAACGAAAAGAACAGTTATAATGGTCTGTAGCACTAGTTATTAGGTAATAATTCTATAATAGTGCAGGAATAGAAGCAATTTGTACAAAGTCCTTGATGCTATCTAATTCAATCTGATTGACTATTCGAGTTCAGGCTCAAATTTTCAAATGTTGGATTTTTGGATTGGATTCTAACTCAAATGTTTGATCAAGTTTTGGTAATGCACAGCTCTAGGAGTCAGGGCACACATCATGTACTTACATTATAATCATTCTTTCCCATGGCAAGACAACTAAAAGCCTAAGCATGCAAACTCTTGATTATTTATCAAATTCAATCATTACACATATCTCTATTTTAATATTTAGTAAGTTCACTAGTATTCTAGTTTCATATTTGGTTGGCTCCCATCATGGTCCAAACCTCGCTTCGCCTCTACTCTCTTTGTCCCTGAAAGTATGCACCATTGTTTTACTCTCTCATAAACTAAAACATAATCCCAATAATTTACTTTATCATCAGCTACACTCAAACATTAAAAAGCGCGTAAATTATACTTTGCCCATACTAATTAGGGAGGAATAGATAAGGTCATTCAACATAAATGTTAATTTTGACACAACATTTATAACAAAATCAACTAACAAGAAACCAAGCATTTAGCTGATCCAACATTGATAATGATTATATAACATATATCATTAAAAATTCTGCAAAATCAAAGAAACAATAGATAAAAATAAATAAATAGTAGAGAGTAAAAATATACCGGCGCCGGTAGCACCGGAGCAGGGAACGGCGGCGTCAACGACGGCGACAGAGAGATTTGAACGAAGAAGGAGATCTCTGGCAATGCTCAGCCCAATTATTCCAGCTCCAACCACCACTACGTCGAAACTATGGGTTGCGCACACTGCGCCAATTCCTAAATTACCCCCATTTCTGCGTTTGATTTTTCTGGCCGACGGCAAATTTGAGAATAGCTGGTTTTTCTGATTCAATGAAGTATGAATTTGATGTTTGAATTTCAAATTAGGGTTAGGGTTTAAGGGAAGTGTTAAAATTCCCGCCATTTTCTCCTCGTTTATCTTTCTGCAAAATTTGAAGCTCTTGTTCTTTGTTAATGGAGTTTGTTAGTTGATGAAGGGCTGCGAAGTAAAGTAGTAAAACATTTACATTTTTTTTTTTTTAAAGAAAGCAAAATAAACCTTATGAGTATTAATCATACATTCATTCGGATACAAGTAGTCAAGTACTCAAAGTTGTAATAAAATACAATAATTATTCATATTTATAAAACCTCAAAAATTCAATTTTTTTATAGAGCGGGTTTAAGCAAGCCTAAAAATGTAATTTTAGTTAAAAATCCAAACCTGACCCGAAAAACCCAAATTGCATGTTATGGCCAGAAAGCTCGCTACTTTTTGCAAGTTTAGACACGAGATACTATTTTAAGACCCTACCCGGCCTGAAATTTTGATCACCTCTAATGAGAGTGTAAAGTCACTTGCGTTAAATGAAATTCAGACATTGTTATGAGCAAGGACTATACTATTCCAACTCTCAAACATGTTACAATTCATTAGTGATAATTAAAAATGTGTAATACAATTAATTTTATTCAACAATCATAAAATTTTATCCCTAAAATCCATCAATCAAAATCAGTGCTAAATTTGACTGATTTGCCAAGTAGTTTTGGCATTTAAATTTGCAAAAAATTTCAGCTTGTATATTTCAATCATGTTACTGGAATAATATTGGCAATCAAGTATTCAAGTAATAGAAGTCCTCCATACATTCCAAACTAAACTATCTTCAATGTGATAGACCACTTGATATCTTCTGAACTTTGATCCCCAAGTCTTGAACTCTCTAGAACAAATTACAATGTTCACTCAGAGAATAAAAAACCAAATTAATTAAATCAAAATCGAGTGATGTTGTACAAGGAGTATATCCTATCCCACAATGAAGGTGGTGTGAAAGAATAAATGAATCCCATACAGATAAGCTGCAATAGCATCAGCATGGTTACTCAGCAAAGTGTAAGTTTCCGATCAACAGTAGCTCCTCTTGCTTCTTCAGATCCTGAAGTTTTGTAACAGGGTAAGTTTTGTTTCCCACCATCCGTTGAAATCATGTTTTCGAGTTCAGAGTAATGAGCATTGGCTTCAGCTTTCTGTCTTATCAGAAATATAAGACCTCTAGCACAACACTCACGGTTCAGCATTGGTTTCAGTTTTCTGCCTTGATGAATGATTGAATTTAAACAAACCCAATGTTCATGCAATCATACATCATCAAGGTTGAGGACAGTATTGTCATCCCACCAGATTTCATATGGACTTCTTCCATAACTATCAACAGATAATTGGTCAGCTGACATCATAGCTTGGTCCAAAGAATCAGCCAGATTGGAGTCCCATTTGCTCATGTTACACACACATTTGTATGTTTCGTAAGTTGCTGCTCTCAGACCCTCAGCAATCAGTTCCGTCAAGCCTTCATGGCAAGCTCCTCCAGATCCCATAGCATTAATGAAAGCTCCTGCAAGTCCAGGCTGCCGAAAGGCAACCACTGCACAGCTCTTATCCACCAGTTTGACATCAAACTCTGCAGAGAAAGCTTCATGAGATCTACAAAGGAGTGTTTTCAGATCTCCAGCTGACAAACCACTCCTGAATCCCCATAGGAAGACTATATCATCGCAGCTCAGTCTTCTCATGCTACCTGATGAAATCCTGACATCCTCATCAGAGTTTTCAAGAGGACTGCTACACGGGTCAAAAATGTTTGCAAAGTTTTCGAGCACTAATCTATTGTCCTCATTAATATGTTGCTGGCCACGTTTGATTATGGAGTAGAGTTTTGCAAAAAGATGGCTTATCTGTAGAACATTATGACCGAGGATTTTCCCTTCATTCATCTCATCTGGTGTACCTGCATATCCAGTTACGAGTACACTTAGGCACTAGCCTCTTATATTCCGACAAAACATAAATCACAATAAAAATAGGTCTATGGTCTATGCATAATAATTACAAACATATAATCATTAAAAAGCAACTTGCCTTCGAGAGGAATATCAATATCAATAGGTGCAAAAAACCGGTTTCTCAAGAAAGATGAAGCTGCAGGCATATTGTTCATAATTCCGCTAGGGTTAAATTCTTTCATTAGATGGCCCATGTCGATGATATAGGGGAAACAAGAGCTCAAAGAGTGCTTGAACTCGTCAATACTTGGAGGTAGAGAGCTCAGAAACTTTGAGTGAATGAAGACAAGATCTGTATAAGCAAAATGCTGAAGGTCAACCTTGCAGAAAATTGCATTTAGAAGATGGAAGCACATTAAGCTGAAAAGTCCATACAGCAGCACACACCATCAAGTGAGTTGTGTGCAATAACAGGTTTTCCTGAAGCAGAAATCAGATCAACCACTTCTCGAAATCCACGAACATTCTTGCATTGCCCCTCTTCCTGATCTTGAAGTTCTTTCTACAAATATTAAGTACAGTTTTATTCTCCAAAAAAATCTTGACTCCAAAATGCCAGAAAAAGACAATCTTGGATTATTACCTCAAAAAGAATTTTGTCCTCTTTTGAACTTGTCAAAACCATCCGAAGCCCTTGAATGCCCCCACGTTTTGTAGGGATTAACAAAGGGACAATGTCATCAGAGTGTTCTTTCAGAAGCTGCAGCATACAAATGACCTTAGGACATTGCCGAATTCTAAGAGAACTCTTAACATATAACAATATCTATTCCATCATATTAAAATCAGGCAACACACATCCAGTGAATTATGAACATTGTATGCACAAAGATAAAAGACTATAAGAATAAGCAACCTCAAGGACAAGTTGCACTTGGCGCTCACTGCAAACATCCACGTCAAGACATGGTCTGGATCCATGTTCACCCAAAACAACTTTTCTCAGAGCTGTGACCAATGGATCTGTAGATTAAAGATGTTCCATTTTCAGTTGAGAAGGGATGAAAAGAAATTTTCTTATGAAGAAGAATAGTGCACACCTTCTTTGAGCCTTATTGAGTCTTTGCAAGCACTTTTCCAGGTCTTAATTCGTAATTTGATTCTCTCAATATATACAGCATCAGCTACTGATGCAGCTGGCAAAGCTTTTACAGCATTTGCCCTCAGCATTGAATTTCCTGGATTTCGTTTCATACTTGATTCCTGAGCTCTGGATATATATGAGATCCCTATTCAAGAATTAAACTGTAATGAATTAATGATGAAACTAATCTATCTGGAAAAATAATGAATCGGGAAGGGGTAAGTCAACGAGATGATAGAATTATGAGTATGAAATTCTAGAAAGGTACTGGTAGAATATGCAAATCATCAATACAAACACCCTTTTCTAAAAATCTCATGAGATAATGGAACTGCAAAAGCTTTTTTAACAACGTTTTGATCCCTATGACACTAGCAACAATCCTGAACTCTCCATCCTTAGGTCAATACTCAATACTAGTAATAGAAACACATGAGTATAGTAAACAGAGAAATAAAGTATTGGACTTGCACATGTGATTTCATTCTTCATCTAGAAATTACCATCATATATGCAGGAATTAAAATCGAAACCGAGTCGAGCCATGGATGTCAAATACGATGTTTGGCATGCAAAAGTGTAAGAAGGCACCCCAATTTTCAGTTCATCCCTTGGAAATAGGTGGAAATTATATCTGCAAATCATGAAAAAAAAAAAAAAAAAAAAAAAAAGTAGAGTCAGGACTCAGGCATCTGTTTCCAAACAAAGTTAATTTTACATACATAAATACAATCCATTCTTAGCACAGAATGGTTATCCCCAACTCACATTTTTTATAAGAAAATCCTTGGCCTACACAAGGACTGCCACCATAATAGGTGATATGAGCTTTTGCTCTGCAGTAGCTTATGAACTAAGGGCTACTAACCTAAAGGTCCTAAACAAGCAGAGTAAATGGAATTATGTCTTAGCAATCACTAATAACAATTTGCAAGGAAGGACACTGTCTACTACACTCGCAACTTCTTTGTTTACTAAAAGATACCACATTTGATGATAACCTAAGGTTCCAACTAAGTCATTTGCAGCCAAGGATGCCATGTTGAAATCTTTTGAACCCATTACCCAACCATGCCAGAGACATGTTCAACTCTTCTCACCATACCAATACACCATACAGGTACTGTCTTTTCTCATATTAGGTGGATAGGATGCATCTACACATCTTACGCGTCAGATTGGTGTTTCTAATTTTAATGCTTAATGTTTCTACACATCTCGTTTTCCATAAATCAAAGCAATCCTCATGATCGATTGATCATCTTCCTCTACCCAAACATACATGCCCAAATCCTATAACACCAAAATTAATCAAACCACAGAGCAACACCATCAAGACTTTCTTCATAAAACCCTACCAAAACCTCCAAATCAATAAACCTAAATAAGTGAACTAGTATACAACATTCATACATCAAAACTAAAACCAGATATTACAAGATGAACCCAACAAACCCCACACTAATTCTAGCTAAACCCATCACCACATAATAAACTCAATCCATCATCAGCTAAAACCAATAAATCCCCTAAAAAATTGAAAATTCTAGCTAAAATTACCACCCCTCATAAAAACCCAGAAAACAATCAGCTAAAACCAACTATCCTCAGAAAATTACACAGCCAAAATTCACTTATTTACCATTCATCATTTCCAAACACATCAAACCCAGATAAATTAAAGCAATAACAACCCTACAAACACCAGAAAAAAAGGATTTAAACCAAATTAAACAAGAAATAAAGGGGAAAAAAACATACGGGTAAGCAGTAAGCTTAGAAGCCCTAAGAGTAAAAGGGCAGATAGCAAACTGAAGAAGCTGAAAATTCTCAGAAGAACGCTTTGCCTTCAAATAGGCGATTTCTGGGGTATCAAAAGGAAGAACCCTTTGCCATGGAGATGAATATGAACCAGTTTTTTGCAGACTAACTGCAATAAAATCGGAATTTGAAATGTGGGGCTTAATTTCTTCTAATACTTGATTAAAATTGGACTTTTTTACCTGCTTAATTCTCCATTTTTTGCTGAGATTAGTGTTTTTAATTGTGTTTTCGATTTGAATTGAAGCTTGAGTACAGAACAAACGCTTCTTCATCATTGTAATATTTTTGAGCTGCTGCTGCAATGGCTTCCCGAGTTCTCTGGTTTTTTCGGTTTTCTGATGAATTGCAGTTGAATTAAAATGGGTCGGTCCATGTTGATGATGACTTCAGATTTATTTATTTTTCATGGGTTTTGCATTTGTATTGGGCCTACGGCCTACCATTCTACCAAGATGTAACGTATCAACCCAAATTGAAAAAACAATAGAGGGACAAGTTTTTTTTTTTTTTTTTTTTTTTTTTTTTTTTTTTTTTTTCCCATTTAATGGGGTAGGAAAAATTTTGGTTTATACATTGTGAAATGCATGGGAATTGAAGGAGATAAGAATTGGACTTATATAAGAGATATATGTATAATAATCGTCTATATTTGGTGTTTCTAGTGAACACAATGTGGTCAAGACTTTAACCTTTATTCTTGAACTGAAGATTGATTTAGACCGTATGAGATGGGCCAAAGAATACATGTGCAAGAGAGCACGTTAATTGGCCAAGAGTCGTGTGATTAAAAGCTCAAGGAGAGAATTTAATGAATGCAATATTACGTAGTAATATGAAAGTTTTTGTAGATACCTTGTTTGGTAGAATTTGGGGGTGTTAAACCGTTTATACCTTGCAAATGTGTTCCCTGACGTGAGCAGGCTGATTTTACATTTGTGCCCATGTGGCAAGTGGATTTGCTCAATGGATATTGAAGACTTTGGACTTGTTGGCATGGAATGGCCTTTGAGGACTTATGGGCTTTTGACCATTAAATGGACCGGCCCAAATAGGCTTATTTAGACCCTAAACATTTGGCATTGAAATAAACCCAACTCTTTAAAATGACCTTCAATCAAATGTGATATACAAAATACTTTTAATGTTATTTAGAGATGAAGAGAGCACTTTCTTGGTTATTAGATCAGATGAAACAATTAAACATATAAACCTAGGTTAAGTAATTAAGTCTCATGTTAGTGATAATGTGATATGATGTATCATCATTTCACTTCGCTAATTAAGTAGAGCAATTATATTTGTTGAACATCATATTCAAACAGTCAGGCAGTCAAGCCCCTCAGCTTGGACCACTTATTACTCACAATTGCACTACCACTAATTCCACTTTAGATGATGTTATATAGATCTAACTTTAATCTTGCTTGCATATAGTTCCACATAATTCTGAGTGACATGAACACCAAGGATGAGAATATAAGATTGAGGTCACCCAGTCATTCTATATGTATGTGCTAATGTGCATCAACATAGATTTTTCCTGCTTTATTATCTAAGGTTGTGTGGTTTGTAAGATAGTTACTCCTCCTTTTAAAATAACATTTTTTTTTTTTTTTTTTTTTTTTTTTTAAGAATACAATAACATGTTAGTTACATTGACCTTTTCTCTATTATTCATTTATTCATATATAGAGTTTTATTTTTTATTTATTTATTTAGTTATTTTTTAAAACCAACGTATTGAAAATATATACTAAGGGCTTATTCACATTTATTGAACTGAGCTGAACTAAATTGAACTGATTGGAGCTGAACTGAACTGAATAAAGCTGAAATGAATATTTTATGAGAGGAGGAAATTAGGAGCTGAACCACTCACCTCATTTTAAAGTGTATTATATGATCATGTGAATCCCACATTTCTTAAATACCGTGAAAAAGTGTGTGTTGCATGACCTTGCATCTATTAAAAAATGGAGGAAGTAATATATTACGGAGTATTATACTTCATTGTTTATTTAGTAGTCGATTTAATACTCCATATTATGTACACATAAAATTCTCTATTTAAAAAGTATATATCTATAAAAGTGCGTGTGTGAGATTTTGTATTAAAGCAGGATGTAAAATGAAATTTGCTCTACTCTCTGATCCATATAATGGACAATAATGAGGTGTTACCGTGTTAGATAGGCAATAGGCATCGAGTGGTACTCAAGACCTTAAATGAGTAAATAAACAAATATCCTAGATTTCCTAGTAGCAATAAATTCTAGCTAGACATTGGATTTATGTATATGATGAATGGAAAGCCAATAATATAAATGAGGTAAGTTGGGATGTTGCTTAAGCATACAGGCTCATCATCCCACAGGGCAGGGCGTGTAGCAGTGACCAACAAAATTGGTTGTTAGAATGTGCTTATTCACTTTAACCACTTTATTTCCCATTTGAGTATTCAATATGACAATATCCTTATTTTATTGAATCTTTTTCGGTCAATCTACTAAAAATTCACTACAACTTGCATTGGTGAATGAATACCATAATTATCAGCCAAGAGTGGCCAATTCTTGTTCTTTTTGTCATAGAAGATAATATTATTTTCCGAGGTGTATGGGAGCTTATGTATCACGTTATGTAAAATCATTTTTTTTTTCTTTTTGATAAAAGGAAATCATTCCATCACTTATTTTTTTCTTAGCACATTATTGAGATTTTTTTTTTTTTTTTTGGGTATATTTTTCAATCAATCTACTTGTCCATCCTTTAGATAAAGAGATCTTTATTGGTTCATGTGCCTTTCCTAATGAAAATGAAAATATTAAAAAGATATGTAATAATTTAGCAGAAAAAATACTAGTAATAAGCTACTCCATCCATTCGATCATATGCCACATATGATACCTTCAATAAAATAATGTACTTTTTAAAAAATAGCTAAGTAATGAAAATTATGTCATACATCATGTATTACTAGTAATGATACATACATGTACTGGATTTTTTTTTAGTTTTACAACTCAACACAATCACGCAACTTAAATCAAATGTTTTTGAAAAATCATCTCATGTCATTGTTTTCAATTACTTAGTACAAATGCTTGAAAACAATGAATAATAATAATTTCAACTTATTATTTCCTAAGTCCTAACCGCAGCTAGATACCAACTATCTAGCTTAGTTAGTTAAAGTTTTAGGTGGTATATACTTAAGATTTGATATCAAATATGTTCTACATCACTGTCCATGCGATTCTCCTTACACTTAAAAAACTTAATTACTTCCTACGAGTATTTGAAATTAAACCTGGATAGCATCATCTAGTGGGTTGCAATTGGAGCACCTTCCTTATCTACAATCATCTACCAAAACTTGAGTAAACACTAAAGTATTTGGTACGTATCACCAATTCACCGCAGTATTTGCATGGTAGGAATTGAAGGAGGTAATAATTCAAACATGTATGCATCTAATGCGAGCGATTTTAGCTTACGAAATGCTAACTTCATAATTGCACTTCACGTCATCACTCCCTTGTTCATCCATTGGTTGAGTAGATAAAAGTATAAACTATAAATAGGTCTCTAATAATTATACTCCGTAATAAATATAATTAAAATAAAAATAATTATAATAATATAAATTCAGAATATTCTTGTGTTTTTGACGTTGACCTTTATGGATAAATTGGCTGCTTTCTAGCTTTGATGATTTCTTTTGGGACACTCATTTAAGTCGAAAGCAAAGCAATTTTTAAAGTTAAATCTTTCCCCCCTTTTTATTTTATTTCTTTTGCAAGAGTTTATGATAGTACTATATTAGTATTAAGCACTTGTAAATACAATCAAACAAGTAAAAGACAAAGGATTGAATAGTAAGCACTTGTGTTCAGGCTAAACTAGTTTTCAAGCCCATTTAAATACTAGTATATAGGTAATACACAAAATCTTTGACTACTTTATTTAGTTCTTTCTTTTGAAGGGAAAAATCTTTAACTACTTAATTAAGTAAAATTGATCTAATAAAAATTTCAAAATTCGGTTAATCTTTATTAGTTGAAATAGTTATTTGCCTTATGTGTTGACGGTTGAACTTGAATTAACACTTAACTAACACCTCTTTCGTATTAATGGTAGTTTTATCCATAAATTATTATTGTATATTTGTATGTCAATATCGATTAAAATTAGAGTTTTACGTTCATATACGCTACAAATTCTTAAACGGACCTGGTTCACACTAATTTATTGTGGACCACTAACATTAGAGAAACTATGGCTGTTTTATTAATAAAAAAAAAGGTCACTATAATAAAATGAAAGTCACTATGTTGAAAATAAAAGTCATTTTGATAATATATAGGCTATAAGTTTTTCAATGAAATATTTTATAAGGTCAATATAAATAGGAAAAGGTGACTATGTTAAAATTAGGGTTATAACGTCGTACTTCATGCAAGTTCACAATAGTATTAAACGTTATACAACTTTTAATAAAGGTTACTATATTAAAAATAAGGTTACTATGTTACAAATAAGGGTCACTATTTTCAATATAATGTCAGTTCCGTGTGTATAAACCTCGGGTCCACAGTAATATTATTGTGGACCAGGTCCACGCAAGTATTTCTGCATATACGCCATATATATTAAAGGTCAAAGAAGTTAATTAAGTTAATATGGAAAGTTTTCAGTGGTGTATATGATATTTTTGTTATTTATTTTTTTGTTATTTTTGTTTTTTTTTGTTATTTATTTTTGTAAGAGTAGGATCGATGCATAATAAAAATTACTAAAAGTAGTACATAAAAATAAATGAAATGCTTAGACAATTTGATACATCATACATGATATCAAATTATCTGCTTCTTCTATCATGTTACTCAATTAGTCAATTACTGTATAATATTATTTATTTATTTATTTATTTTATGATCGGTAAAAAAACCTATATATAATCATTATTAAAATGCACTTGTGAATTGTGATGACTTGTTCACCAAATGATAGTATGAAACGTGGCAAATGACAACTTCATAACTAATTAACAAGTAATTTATTAGTTTTGGAAGTGGATCATCATAATTATTTAATGTTATAATTATAACTTATTAGCAAATGTATAACAAAATATATTCACTTCCACTTCCAATAGATCCCTACATTATAATTTATTTCCATTAACCAAGATACATGTCCACATGTATAATTTTCATTGATTTTAAATCATTTATAGTGTATTTTATTGTAACTAAGATAATTTTTTTTTATTTTCATTAAAGCTTATTTTTATTACTTTGTATTTGTTCTTTGATCAATGTTATTTTTTATTTTCATTAAAGCTTATTTTTATTACTTTGTATTTGTTCTTTGATCAATGTTATTAATATTTACAAAATATAACATTTTTAAACTTATGTAAAATTATTTTTGCTAGACTTAACTTATTTTTGACGGACATGAATTGAGAGTTTAGTCAAATAGAGACGAGTAGTTGGTTTTAAAAACTTTTTCGGTTCATCATAATATTTTTTTTTAAAAAAAATGAATAAAAATAATTGGGTTAAAATGTTTAATCTTAATTAATCACCCTATCCTTGACTTCTAAGCAACAGCAAACAAAATCCAAATTAATAAGCACACGTTTTGGGGCAATCCATTCATCACAAACTCTTCTATAAATTTGTCGATCATAATTCTTCTTCAAATGGTTAAAATTTCATCAAATAAAAAACCCACCTTTTTCTCTTCCTTTCTCTCTTTTCTATATTGATTCTTGTAGAAAACGAGAGAAACTCTGAGCAACAATGGCTAAACCTTACCATTATAACCTTAATCACATATTAATGGTGTTTTTTCTCTGTTTTGTAATTACCGAATCTGCCCCTCAAAGTTCTATTGTTACTCAACTTCCTGGATTTAATGGAACTTTTCCTTCCAAACACTATTCTGGGTATTCATTTATCATTGCTTTAACATAAGTTTTCTCATTTTATTATTTTGATTTTAATTTGCTCTGTTTTTTTTTTTTTTTTTTCTTTTTTTCTTTTTATTTAAATTGTGATTTGACTTGTAGTCAAATGAATTGGTAAAATTCTATTGGTAACTTTTGATTATTTCTTGACATGATTATCTTGTATATATATGATGTTTGAAGGTATGTGACAATTGATGAGAGTCACGGGAAGAAATTGTTTTACTACTTTGTTGAATCAGAGAGAAACCCATCAGAGGATCCTGTTGTTCTTTGGCTTAATGGAGGACCCGGATGCTCGAGTTTTGATGGCTTCGTGTATGAGCATGGTACGGGCTCTAAACTAGTTAATTTATCTGCTATTATGTTACAACTTAAGGTTATTGCATTTGTTTTATTTCTCAAATGTAATGAATTTGGTAAAAGTTAATATATACTGATGAATATTGTCTACGTGAATATGAATTAATTATTTACTGTGTATCTCAGGTCCTTTTAATTTTGAGGCAGCAAAGACAAAAGGAGGTTTGCCAAAGTTGCATATTAATCCATACAGCTGGTCTAAGGTCATAATCGGCCTCGTGTTATCTCATCAATGTGCATAGTTTAATCACTTAATTCGTCGTTTGGAATTAATTTGATGTTATTGCAGGTTTCCAATGTTATATACTTGGATTCTCCAGCAGGAGTTGGGTATTCTTATGCACAAAATATTAGTGAGTATGATACCGGGGACCTTAAGACCGCCTCTGATACACATACATTTCTGCTCAAGGTACATTTTAATTTAGGCTTTAATGTGATGGATATGGTTGATATAATGATTTCTTGGTATCTTGATCATTATGATATCATATATTATATTGCTGATTTTTTTTTTGATATTATCATGATATCCTAATGATCATGATACCAAGAGATATATGATATCTCATAATATAAATCTAATTAGATAATTGGTTACTTGATCTGATGCTGCTGATATGGTGTGTGCAGTGGTTTGATATCTATAAAGAGTTTGTTGCAAACCCATTTTTCATCGCGGGTGAGTCTTATGCTGGGATTTATGTGCCAACCCTTGCTTCAGATGTTGTGAAAGGTAAATTTTCCTAAGATTTGTGAGAACATGATCGTAACATTTCATTTTATACGAAGGGTAATAATAATGCCTTGTGGTATGCAGGACTTGATGCCGGTGTAAAGCCTGTTATCAATTTGAAGGTAATTGAAGTTTGTAACTTGGTGCATTGAAAGATGGTTTCATGTCCAATTTTTAATGTACCTTGTTGTGTTGGTGTACAGGGTTATTTGGTAGGAAATGGTGTTACAGATGAGACCTTTGATGGAAATGCTTTAGTGCCTTTTGCACATGGAATGGGCTTGATCTCTGATCAATTGTATCAGGTACACATAGTTTTCATCTATGTCGGATACTAATATACTATCCTTGTACTCATCTTTATTGACTCTTAACCTTTATTCAGATCTTCCCATGATACTACTGTATTATATGTATGGGTCTTGGCTTATGAGATGCATGCCAAGATCTAGTTATATGAAGTTTTCGCAGTCATTTACAGCAAATGTTAGCACTGTCACATCATTATTTCAAAGAAAGTCTTCCTACTGTAACTAAACAAGTTACATAAGTTGTTTCATAGTTTGCAAGAAGGCCTGGCCATCATTGCAGAACTTGTTCATTAATCCTATTCTTAAATAAGGATAATCATACCAAGAAAACATCTGTTAGCTGACAAATTATAGTCTAAATCTGCAGGAGGTTGTCGCTCAGTGTGAAGGAAACTATTACAATCCGAAATCTGATAGTTGTGATGCCTTGCTTTCAAAAGTTAACCAGGTTATTATACTTTTTTAATTCTGGAAATATATTATATACATTGATTTGGTCATTTGGCAAGGTTTCTTCTTACTTAATGCATTTTGATCAACTGCAGGACGTTGATGGATTGAATATATATGATATTCTGGAGCCTTGTTATCACTCCCCTGACTCAGATATGCAGAGTACTGCTCATCTAAGACTACCTTCGAAAATTTCTAGCTTCAAGGCATTAGGAGAAACTGAAAGACCTCTTCCTGTGAGGAAAAGAATTTTTGGCCGCGCTTGGCCCCTCAGAGCTCCTGTGAGAGATGGGCACGTTCCTACCTGGCCAGAACTTGCTAACAGCGCTTCTGTTCCTTGCATTGTAAGTTAGCAATAACAGTTCTATGATGAAATTTTGTACTAAATTGCATAGTACTATAATAGGACTAATTTTTAATGTGTATATATGCAAACTTTGAAATATATAGAATGATGAAGTTGCAACTTTGTGGCTGAATGACAAGGCAGTGAGAAAAGCAATCCATGCTGAAGAGGTAGGACTACACACTCATCTCCTTTCTCTGCCAAAAGAGATACAAATAAGTATTTCTAAATGCCAAACTCATTGTTCTTTTGATAATGCTCCAGGAAAGTGTGTCGGGTCCCTGGGAACTCTGCACAGGCAGGATTTCATTTAGCCATGATGCTGGAAGCATGATTAATTACCATAAGAACCTCACTTCTCGAGGTTATCGAGCCCTCATATACAGGTTAATCAGCTTCCTGATATTTATTAGTGAGATTATAAAATATATATCAGCATACTTTTACTGATAATGTAGTTTTTCAAATTTTTTTCTCAATCTGACAGTGGAGACCATGATATGTGTGTCCCATACACTGGGAGCGAGGCATGGACAAAATCTGTTGGGTACAAAGTAGTAGATGATTGGAGGCCATGGCTTTGCGATGAACAAGTTTCTGGGTGAGTCTCGGTCTTCAGACTTTGTGGTTTTAACATATACTGATGGCATTGTATGTTAAACAAGTTTCTTTAGTTTACAGTGGTAATTAAATTAACTGCTATGCATTATAATGCAGGTTCACACAGGGGTATGAGAAGAACCTCACTTTCCTCACTATAAAGGTTGGTCCGTGCAGTTATTTTTAGCTAATTATACAAGATTTTTAAAAGTTTGAGCAGAATCCATGTACTGAAAAACATGAATTCCATAATATGAGTCTGATTGCAACATGGAACATTTCTGGTGCAGGGGGCAGGACATACGGTACCAGAATACAAACCGCGAGAAGCACTGTACTTTTATAGCCAATTTCTGGCAGGGAAAAGTATATAAAGTATTTCATGTTAATGACAGTTGAAGTTGATTTACCTGACAAATAAACTTCTGTAGGATACATTTTGAAAGAAATATATATGGTCATGAATCTTAAGTTCATACTTGTGTATGTATCTGTTAACTTTGTTGGCTTCTGACTCTTAAAATTTTTGTTACTCATGCTGATATTACATTGGAGACTTGAGACATGTCCTACATTATAAAAAAAAAAAAAAGAATGTCTGCAATTTTGACAGAAAGGATAAATCTGAAACCTAGGAAGATAGAAACACAGTACGAGGTTATAAACAGAACAATCAGAAAACTATAGTGGTTTTGGTACCATTATCATTTGGTTCTACATCCTGTCCATTTCTACTTTCAAAAACGCGCTTTTAGTTATGTTGTTACATTGCAACATAGCTATGTAAGTCTTTTGTAAAATCATTTCATTAGGAACAGATTTAGGTAAAAGAGCTATTAGCAGTTTAACAGGAGAACTACTGCTTACAGGTGATCAATGTTTTTTATTTTAAGACATTCAGCCTGCTTAACTAACAACACAAGATAAAATAGGCATCTAATCATGATTTTCATGCCTTTCTATGCTTTCACAAAAGATTAAGGCATTTTGCACCAAGAAATTATAAATGATTAAGACATTTAAATAAGCAAGGCAATTTAGATTAGAAGCCTCAAGTAGCCTGCAATTTGTAAAAACTAACAACACTATGTTTCCTGAAACATACCTAAAGATTCTCTGAAATACACTACATCAAATTGCATTATCAAATCAGAACAATCCCTCTCCCAAGCTTTGATCAAGATCTATTGGCTCCGGAATAGAAATTTTTGCAGACAAACAGGCCCTTCTCTCCTCTAGTTCTTGCTTCACTTTAGCAGTGCGAGCAAGGAACTCTCTTTCCTCTATATCAACCTGAGCTTTCTCCTTGTCAATAGCCATTAAAGACTCAATCAGAGGCTTGTTTTTGTGCAGTTCCAAAGCCCTTTGAACAAAAGGAACTAACCAGCCTACCGTTAATCTTGCACAATGAAGGTCATACAGAACAGATTCTAGGTCCTTAGCTAAGGAATCAGTCAAGGTCCTAGCTGTAGTATTTTGAAGAGTGATTATGAGCTTTGCTAGTGATTCTAAGGCACAGGTTAACATGTCTTTGCTTTGTACTGTATACTTTCCAACTAGGTTATCATGCTTTTTCAAAATAAGTTGCACAGTTGACAATAAGTTGGGCTTGATGTCCAGTGAATCTAAACCTTGAAACTTGGTGTTTGGCTCGGAATCCTTCGAAGCCTACAACACCACAGAAGAAGCAAGAAGTCCGAAACATTATTCCTTAAACATTATTCCTTGAAATTTCAGTGTAAGAAATTTCTAGAGATGCTTGCATAAAATTCTGAAGGAAAGAAAAAAAAAAAAGCATGCTTACCAATACTGAAGGAATTTCAGGTGCAGTTTCTGCAGCAGAAGCTTTCTTTGAGATATCTGGGGCTTTGCATGAACAAAATCAAGTCAGAAATAATACAAGGGGAAAAAAAAAAGGCATTTACAATGACAGAACATGAAAAACAAGCAAACTTAAGCTGTCAAAAAGGGTGAATCAGATTGGAGGATGATTGGTGAAGTTACCTTCCTCATGCTTTTTATCAGAACCAGGGGGGTGGGAGGTAGATTTTGCTTTTGCTGCAGAGTCTGATGTGGTTTGTTCCTTGGATTTTGGTGCACTTGAGGGAGTAAAGACATGCTTGTGTGAAGACGTGCCACCTTGATTGGTTGTACCAGGTTCCATCATTGCATCTTCCTCAGGTTCACTTCATAAATATGCAAAGATGAAGTACAAATGTCAAGTTTAGCAGTTAATCAAGCATAAGTCACTGCAGACAAAATGTTTCTCTCAATTTGACAGGATTAAACTTAAAATTCTCTGAACTAAAGAGTAAATGTGCTATCCCAAAATAATTGTCCAGCTGCATCTTATACATACTATTGCACACTAATCAGTAACTCTTAACCTCAATTCTCACCTATCAACCTTAAACAAAACTGTAAGACATAAGTGATGCATTGTCCGATCCAACGAAAGAAAAGGGTAACACACAAACACATACCATAGCATTACTAGACAATTCATCAAGTCATATAAGGCTCTTAGATTTCAGCTCTATAAAGCTTAATTACAATGTCTAAGAATCCTTATTCCATCTTTATAAAAAAAAAAAAAAAAAAAAAAAAAAAAATCAAATCAATCTGCACATATAGACTATAATTATTACACACACCACAATAACAATGATAATTAAGCATGATTTCTACTTGTATAATATAGGAGAATATGATCATTTTAGTCTATTTGGTGGGTGGGTTTTATCCAATCTCCAAACAAAAAAACTTCTATATTTCGGCTGAAAATCAGTTCAAATAAGTTTCTCTAAAGCAAACACAACTGAACATACATGTTCACAAAAACCATTACTTTTGGACTTTAAAGACTAATATTGATTACCATTGAGAATGTGACGAGAATGAAGTCGATTGAGCCTCCAAAACCCAAGATGGCGGAGAATAAAAGTCAAGAGCACTGCCTAGTAAAATCTCAGTCAATATGGAATCAGCAGGATCATGATCTCCCAACCTAAAATACTGACTCTTTTCTTCAACAACCTTAGATTCACCCGGTTTACTATAGGGACGAAAGGCGCTATTGGAGAAGATAATGCAATTGCCAAGCTCAACACCAGGAAATTCAGCAGCTGAAACAAAGAAACTGGTAGAATTTGTAACAAACAACACCTTAGGATCATAATCATCCCCAAAACTCTCAACCTTAACCCAACTCCATGACTTCTTATCATCAAATTTACACAACTTATAAACTTTAATCATGTCATTACTTCGCCTAATCAAAAACATATCCCCAGATGATTTTAACCCCACAAGACGCTTCCTCGATCCCTTGCTTACACAATCCGGCTTAATCACCGGCTTTTCGACTAGGCTCTTAAGTACTGCAAATTGATTAGTAAACATCCTGTACAACTTCCCAACTCTATCAATCACATAATTTACACCACAAAAACACACAAGATCATCAAACTTGTCAAGCGAACCATACGAAATATCAAACCAAGGCAACTCCGTTCCATACCGAAACTCCGGCCTAACCGCAGGTGACCCCCCTAACTGCCCCCCTCTAAACAAAACCAACAACGAACCATCATCGACACCGGTCGGAACACTTTGATCATCAAAAAACGGCAGCACTTTATCATGACAAAACAGAGCCCTCGAAGTGTTACACTTATCCTTTTCATCAGCCATATGGTAATCAACACAAACACAACGCGGCCGAAACCGGTCCAAGCTGAAATTCTCAGGAATCTCAGGCAGTAGATCACCGGAAAGAGGGTGGCAGAATTGGAATTTCCCTTTAGTGATCTCAACTGAGGCGACTAGCCATGGTGGGCCAGAGACAGGTGGTCGGAGTAGAAAAACAGAGGATGAAAACAGAGTTTCCGAACCCATTTCATACGGTAAGAGGGCGGAGATTGCGGTGGCTCTACGCCATTTTTTACAAACTGATTTGAAGTTTTGTAAATCTTGTTTCTTTTTTAGGCGTTTTGCAATTGATCGGAGAATCTCCACCGGGAGGTCCGCCCAGAGTGTTTTCCGGCGAGAATTTCGCATTTTAGCATAAAATAGAGTTGATTTTGGTTTCAGTTCAAAGAGTTGAGCTTGAGGTTTAATGGAGGAGAGAGAAAAAGAGATGAACAAGAATTATTAGTGTTAACTGTTGCCCTTTCTCCGTCTCTTCGTATTGGTTGTTGTTTTTATCTTCCCGCGAAAATTCTATGTTTTTCGCGCGCAATATGAATGTTGGGAATAGAGTTGGCCCAAAAGCAGCTCGTTTGGGCCTAGCTTGGATTTAATCCAACTGAGTGAATAAACTACTAGTAAAGTACATATAAACAACAACCAATACGAAGGGTCTATTCTCTTCCGCTTAAATTCAGTTCAGCTCAGCTCAGCTCCTAATATCCTCCTCTCATTAAATATTTAAGTTCAGTTCAGCGCAGTTTAGTAAATCAGTTCAGGCCCGAAGAGTCATAGATGATAATTGGGTATTTCTAATACTTCCTCCGTTTTTTCTAGTTGACACCGTTTGACTTTTACACTATTCACACAACACGTTTTGACTCGCTTTTGTGGTTTATAAATACGATAAAACATACATGTGAGATCTTGTTGAATCGTCTATATATATATATATATATATATATATATATATATATATATATATATATATATATTTATTAATATCCACTTTTTATAACTTTATAATGTTGATAATTGAAGTTATTTAAGCATTAAAAACATGCGTTGGCAAACGTGATAATAGAAAGGCGTCAACTAAAAAAAAACAGAGGAAGTAATTTTGTATGTTTGTCTCCGACTTTTCCTAACACTTTATTGAAGAGTTTGGAAAATTTCTTAATGGTAGTCATGTAAAATTTCACATTCTCGATGGCAACAAAATTTTATACAAAATTTTTAAATAGCATTACTATTGTTAAGTTTCTCTAACATGACAATACTTTTGTAATTAAAAACTAATAAGATTAGTTAAACAAAAATTAACCTAATAACTAGAGTATAGCTCGAGCTGCCTCGTGTTGCTACTCTTTTTTTAGTTGTTCAACTACTACTCCCTCCGTCCCAAAAAGAACGACCCATTTGGCCAAAATTTTGTCCCAAAAAGAATGACCCATTTGCATTAAAACACCCACCAATTTGCTACAATATTTGTGCAAAATTAGCTTCCCCATATAAAAATTTGATTTTTCATGTTAAATTATTACTTTCTCTCTCTAATTTTTTACAAACCCGGTGTAAATTTATCTTTCTAATATACATTTACTTCTTTTTACTTAACTTCCTTAATACCCGCGTAATCAACCCAAATACGTCGTTCTTTTTGGGACGGAGGGAGTAATTTTTTAAAGGACATTTAATAGTTTATGTATGATTTCAATACTTTAATAGTATAACATTAATTTGTGTGCAAGATTATATCATACAAGTGACAATTAGTTAGATGGTTAAACAATGACTTTTCTTCTGAGTGGTTGAGTGTTTGAACCTCTTTATTTTTTTTTATTTTTTATTTTTTTTTAAAAACAAAATAGTTGAGGCATCATATAGTGTGATTGTTGGTCGTATGTGTAATGTGGCATATTGAGTATATGACGTGATTGTTTACTTTTAGTTTTTTTTTTTTGTTGTTTAGAGAGCCACAAGGGCGGGGGTGAGAATCAATCCCAAGATCTCCTAGAATCGGGAGGGAAGCTCTAACCACTTGAGCTACCCCTCACTCTCTTGTTTACTTTTAGTTTAATTAAAGCTAACTAGTCTTCTGCCCGTGCAATGCACGGCTTGTTCATAAAAAATTGCATTGAGAGATGAGTGAGGAAATACCAATAAATAATTATGAGTGTAATATGTAATTGAAAACATAATTGAAGAAATAAATTTTTTGGGACTTTAATTTGAAATAAGACTTAATAGAAATAAGATGGAGGGACTAAAATAAAAGAGAGAAAATAAAAAGGTGGAATTAAAGAGGGGAGATGAAGATAAAGTGTTTAATGAAAGAGTTAAGAAGATTGTATAATTAAAAATAAAAAATATAAAACGACATGTGGCACATTGAGTTGAAGAAGATGATAGGGAAGTGTAATAGAATGATGACATATGTCTTTTTTGTTTTGCTTTTTTAAATACTAAGTATAGATTAATTGTTGATTACAAATATTACAAATATATTGTTATGTTAGAAAAACATAACAAAAGTAATGCTATCTCACTATTATTAATTTATTTTTTTAATTTTTTGTTCTGGTTTTGATTTATTGTTGCTGCAGTAAATTTCTGTTGACTTTGATTTAGTACATTATAAGATTGGCTATTCATAATCAAAATGAATTTTAGGTTTACATATGATTGTTGTGATCAATTCAATTTTGCTCTCTTAATCGAATCATCCTATTGAATACTAGTGATTTGTAATTTCTGGAAGTTAGATAATTTATTATTCGAATCGTTATATTCATCATCACATTATTCACATACATACAATCATACTAGTATTAATTTTGTAATTTGTTAGAGTTTTTATTTAATTCGTCATATTCATTATTCAATTTGTTGATGGTATTATTTGTCTATTGCTGTCGTCGGTGTATTGTGCAGTTCTCCAATGGCTCTACCTGTGATTGATGTATCTTCTATTACCATCTCCCCCAACAATCTGCCATGTGCTGTTTATGGCAGTATTACTGCATTTGATCAACTGGATTTAGACTTACCCATCTTTGAACTCTTTGAACGGGATGCTCAACATCCCGAGCTTATCACCGAAACCGGCCAAGCCTTGTCGATCATTGGACTGGACAATATATTACGTATGCAACAACCTGTATTATCCTTCACCCTTAAAGTCAAGGGTGAGAATGAGGACGAGGATGAGATCGAATGAGGATGATGCTATAATTGCCCGTGGCACTGTCATGTTAGACATTACAACTGACAATGACTATGAACAAGTCAAGTACTCAGATGTCAAGGGGACTGTGGGCACGCCACCGTGAATTACATTGCGCTGTCATGTGCATATGTAGCTCGTCTAACTATCGGTTTAATGAACGATCTGTATTTTCATGCTGATGGTCAGCTACAAAGTGTTAGCCAACAAGATTCTGAAAATCAGGATGTTGTTGCTGATGGTCAGCTACAAACTGATAGCCAAAAGATATTATGTTCTTGAATGGAAGTATTGTTGCACGTTATGGCAAGACTAGACCATTTTAGCATTATGCTTTTGAACACACCATCAGATGAGTCTATACCCCTTTTCTTTAACACAAATTTTTGTATGCGGCTGGCCACATGGTGCGGCAGGGGTTACTTGTATGGTGTTACTATAGGTGTTACTTGTTTCTGGGGTTACTTGTATGGGTGTTACTGGTTTTGTCAGGGGTTACTTGTATGGGTGTTACTGGTTTTGTCAGGGGTTACTTGTAGGTGTTACCTGTATTCTGGGGTTACTTGTATGGGTGTTACTGGTTTTGGTCAGAGGTTACTTGTAGGTATTACTTATATTATGGGGTTACTTGTATAAGTGTTACTAGTTTTGGTCCGGGGTTACTTGTAGGGTGTTATTGGTTTGGTACGAGATTTTGATCTGGGGTTACTCAACCCATTCAAGTGTTCCATACAAGTAACCCCAGAATACAAGTAACTCTAGAATTGAAACAAGTAACCCAGAATACAATTTTTTTTTTCTTCAAGAGTTACTTGTACGATGTTACTGGTTTTGGTCAGGGGTTACTTGTAGGGTGTTACTAATTTTGGTCGGGGTTACTTGTAGGGTGTTACTGGTTTGGTATAGGGCATACGTACAAGCAACCTTTGAACAAGTAACCTTGAATAAGTAACCCATGCATACAAGTAACCCTTAAATAAGCTAGTAACTCATATAAGTAACCCTTGAATAATTAATCATACAAGTAACTCTTGAATTAACTCATACAAGTAACCCCTGAATAAGTAATCCATACAAGTAACCCCTTAAAAAAAAAAAACAAGTAACCCCTAAAAAATACAAGTAATCAGTAACTCCTGAAAAAAAAAAAAAAACAAGTAACCCCTGAATAAGTAATCCATACAAATAACTCTTGAAAAAAAAAATTATAAGTAACCCCTAAATAAGTAACCATACAAATAACTCTTGGGAAAAAAAAAACAAGTAACACCTGAAAAATACAAGTAACCTTGACAATACCAGTAACTCCCATTATTTTTGCTGACTTGGCAGCAGGTCACATGGTGTGGCCTGCTGCACCAAAAAGGCACTGTTTCTTTAAACATCCTGAAATTAAAAATCCTTTTATGAAATTAAAAATCCTTTTATGCTTTTGAACACACCATCAGATTGTTTTGTTGTGCAAAGGTGTTGTTGATGTTGCCAAAGTTCATGGAAAGGTTGTGGCTTGGTCTGACATATTTGACTACACAAGTGAGTATGAGAAAAATAATTATCGGACAATTCTTTATGACGAGCCTCATGATATCATATATTCCCCTAGTATGGTTGCTCCCAAGAATACAGAACAGATAAAACAGAGCTCCTCAGATGAATATAATAAGCTTGTAGGAGTGCTGGTTTCGGAATCTCGTGTTGCTGTGCCTGTCGATCACGGCTATAATATCAGTGTAGACTTGTATGCAAGCTCACTTACCCAAAGCGGTCTAGCCGAACACTTTCAGAAGACTTTGTCATTTCAGTTTGGTAAAGACAAACAGATGATGCATAGAAATGATTTAATTTGGTTTGCTCTTAGTTTAATTTTTATTGCCTATTTCTGGGAAATTTAGATGCATATAATTAATTAATTACTAAAGCTTGTGCTTAAACTTTCTGCTCAAAGTACTTATTCCTGCTTAATACAATAGTTTTCTATTCCTAGTAAATTGATAATATATACTCCGTAGTTTTCATGATTAAATGGACAGTGATTGCTAATGAATTTTTGTTTTCCTGTTACCCCTCGTCGCATTCCTTCTGAAGTTCTGATTTGCCTAGTGTTCGGATTGCATTGCTAATTGTACTGGTATATGTATAATAGTAATACTGATCTGCCATGGTATTTGCCTATTGCTGGGAATATGGGATTGATCTTTGATTCTATCTTAATGGAGAAAGGAGTGAAAATCTACTACTTTACTGTAATATTAGAAAACAGAATTAAGTCCACAATTTTCCGTCTTAAGAAAAAGAACACAGCTTTCTGTCCAATTAATTGGTAGGAGCAAAATAAAAAGAGGTTTGTTTTCACCCAAACACAAACAACCCAAATTGTTTTACATTATGCAACCATTTAGCATCCAAAAAATACTTTAAACACTTGTCTGATGAAATTAGTTTAATGTCTTCATCAATCATTATAGCCCAACTCCAAGAAAATCATCGAGCTCAAAAGATGGAATACTAGCATTCAGGGAGTCCAATTCCTTCTCTAGCTGTTTCTTTTTCTCGTCAATATCAGCAATACTCTTCTTCAGTTTCAGCATCTCTTCAATTTCTGACTTGTATCTTTTATGGAGTTTTGTGGCCTTCTCAACTGCAGGAGCTAACCAGTCCACTTTCAAGCCTAGACACCGAAGATCAGCTAGGTTTGATTGTAGATCCTCAACTAGGGAATCAGTTAAGTTCCATCCATTGGTGTTTAAAATAGTGATTTTCAGCTTTGCCACTAACTCTAACGCGCAAGTTCGCATGTTCTTGCTACGAACGATACTTTGAGAACCTTCATCAAATAGACCGTGTTCATTCTTGATGGTTTCTAAGATTGGCACAAGCTCGGACTTGATCTCAACCCCCTCAAATTTGAGGGTAGAATGACAACTTTTAGGACTCTGAAGATAGGTAGGAAGAGTAAATTTAATTATTTTTAATGAATCTGCAATATAACTGAAAGTAACAATAGTTGGTCACAATACAACTCACAAGCTAAGCAAGCTTAATTACCTGCTGTCCAGTTGAAGGAGCCGCGGGTGTGGAATTTGCATTAGGCGCATGGACTCTCTCTTCTGATGATGGTGAAACTGTATCTACAGACAAATTAATTAAAATTTAAAATCAGTACATGGTATTACATATTGCGGAATTCACACATAAATCATATTAATGGTTGGAAATAAAAGTTAAATATAGATGGAAAACAGTGATTGATCACACCTAGGGAGCTGATGAATGAGTTACCTAAACGTTTTCTTTTCTTTTGATTACGCGTCTTACAAGTCTCCATTGGTTTCTCGTATTGCAGAGGCAAAGGAGTGCAAAGGTCATCTTCCTCGGAATTAACCGTCTCATTTGATGGATCAGGACTAGTTCTTTCATCAGAAGCCTGTTCACCGGAAGATCCCGAGTTTGTCTCTTGATCATCATTGTCGTTCCATTCACTTGATATACAAGCAAATATCATGTCAGAGGTCTAACAATTGAAAACTTCCAAAGGTACAAGCAAAATCCACCCCTTTCTATCTTACTATATATCATTTTGTACACGCGACAATCTATACTCAAACTTGTGTTGTTGTGTATGGACTATGGATCATCAATTAATTACATCAATTGAATTGTAAGTAACTTGTTTTCTTTGCATCATAATCAAGAGTGTAACATAAAACATTGACTCGTAACACTCGGATGCATGAACCAGCAGGCGTATAAATTTGTAGTACAAGTACAATCTGATTAATATTATAAATATTCGAATTAGTCTTCTAAATAAATCAAACTTGATTTAATAAAAACATACTGACTACTATCAAACATACAAACTTAATTAACTAAGTGGTTCTTCACTTCTTCGAATCCCACTACACTTTATTTTTTTTAAAAAAATACACAAATACACAAGAATTATTTTAATAAAAGCAAGAAAATATAAAAATATTGTGAAGATGGAATGATTAAGAGCGTGAATACGTACCCTGTAAGTGGAAACCAAGTTGGAGGAGGCCAAATCAAAGAAGAAAATTGGGATGATAAAAAGCTGAAGCTGTTTTTTCGACCAATTCTATAACTTCCAAGTTTGATACTATTCTCAGATCCAAACAATTTCTTGTCATGAGCATCAGTTGACTTGCGATATAGAGGGAAACAATTAGCAACAAACACAAGACAGTTTTCTTTATTAAATCCAGGAATTCCCCTATCTTTAGTCTCAACATAAAAACAATGTTTTACTCCTACAAACAACACTTTATCTCTTCCCAAGTGTTGCATCTCCTCCCATTTCTCATCTTGGCTATGAAATCTATAGATCTTGATTCGAACTTCATTCCCTCTATCCTTGACGTACTCCCGAACCACCAGGTGGAGCTCGTGCTCCTCCGATGTGGTGTCCACCACCAATCGCTTACGCCTATGTCCGGGTACTTCTCGCTCGTGACCAACAATCGGTTCAGACACTACTACATATTTCACCTTCATTGTCTCAATGTTTAACTCATACAATCTTCCTTTCCTGTCTATGCCATAGTACATCTCCTTATACTCAATAACGTCGTCTAAGTAGTCAAACTTAACATTTCGCGAGTCTAACTTCTTCCAACGGTACCTCACCTCTTCCTCCACCACCTCCTCGTCGTCGTCTTGGCTTTCTGGTACTCTTACAGTGAGTTTTCCTAAAATGCCCTCTTTGTAAAAAACCAAGACTTCTAAACAAGTCGATGACGACGAGCAGAGGACAATAACTTTACGAACTTCACTCTTAGCAGAATACTTGAAGTCGTACCCTTGAGCGAGCTCATGTGGACGGAACTGCCTCAAGTCGAGACTAGGTGGGATGGTCATGGTCTCGACTCTAGCCCCAGTAAGTGGATGTTGAAGTTGAATCGACCCTGCTGTGTCCGAACCTCGAGCCATGATCATCCACGGCATTTGAAGTGAGTGAGAAGGGTTATTATTGATCAGACAAATGGAGTTGGCTTCAAGAATTAACTTAGTGCTGGAATGGTAAAAGGGTAAACGAGGAAAGGAAGGAATAGGGAGAACAAGGGAAGTAAGGAATGAAATTGGAGGATGTTTTCTATGAATTAGGTTTTTCTCTCGTTTCTTACAAACTTGGTTAAACTTGAGGATTTGTTCTCCAGTTTTGAATTTTTTGGAAACTTTGTGTATGATTTCTTCAGGTTGTTCCCATGAGATTGTTTTGTCGTCCGCCATTTCGGTTTCTACTCCCTGATTTTAGTTTGTTGTTGCAGTGTTTTTAGAGAGAAACAAAGATGGAGTGTATGAAGATGTTTACTTTAAAATTGAACCTTGATGATGAAAGAGAAAGGGAGAGAAGTTGTATTTAATAATGAAAATTATTAAATGGTTTTCATGTATTTATCACTTAGGCTAAGTTCCGTGCAACAATACAATATAAAAAGTATGAGTAAAAATATACTGTACAATATTAAAATAGTAAAAAAAAAAAAAAAAAAAAAAATTATTAACATGGTTTTAATAGGCAATTTAATATTTTAGGAAGGTTACTTAATTAGTTAGATATAAATATTCTTTTTTTATAACAATGAAATTTTTTTAAGCAAATAAATTTGGATGATACATTACCAAGGGTTTGTTCACATTTACTGAACTGAGCTGAACTGAACTGAACTGATTGAAGCTGAACTGAACTGATAAGAGCTAAACTGAACTGAATTGAATTCAGCTGAAATGAATATTTTATGAGAGAGTGAAATCAAAAGCTGAACTAAACTGAACTTAAGTGATTGGAGCTGAATTAAACTGAACTAAACTGATTTGAGCTGAACTGATTTGAGCTAAAATTAAGTAAATGTGAACAGGCCCCAAAGGTCATTTTTAGTTTTGCTTTTGATACAGAGTAGCATGTAATAGAAGGGCGTACTTCTTTTCTCCTTTTCTTTTTAATTGTATTGAACCTTTTCACTTATATATATACTCCCTCTATTCCTTATTGATAATCCCTTATGACTAATTTTTAGTCCCAAATTAATAGTCTCATTTGCTTTTTTCAAGTACCATTAATATCAATTTTTAACAAAAATTTCCATGTATTTTTCCATGTACTTTTATTACTTTCTCTCTCTATTTTTTTGTATGGCCAATGTAAATTTACCTTTTCAATGTACTTTTACTACTTATATTCATGTTTTATTTTCCGTGAAAATGTCCGTAAGCAACTATCAATAAGGAACGGATGGAGTACTTCCAAAGTTTTAATGCAATTATGCATCTATTCAAAATAACTTGTTTCCAAAATTATTATGAAAATCCTTATAATTATGACCATGTTGGACTTTTGAGTCCAAAATTATTATGCAATTCAATTAATCAAGACCCTATGACAAAGTTGGACTTTCGAGTCATGCTACAGTATCAAGGCAATCCACAATTTTTTTTTTTTTTTTTTATTATTTTTTGTTTTTTTTTCTTTCTTTGAAAAAGCAATCCACAATTTTCTTTAGCTTTCATCGTTTTTATTTTTGTTATTTCTCCTTTTATTTTAAACTACAAATATAATAATCATTATCTAAAACAATAATATATTTCGTACATTATAATTAATTGTGATATGAGGAGATTATCCATACAATTTGCTTATTTATTTGAGTACATTGTAACATATGGAGCTTCTCACTTGCCTAAATAATCAACGAAAAGCACTAGGGGACATGGTGATATGGTGCACGCACCTAGTAACATAATGTTAGTTTTTGCCCTTGATTCAATGATTAATTGACTAATAATCATACTTATAAGAAAAAAAAAAAACTTAAAATATGTCGTACATCCAACTTGATCCAAGTTTATATAACCAACAAGTGAAACTAACTCTTTCATCCTCGTGCATAAACATTAAAAAAACAAAAGTCATCAAACAAAAATCTCTAATGAGTGCATAATTGCTCATATGCACTTGTTAAGTTTAAATGTTACCTTCAATTTCTTGATTTTAAAATTGTTAAGCTCGGTCATTTACACAAGTGTTTAGTTTTCAGAACGTAATTTCAGGGCCATATTTTGAGAGGAATTTAAAAACACATGGCAAAATCGTCAACAATTTTTAATTGTAAAACATACTCCATAAAAGGTACTCCGTATGGAAATTGGAAGGAAATCTTACAAAATACTCCCTCCATGAAAATTAAGAAAGATAAAGTAGTACAACTACATTGGAAAGTTAAATTCACATGGGTTTATAATAATGTAGAGAGAGAAAGTAAATTGTAGGGTATTTTGATGTATACGAGATGATTATTTGGGACTATATTTTGGCCAAAAGGGTCAAAGATGAAGAGACATAGGGACTAGTAAAGTGTATATATATATCTTGGGAAAATGCATGTGTGTGATAGTGACTATACATTACTAACCATATATCCCTTTGGAAATTGATTTTGGCACATCCCCATATGAGAAGAGCATATAAAACTGTGCTCTCACATTAGGGTGTGCCAAAATCAATTAGAGGTGTGCCAAAATCATTTCCCATCCCTTTTGTTGTAGGTTAGTGGGTATTTGTCATTATATCTTGGGGTTGGAATTCATTAACTTACTATTAAAAAAAAAAAAAAAAACCCATTATAAAAAAAAAAAAAATAACCCCTATAAAGTAAATAGTACAATTGTAGCTATTTCAAAAGTAAAAATAAAGTATTGTTAAGAGCACCATTGAAACATTACCTACTTACATGAAAATTCGATCTACAGAGTAGTATTCAATCTAAGAAGTAGAGTACCCATTTTAACAATTCATTATCATCAGTATGATTACTAAAAATATTTTAAAAGTGAGGGGCATTGGCTTAGGTTGAAAATCAATTCAATTAAGGTTTTCTTTTCTTTGTCCACTGAATATATTTAATCCATAATTTTACCTCCTATATATTAAAAATTTTATAATCACTTAAGAATTTAAATATATAGTTTAAGTAGCTCAAATCATTACTAAATTTTATAAAAATTACAATAATAATTCAACAATAATTTCCAAATTTCTTATAAATATACCTACATTAATGTCAAAGCTATTATTGCATTACACTTGATAATAGAAGTGGTAAGTTTTTTGTTAAAAAAAAAAAAAAAAAAAAAAAAAAAAAAAAAAAAAAAAAGTGGTAAGTTTTTGTATTCCCAAGTTTGAAACTCAAATGTTGCATTCACAGAAGAAAGGATGCATTTTAACAATGACATATTCCTGAAACTTGAATTTGAATCCAACTAACCATAATAAATTAACACAAATGAAAATTAAATTAGTTTGTTCAACTTATTATTAATGAAAATTTAGAGATTAAATAAACAAACACATTGTTCGGATAATCTCCCCCAAATCACAATATTAGTAAAAGTATGTAGTAGTATTATTGTTTAAGTTTAATTATTAAACTAAAAAGAAAAGGCAAAGAAAGATGGAAAAAATAAAGTTGTTGGTTGCCTTGGGAGTTGGGAGTGAGGAAATGCAAATGTATATTATAGAATCACGTATTTTTAACTTTTGACTTTTGATCTTTTGTAACAAGTACTGACTTTTAACTCCTGTATACATTGATTTATATAATAGGTGATGTGTTTCCAATGTCATGTACATCAATGTGTTGTCTTTTCACTATTATTTTTACAATTTTTCAATGTCATGTACAACATTTAAATTCATATATACTTGGTATGTAAAATATATTCTTAATGAAAAAGCATATTCCGTATTTTCTAGGAAATATCTCAAAGTGTTTGTAAATTGTCCTCTATTTTTCAAGGATAATGATGTACATAACCCTTAGGGATACTCCCTCCGTCGCAAAAAGAACGACCCATTTGACCTAAACTTTGTCCCAAAAAGAATGACCCATTTGCATTAAAACACTCACCAATTTGCTACAATATTTGTGCAAAATTAGCTTTCCCATATAAAAATTTGATTTTCCATGTTATTTTATTACTTTCTCTCTCTATTTTTTTACAAACCCCATGTAAATTTATCTTTCCAATATACTTTTACTTCTTTTTACTTAACTTCCTTAATACCCGCTTAATCAACCCAAATGGGTCGTTCTTTTTGGGACGGATGGAGTACATATATAAGCATTAAAAACACTCTTGAAAATTGATTAAATTTAGAAAATCATGACAAAAACACACTAATTACACCTATCTACGCGTATTTTTGTCATGAATTCATAATTTTATACAATTTTCAAGAGTGTTTTAATGATGATATATGTATAGCCCTAATTTTATTTTGTAAATGAGATGAACATGAGATTTCCAAATATTTAAATTTGAATCTCTATAAATTTAAGGAAAATGATATACATAGCCCTTAGGGCTACATATAAGCATTAAATTTACACTTGAAAATCGTAAAAAGTTAAGAAATCATGAAAATATAAACACTAATTACACTGATTTACGCGTGTTTTTGTCATAAATTCCTAGTTTTATACAATTTCCAAGAGTATATTTAATGCTTATGCATAGCCCTTAGGGCTACATATAGCATTACCCTAAATTTAATTGTTTTTTCTCTCATGATATGCTTCATTTTTTATTTACTTTCTGATTCCAAACGGACAAAGCAAAAACAATTGAAGGGGAAATTCAAGAGTACAATATTTGTCTCCAGTGCAATTTTAATTTGAAAGATATAGTCACCAATTGCGTGCCCTCATTTCCTATCCTTTTATCCCCATTTTTTTACAGACAATTGTGCTCATTTACATAGCTTACTTGCACAAGGGAAAATGTTTGTGTTCAAGCTATTTTAATAACGAGTTTTAAAATTTGTTCAAGTTTGGCTTATTTATTAAATGTAAACAAGCATGAAATAAGCTTCAATTGAGCTCGAATTCGAGTTGTTTATTGATCAGCTCGGATCATTTACACCCCCAGTGTTTTTGTTATATTCAATTCATTTTTGCGTTAAAAACACAAAATATTTATTTATGTTCATTAACTACTTGTTTATATATGTTCACGAGCTACTTGTTTCGTTTATTGTGATAAGATCGATGCGATTTCCTACAGACACAAATTGCTTTTATATGATACGGAGTACTAACTTATTCACAATAATAGTTAATTAATTTTAATTTAAATTTTATAATTAAGGTTATGATAATTTTAAAATTTTAAATGTCAAAAATGCAAACCTCTATTTAAGAAGCTCATTTATAACTAAGCTCATTCATTAATAATTTCAAAATAGTTGATTAACTTAAATCCACTAACTAATCAAGGAAGGATAACTATAATCAAAATAGTTCATATTTCTAAAGTTTAAAGTGGTTGACAAATAGAAGTGCATATTTTTGGTGTTAAAAGATCAAAAATCAGACGGGTGAATAGCAAGGGAGTCTCCCCAAATCCCCACAATTAATTAGGTAGTATTTATTATTAGTAGTAGTATTAATAATTGTGTAGTAAAAAAAATAAACAAAAGATGATGTCATAAGTGTACATGAAAGTCTAAAGTCAGTGAAATGATAGTGATAAATGGTGTCAGATGCCTAGTTTAGACTATAGATATTGACTTTGGTGTATATAAAATGATGCATGTAGTTGGAGGAAGCTTAGTTGAGAAGCTTATACAGACTATATATTATAATGTGTTGTTTTCTCCATAAAAAAAAAAGGTGTTATTCTCTTGTTTCGCATTTTATTATTCTTCTCGATATTGTGTTTATTTGTTGCTCCGTCCCCAATAACTGTCTTATTGGCCCCGGGTCACCCACCTTGACGGGTCGCACACACACGTACTCAACTCCACATTAATGTGATATTGTCCGCTTTACGCCTAACCCTCATGGATTTGTTTTTGGGCACCTTTCCAAAAGGCTTCTTACTAATATAGTGTGCACTCCTTTAAGGAGCTTTTCACCTCATTACTCCTTCCATGAGGAAGTTGAAAGTCATAACATCGTTAAACTCACCAATAATTGAGTGACGACTTCAATTATACTAGGTAAAGAAAATTTCATAAATTCATTCTGATCATTGAATCAATTAGCCAAAATGTATTCTAAAGGGGGATATTATAGACATCTACTTTTCACATTTAAACCAAGCTAAAACATACAAAGCATTACATGTAAGCTCTCGCACTTATGATTAGAAACCAAGCTAAAACATATTACATGTATGCTCATGCGCTTATGATTAGAAGAGATCACTTATGTATTATGGAATCAGTCCTTCAAAATAAACATTACTCTACATTGAAACTGCCTAAACAAATCATACTTACATAGCAAAAACATCTAAGGAGAGCCTAAGACTACAATGCCAGTTGCGCGCGCCATCAAAATAGTCCGCCTCCTAAGCAATCATCAAGATTTATCACCTCCGAAAAAGGAAACTTAGCAGACAAACAGGCGATATCCTCCTCTATTTCTTGCTTAACCTTGGCAATACGAGCTAGAAACTCCTTTTCCTCTTTATCAACCTGAGCTTTTTTCTTGTCTAGAAGCATCCTAGATTCTATCACTGCCTTGTTACTTTGAAGTTTCAATGCCTTATCGACAGTTGGAGTTAACCAGTCCACTTTCAAGCCTACGAGTTGAAGGTCAAACAAAGCCGACCTTATGTCATCAGCTTGGGATTCAGTTAAGCTCCTTCCTGTAGTGCTCTGAAGACTATCAATGAGCTCTGCCAACAAATCCAATGCACAAGCTCGTATATTATTGTTATGGACAGTAGCTTCACAAAATAGGCTACCATGTTTCACCCAAATGCTTTCTAAAGTACGCAAATGCTCAGCCCTGATATCAACCCCTTTAAAATTGACAGTCGAAGAGCAATTTATACATGCCTACAAATTAAACATGTGTTAAATATCAGAGGAAATGCAATAAACATATTTACATATGTACTAAAAGTATCAAGTAGGCTTACTAGGGGGACTAATGTTGGAGTCGCGTGTGTGGAGTTTGCATTGGAGACTTTTTCAGCCGGGAAGCTTTGACCTACATACATAAGAATAAGATACAAAGTTTATATGTAACACAGGAACAAAATTACAACATAATCAATGTGATCATTCATCTTGGAAGTCCCTGAGTTGCTTTTCTCATATTTAAGTACCAATTGAGGGCTGAAAGATCGTGGTTTCGTCTCCTCATCATCACTACATTTGTTTCATTAACAAGAAAAAAAACTGTTATATACTCTGTAGGTATAGAATTCTAGCAATTTATTCCCTCCCTAAATGTGATCAAAGGAAGCTATGAGGTCTGTTATTATTCGTGTTTAGCTAGAGGCTGTCATTTGTTTTGGTTTCGAGTTGCTCAGCAAAGTCCTATGGGCATAAAAAAACCAATATTCAACTATCTCAATCACACTATTGGACAGGAAATTCAAGTTAAAATTCTGTTAGTACAAAAAGTAAATGTGTTATCTCAAATAAGTGTCCTGTTTCTCATACATACTAAAAGATTTTCATTTGATATATCATCATATTACATGCCTTTCAATTTTTCATGAAGAGTTTTGAAACTAAATAATTTTGAAACTAGCATGATTAATTCATCAAGCAAAAATATTGTAAGAGCAAAAGAAAATTGCAATTTAATTAACAAGGCAATTGAAGTAAAATGACATTGATTAAAGATTACTGTACTTCCTAGAATTGTAACACATGATAAATACTTGGGCATTAGACAACAATATATAACATATGGAATTATATATAATCAAGCTTTTGCACAATTGCATTTACATAATCCTCAAAACATCAAAAAACCATAATCATCACAAAATTCATACTCTTAATGAAATTAGTTAACACTAATGTATATGTGATTGTTGATTACCTTAGACAGGGTGATTGGCAAGTCTGCAACATCCAATTCGGGGGTGAAAAGATATTGGCTGCTGGAAATTCGGGGTAAGACGAAATAGGCCTGAAAATACAAATGTTTCTTCCCAACCAAAAAACTTGTATCTCTTTTTCGACTTTAACTTTCTTATGAACCTTCCTACTTGTATGAAAGTATGAAGGAAAAGCATCATAAAAGATGATACAATTTTTGAGATTGCATATAGTAAATTCACTAGCAATGACAAAATAACCATCAACTCTTGACAAAAACAGAACTTGATCATTATCAACAAAACTATGCACCTCAATCCAACATCTTTTCTTCTTGTAAGACCTGATCATTTTGTAGACTCTTAATTCATCCTTGAAATCATCTCGAACAATCAAATAAAGAGTTTCATCTAAAATTGATCCTACCAACCGTTTTCTATATCCACTTATTGTGCTTTTCACCTTAACAACAGGCTTATCAATTACAACCTTTTGTACTCTAAAAGTGTTGGTAGAAATATTATAAAGCTTACCAAGTCTATCTATAGCATAAACAATACCTTTAAAACATAGTATGTCATCAAACTTATCAACATCATCATAAGATATGTCAAACCTTCTTTCTTCATCATGCTTGAGTTGAGGCCGAAATCCGGACAATTGACCCCACTTGTACAAAACTAATAAGGGCCAATCGTTGATCATGAGTGGGAAAGATTGATACATAGGAAGGTCGAAGATCAATACTTTGTCATGCTTACCTCGAGACCATGAAAATGAAAAGTTTTCGTTGAATTTCTCTTCGGTTATATGATAGCGTAAGGAGAGGTAATAAGGAGGGACGTAACTTTGTAAGTTGAGATATTCAGTAATGTAGTCTTCATCCTCTTCCTCAAAGAGTGGATGGAAAAAATGGGTTTCGCCTTCGGTTTCGAGCAAGCGAACTATCCATGGCGAGTCGCAACTAAGTTGGCTTGAAGGGTATAATAGAACAATTGAGGAGGAGAGCACAACCTTCATTTCTTAGTCAGCTTTTTCTTCTATAATGGAGGTTTTGTTAGGAATATTTGTGGATAAAGATTGACACAAATAGTTTTCAACTCAGCTAGAGTGTTTTTCACTTTTTTTTTAGTACTCTGTATATTTTTTTACAAGTGCTTTTCACTCCTTTTTTATCAACTAGTTTAGTAGATTAATTCGATTAATTAGATATTATTCATTTATTTGTTTAAAATAGTTGTCAATATTCTTTATCTAAAAATGGTTTTAAAAAAAATGAGGAGGAAAATGGTTTTAAAAAAAAAAATTAGGAGGAAAACAAATATAGAAAATAAGAATGATGATGTCAAAAATACTTTTGGCGGGAAAAAATTTCATAGCAAGTTGACATGTGTCTCTTAATGATGTCAACATGTTTTGTTGTAGTAATAGTTATTAATAGATAAGTAATTTGTAGTCAAACTTTAAGGTATTAGGATATGTTCTCATTGATTGAACTCAGCTGAGTTGAATTGAACTGAACTGAGCTGAACTGAACTGAAATAAATATTTTATAAGAGAAGGAAATTAGGAGCTGAACTGAACTGAACTGTGTTGAGCTGAGCTGAACTTAACTGAAGTGAACTGAACTAAATTTCAACGTATGAGAACACACCCTTACTTGTATTAAGTACAGAGTAATATTTTATATATTCTCTATTGTTTAAGTTTATATTTTTTATGTATTAACGTTAGCAAATGTACAAATTAATTATTAATATTTTTTTATAAATAAAAATAACAAAAAGTTACAATTTTAAAATTTATTTCAATGTGAATTTAACGAGACTTCATATGATTATAATTTACAAAATTTCGGCCACTACATTTTATACCAAAGCCTGATTAAAAAACACTTGTGTGAATAGTGATAAGACAAAACGTGACAACTAAAACTTAGAGGAAATATTTGTTAACATTTGATTTTAAACATAAAATTAATTATCAATTTTTTTTTTCTATTGAGGTTTTATCTATATTGTACTACACTACCACGTGTCCACGTATATATTGATTTTAAAAAAGGTTGCATTGAAGTTTACAGTATAAAAATATAAAATAGGATATGCTTCAATTAATTAATTGTTTTTGGGTTATATATATATATATATATATATATATATATATATATATATATATATATATATATATATATATATATATATATATATATATATATATATATATATATATATATATTTTTTACAAAGAGAAATATATCTTCACATGAAATAGTAATAATAACTACGGAGTATGATGACGTTCAATACAGTAATTATGAGAGGCCTGTCCCCAAAAAATAAGCGACTTCTCCATTGCACATAACTGTGAATACGTTGAAATATTACCTCCTATACTAACCAAACAATTGCATATTTGATAATTGATTGCATTCCTAATGTAATGTTAAGGCTATCAATCCAACAATTGCACATATATTTTTCCATTTCTTAGGAAAAGCCTATCTTCTATAGTACTCAAATCGTCCCTAAATATACCTTTTATTTCTTCAATGTACCTGTATTACGAAGAGATGATTAGATAAAGTGCATTTTTAAACTTCTTTCATTTCATATTATATACTCTGTATAATATATTACTTCATCCGTTTCTAAAAACATGGTTACATACTTACATTTGTTATTTTAGACGTTTTCCTTTGCTGATTAAGGGCCTGTTCACATTTACTGAACTAAACTGAACTGATTGGAACTGAACTGAACTGAACTGAACTGAGCTGAAATGAATATTTCATGTGAGAGGGAAATTAAGAGCTGAACTGAACTGATTAGAGCTAAACTGAACTGAACTGAACTGAAATTAAATAAATGTGAACAGGTCCTAAGTATGTTTCAATTTTTTTAAAATTAAAATCAACTCTTATAAATCTATGATAGAGTATAATATTAAAATAAAAAAAAGTAATACGAGTATTGAGCATAAAAATAGATCTAACAAAGCATTACCCAATATATTCTTAGACCGAAGTTATACTCCGGTACTCGTAGTAATCAAGAGAGGATCCTTATCCGGTTATCCCTTACCTTCCTTACTTCTTCAAAACGAACTTTATTAAATTCGTTCTTCAATCGTTTTTCTTATAAAAAAAGTTTCTTAAATTGATTTGACAGAAATTTAGGTGCTTACAGCATTTAGTATGCGACAAACACAAGGATAATCTGTAATCTATTGAAATTGAATGCACTATCAATTATCAAATCCTGCCCACCTACTTTATAGGATGCTCTAGCATAGGTGATCGTGTACGTGCTATGCATCAATGCATGTTTTCATACTTCGTGGAGCAAAATATAATATGGACGAGTTATTTCGTGTTGTGTAGTAGCGAAACGCCAAAATTGATCCAAATCTCAAATGTGGGAAGATTAAAAGTATAGGAGGGAGAGAGTATTTAACATTTGACCCTATTTTAAGAAAAATAAACATTTTTTTTTTTCTAATGGTTAGTATGATTTAAGTATAACAAAACAAATATAAATAACTAAATAGGTTAAGTTCAGGAAAAAAATAATACTCCGTATAATACTCGTATGTTAAATGGAACAATGTCTTGGTCTAGCTTAATGTATTAAACATTTAATGCATGCTACTTAAATTAATTTCATTATAAATTCTTAAATGAACCTGGTTCACACTAACTTATTGTGGATCACTAACATTAGAAAAACTATGATTGTTTTATTAATAAAAAATAAAAAGCTACTCTAATAAAATGAAGGTCACTATGTAGAAAATAAAAGTCATTTTGGTAATATATAGGCTGTAAGAGGTTAATTTTTTTATTGAAATATTTTATAAGCTTAACATAAATAATAAAGGTCACTATGTTAAAATTAGGGTCATAACGTCGTACTTCAAGTTCACAATAGTATTAAACGTTATACAAATTTTAATAAATGTTACTATATTAAAAATAAGGTTTCCATGTTGAAAATAAAGGAAACTATGTTCAATATAATGTCAGTTGCGTGTGTATAAAACTCGGGTCCACAATAATATTATTGTGGATTAGGTCCACGCAAGTATTTCTACTAATTTCATAATTAATATAGTTGAAATATTTAATACGTAGTACATTATAATTTGTGGTTGGTGCACCCGGGTGCACCCAAAAGAACATTTAGTATATTTAAAAGAACATGGGTAAAAAATGAACATGTTTTTATTTTCTTGCAACTGAAAATCCATCACTCTCTTCTCCTGCAATTTCTCACTCCTCTTTCCCTTCCTATCACTCTCTTTCTTGCTGCCAATTTTTACTCTCCTTTACACCATCATTTTCATTTAAGAATTTCAATGAATTTGGGTAAAATCATTTCCAAAGTACTCATTTTCTCTCTCCATAACTTTTCTCTTTATCTTTTTCTATTTTTAAAAAAAAAATTCAAAATAGCAAAATTGTTCATCTTCAAAGTGAAACCCAAGAAAAAAAAATTGAACTTATTTCAACAATTCAACCTTCAAACTTAAGCAAATGGTGGATTCAAGTAAAATGTAAGTACAAATTTTGTACATGCAAATTGTTTTTCGTCAATAATTTTAAAGTCAAAGTGTTTAATTTTGTCAATTTGGGTTTTTTTTAAAAAAAAAATAAAATAATTAAAGCTATAAAGTACAAGTTGTTTAAAAAAGAACAATTAGAGGAGAAAGAAGAATAGTAATGAATTGAAGTCAACTGGAAGATAACCAAACAAGGTTAATTTTTGAAACACTAGCTTGTTCTTTTTCAAACACTAACATATTATTTTAATTCCATGTTCTTTAAAATATGCCTAATGTTCTTTTCGGAAGTCATGTTTTTTGTCAAACAAAAACATGTTCTTTTGTTCAACACTATTATACATGTTCTTTTTCAAATACTAGCATGTTCTTTTTCAAACACTGGCTTGTTCTTTTTCAAACACTAACATGTTCTTTTTATTCCATGTTCTTTAAAATATGTCTAATGTTCTTTTCGGAGTCCATGTTCTTTGTCAAACACAAACATGTTCTTGTGTTGAACACTATTATGCATGTTCTTTTTCAAATACTAGCATGTTCTTTTTCAAACAGTCGTATGTTCTTTTTTTTTTTTCCTCATGTTCTTTAAAATAAGCCTAATGTTCTTTCCGGGTGCACCATGCGCATGGTGCACCCGGGTGCACTATACTATTTTCTAGTGTTTCTCTTTCTTATTGTTGGTAAGAAATTCAATTTATTGATTAGTTTGAACATATGAGTAAAAAATTAAGAGGTGGAAGTTGTATAATCAAATTAAACATAGATACCGTAGTCAACTATTCATGAAAAGCTCTACTTATCTAAAGGGAGTCCCATAAACAATTTCCTCTAATTTGTGAAAAGTGTCTAAAAACATTTTGGAATCGAGTGAGTATAAATATACAAGCTTTGTGATTACATGTGTTTTTAGGTCCACTAATCAGTATTCAGTAATCACTCACATTTGTTCACCTAGACACCTAGCTATGTAAAGATAAATAAATATATCGTGAAATGGCCAAGATCCATATTGATTTTACGGAGTAATATAAAACTGCTAAATTAGTGGGTAAATTAACAAATGGATAATGTAGCATCATAAGATGGTATGGATCAAATTTTCATTTTAACTAACATAATGTTTGTTCTATGGACAAATACATGAAAATTATTTAGACAGAGTTTTGGCCTGGAAAAAAAAATGGCTAAGCATTCAATTATTACCGAGTATAATTAGAACATGATTAGTTTTACAAGTCCTTTGCTTTTGTCAAAAAAAAAAAAAAAAAAAAAAAAAAAAAAAAAAAAAAAAAGATTAGTTTTACAAATCAATATACCTATACTAAAGGCGAAACCAGAAATGACACTTGTCATAATCTGGTTAAAAATTTTCCCTCCAAAAGTTTTTTTTTTTTTTTTTTCAAAGCTTCTTAGAGAAGTATTTAATTTAATACTTACTTTACAATAATAATTTTTTTCTATTTGGCAAGTATATTCATTTTTACATATTATATTTATTTATTTTATGACGGGAACAAAGTCATATAATATAATAATGTAATATTATCTATAACAATTTGATATTATTTTTTATAGTAAAATAATTGTATTAAACTAATGATAAATATTGAAATTACCGTGCATGGCACGGGATCTAACCTAGTTATAGTTAAATACAAGTATGGTATAAATTGCTTCTTAACTTTCAGAGACAAGAGAATGAAACTAGACTAGAATATTTGAAACTTCATTCTACCACAAATTTGGGAGTCCTGTGAGACTAGAGCAAATAAATAATCACAATTTCATTAAGATCATTATAAAACAGCCAAAATGTACTCCAAGGGTTATAAACTTCTAGTTTTCACATCAAAACCAAGCTAAAACATATTATGTTCGCGATTATGATTAGGAAGAGATTACTAATGCACCCTGAAACGGCCCTTCAAAATTAGCTAGACTGCTGCATTGAAATTACCTAAACAAGTCCCTTATAATTATAGCTTGCTACCATCTTCTATCCGAGAAACACTCAAGGAGTACCTAAAAGTGTAATAATAGTCGTGTACTACCATCAAAATAGTCCGCCTCCCAAGCAATCATCAAGATCTATTATCTCCGGGAAAGGAACCTTAGCAGATAAAGAGGCTATATCATCCTCTATTTCTTGCTTAACCTTAGCATTACGAGCTAAAAACTCCTTTTCCTCTTTCTCAATTTGAGCTTTTTTCTTGTCTAGAACCATCATAGACTCTATCAGTGCCTTGTTACTTTGGAGTTTCAATGCCTTGTCGACAATTGGAGTTAACTAGTCCACTTTCAAGCCTACGCGTTGTAGGTCATACATAGCCGAGTTTATGTCATCAGCTTGGGAATCAGTTAAGCTTCTACCTGTGGTATTCTTAAGACTAATCATGAGCTTTGCCAACAACTCCAATGCACAAGCTCGTATCTTCTTGTTACGGACAGTAGCTTCAGAAAATAGGCTACCATGTTTAACCCAAATGGTTTCTAAAGTAGGCAAAAGCTCAGCCTTGATATCAACCCCTTCAAATTTGACAATTGCAGAGCAATTTATACATGCCTGTAAACATGTATAGAAGAGGAAATGTTATAAACATGCTGCAATTATCAAATGTACTAAAAGTTACTAGTAGTATAGTTAAAGCTTACTAATGGCACTAATGTTGGAGTCGAGTGAGTGGAATTTGCATTGTTGGAGACTTTTTCCGTTGAGAAATCTTGTCCTGCATAAGAAATGAATCAATTTTATATTAGTAATGCATGTATTAATCAAATTAAAAGCTGTCATAATCTAACAAAATAACCACAACATAATCAATGTATGTGATCATATATACCTTGGAAGTTTGGCGTTGAGCTATCTAAATCTTCTGCATTCTTCTGATTATTCATCTTGGAAGTCCCTATATTGTTTTTCTCATATTCAGGTGTCAACAACAGAGGCCTAGAATGTAAATCATTCTTCATTGTTTCGTCAGAGAAATTTGCTTGAACATCACTTTGTTCACTAGAGGAGCTTATTTGTATCTCTTCTTCATCCTCCTCCTCAGACTCGACTGTTCCATTGTTGTCATCAGCTTTAGAGGACTGACTAGGGGAATCTAACTGCATTTCTTCATCGTCAGAAGAGCTTTCACCTGATGAATCAGTGAGCATCCCTTCTGCATGACCATCAGAAAGAGATTTTATGCTGCTGGAAGTTTCATCATCTGCATTTTCTTGGCTGGTAGATCCTGACTCGGTCTCTATATCATCATCAGTACATTTGCTTCTTAAACAAACAAACAAACAAATAGTCATCAACCAAATTTTAGCAATAATCATTCCCTCCCAAATTGTGATTAAAGGAAACTATGAAATCTCCTCTTTCTGTTATCATTCGAGTTTAGCAACAGGCTGTCATTTGTTTTGGTTGGAACTTGTAATTGAAGCAAGGGATTGAACTATTTCAGCTATAACATAAGATCTTGGATTTAGCTTTTGGGAACAACATGATCTTTAGATCTTATATTCATAGGAAAACAGAAACATCATTTAATTTATACATATACTGATCATTCGAGTAAACTTCTTACCTGACTTGCAAATAATAAGCCCTCAAACTTTATTGAATGCCAATAGAAACAAGAAAAAGACATCTAAAATCCAAAATCATGCCAAAACTGTAAACAAGGACAAATGGTCAATTGCTAAAGTTCGTTTAAAAAAACAAGCACATATAACACATACAAATAATGCATAACAGTTTACTTGGATCAAGTAAGAAATTCTTCGATATCATAATCTGTCAGCCAATGTATAACAGCATATATAAAAAGAAAACATTATACATTATCCTGAACATGTTTGCATAAACACATACCCTTGGCCTTCGCAGGCAAACCTTGGAGGTGGCCATATATTTTTAGAAAATTCAGGATATAAAGAGGATAACAATCGAAAGTTATCCCCTCTTCCTAGTCGATACACCCCAACTTGATCACCCTCGTAACCAAACAAATTTCCATCAGGGTTATCACGCCCACTATACTGAGTAAAACAGTTAGCAGCAAACACAATACAATTCCCTTTACACCCAGGAAAATCTTCACTTTTCGCAAAGAAAGAATGATCAATACCTACAAACAACACCCTCTCACTTCCCAAGCTCTCTAAAACATCCCATCTTTTGCATTTCTCATCAAACTTGTACACCGTAAATCTTGATTTTGTTGCCTTCTCCCGTAACACTAAGTGCAGCTCCCCTGAAGTGAAGTCCACCACCAGCCGCTTCCTCCTGTCAGTAGGTCCATCACCCCTGCATATCGGTTCGGATACTAACACACCTGCCACAGTCATTGCCTTAATATCCAACCTATAGAGCTTCCCTTTCCTATCTATAGCACAGTACATTTTCTTGAACTCTACCACATCATCCAAGTAAATGAACCAACATTTGAGCTTTCCCCGCGATTGTAAACTCTTCCAAGAATACCTTGCTTCTTCATCATCAACTTCACTGTCTTGTTCAACTACTAGGCTTTCTGGTATTCTTACAGTGAGTTTTCCTAAAATGCCCTTGTGGTACAACACCAGGAATTCAAGAGAAGAAGGGGAAGTTGAACAGAGGAGAACTTTGTGTACACAGTCAGAATACTTGAAGTTATACCCTTGAGCAAGCTCAGAGACTCGAAACCGAGTCATGTCAAGAGTGGGTGGAAACTTGGTAACTCGTTTCGCAGTGAGGGGGTGGCGAAGGCGGAGTTTCCCCGGGTTCGATTCCTGAACCTTGATCATCCATGACTTGAAAGAAGCAGAGGAAGGCTGAGAAGGGGTGATCAGATAAACGGAGCTAACTTGGGGTACTAAAGGGCGATTCGAAAGGTGAAAAGGAGGAGAGTCTGATGATGAAGAAATGGGAATGGAAAGAGGGAGATTAGGAGATAGGATGTTTACAGGTAGAGGAAGAGAACGTTTCCTCCATTTCCTACAAACCCGCTTAAAGCGGAGGATTTGATCTCGGGTTTTGAGTAGTTTTGAGATTTTGTTGATGATTGGTCCGGGAAGATTGGACCATGAGTCATGCAGTTGGCGGGAACCGCTCATATTTTTCTGAGATGACAATGTTTTTGTAGAGATGGGAGCCATGGGAGGTTCACGGTTGATGATTTAAGAAGGTTATAATGGAGTCAGTGGTAATAATAATGATGGTAAATTAGTAAATAAGTCTTCAGTTCATCATATTAATTGTTGATAGGATGGTATGCAAAATGTTTAAAATAAGTCAGATGAAAAATAGGAAAGGATAACCATCAATTAAATACGAAGTACACCAATTAAATACGAAATACACCAATTTGAAGTGGGACAGCCTCAAAAGGGTTCTAATAAGATAAGTTTAGGCAAGATAAGCTGTAACGTAATTATGTATACAAGATTACAAGGTTTTGAAAAAATAAAACAATTTAATGGATCTGTTCAATGAGTAATGTTAACTCACAAGTAAGGAATAGCGTCAATTAATAAATGCTGGAAACATAAATCAAGTAATTGGATGACAAAGCAAGTATAATACCTACACAATATGAACAAGAAATGAAGGTAATAATAAAACTCCATCATAATAATCAAGGTAATACCACACTAACCGTACAATATCAAGTACTAATAAAAAAAATTCAAAACCAACAAGAACTTAGATGAAGGTAAGAAGTAAGTCATCAAGAGTAACTTTCAATATAAACATTTACCAAAGTAACAGAAATTTATGGGATGTGGGTACAAGAGTAAATGATTCAATGATTTAAGTAATAGGCAAAAACTCTTGTGCAACTCATATGTTCTACATTTAGACATCCAAACACTGTACTGCATTAGGAATTTAGGAGAACTATTAGCACAGTCTAAATCTAAAACACAAGCTAACATATATACATAGAAGTATAAGAAGTGTCGATTAAGCCCCTTAAGAGCAAATTTCAAGACAGCCCCTCTCCTAAAGGCTTGCCCAAATCTACATTTCCATAAAAAGATACCACCTTTGACACACCGGCAATTTCTTCCTCCAGTTCATCGGCCAATTTATCAAGTGCAGCTACTTCTTCAAGGAGTTTTGATTTCTTTTTTGCAATTTGGGCCTTATAATGGCCTAAGTTGTCGAGAGAATCCATCAATTGCTTACTTTTGTGTAGCTCTTCAGCCTTTTCAACAAAAGGAACTAACCAATCTACTTTGAATTGCATACTTCTCAGGTCAGAAAATGTAGAGCTTAGGTAATCAGCTTGGGAATCAGTCAAGGTACACACTGGATTTTCTTCAAGAATAAGTACTGCAGTTGCTAGTGACTCTAATGCTCTAGAGACAATGTCACCATTACGGATGGTTATATTTTCTATCAAGTTTCCATGCTTAGCTTAGACCATACCTTTTGCAACGTCGGAAGTAAAGTAGACCTTATTTCAAGTCCTTCAAATTTGACTGTCGAGTTATCAATTTGGTTGTGCTGTCAAAAATACAGAGGTATTAAAGTGAACAAGGTTTCTACTTTCTTGCAAGTACTAGTAGCCAAAGGATCTGAAAAGATTTAGACAGGTGTAAATTTTATTCAATACCTGACTTGTAGAAGTTATATAAGCCCTTGACACTGAGTGAGTGATCTGAGTACTATTGCATTCCACCCTTGAAGCCTCCAGATGAAATGCTGATTAACAAGAACAGTCATCAATGTAAGAGTTGAAGGCTTTGATAAGACAATTGATTTTGGACAGAAAGGGTAAAACATTGTGTGTAGTTACCTTGCTCAGTGACATGCTTCACATCTTCTGTGGTAGATAGAATTCTCGTAGTTTCCTCTTGTTCTTTGGAATTAGAAGAATTTCCTATAGTTCTCTCTTGTGCTGCAGAAGTAGAAGCAATATCAGTGGTTCTCTTTCTGAATTTAGGTCCAGAACTCTTATGTGTATGCTTTCGTAAAGGAGCACCTACTTGATTGCTTGTAGCAGGCAACATCTCATCGCTCTCTATAGGTTCCCTTCATAATTAAACATACAAAAGGTTTAATTGGAAAGATATGTAAATACTTGGCCTTACAGACAAGGATATTATTAACAATTCTTTCATGCCAAAGTCGATGCTCTGACAAAGAAAGTTTATTACTCTTTAAACTGCAAGATGATTTTTCGATGCACTTCTCGATCAAACACTTCACAGGGGTAGATTATGTTCTCTTCATATGACCGCAGGAAGTAAGACAATTGCATCACATACAGAGTACAAATATCTGAAATTCAAGGTGCAAAGCAGGACAGAACATAAAATTTATAACTGACATACACATGCTAATAAGTGCAGAAATGAAATACTGACTATTATCAAAACTACCTCCCCAAATCAATACCAATGTACAATTCAGTTATTTGAATTCTTTAAACCTTTACTTAGCTATTTTTATTTCCTACACTTATCCAGCACCCTGCAGATTGGATACAATGTCAAAGATAACAAATAAATGCCGAACAAAATGTTGAAGAAACACATAGGAAAATATATACGCCGGTCCTGGAAGTAGCAGCATCATAGTTAATGAATATAAACGACAAGAAAATTATATTCCTCATTTTGAGTGCTTTAAAACTGAAAGAGAGAATCATCAACTATGTGATCCTTCAGACAAAGTGTTAAAAACCAGAAAATTATATTCCTAAATCCTTATGCTGATTGCTAGGCTGCCAAGGTGTGTCTTTGTAATCAGACATAGTCCATTTCTGTAACTTTTTCTTCTATTTTGAAACAAGTACTACTTTCGTAGCTTAAAGATTGCCCCGAGCAAACTATAAGGGGCAGAGGGAGTATTAATAACACAAATTACCTATAAGAGGGCACATGGATAGGTGTGTGATCCTGTAAAATCCACTGTGGAGGTGACCAAAGATTGAGTGGAAATCCAGGATAAGATGATATTGGCTTAAATTCTTCAGCACTCACTTATCTATTTTCACTTTTTCCCCGGCATCCCTTCAGAGAAAGAACAAAAAAAAAAAACATGATCAAGTTTAAGAGTTTTAGCGTAAATTTTACATGACCAAATCCTACAGCAGCAAGATAGACACATTACAAATGGAGTATGGAAGCATTGATCATATTAATAGACTAAAGTACTAAACTCAGCTCTTTTTCTTTTTGAAGCAACTAAACTCAGCTCTTAGTTCTTAAGGATTATGTATTTTGATTATTAATACGTGAAAAATCCAGCTGTAACTGTTAAGCTAGAATGCAAGATCCTAGATAAAACATACAGTAAACATGAAAAATCGGAGGAAAACCATAGCAATATAACATAATTATGTACTTTAGTAATAATGCCACTTATGAATAAAAAAAAAATAAGCAATAATGTCCTTTGCATCTTGTAAACAATATCAACTTGACATCTTCCACAAGATGGTCCAAACAACAAAACAAACAGTAATTAATAAAAAGGAAATTGGGAAAACTGATGTCTACAATCTCTACATAACAAGCCCAAAATTCCAATACTAGCAAGAATGCAAGATACTGTGATCTTGAGATACCTGCAGAGTTTGGAGAATGATCGACTTTAGCCAGTTCTTGATCTACTTGAAGCTCTTTCTCTTTTTCTTCAGAAATCCTTCAGAAAATTGAGGATAAGTTTCAGATTGTCCTGATAATATAGTGTCATTGGCCTAATTTCTAGTGTTTCTTGTTCTGTTTTTATTTATGAATCATGAAAAAATTATATCCAACCATCCATAATTATTATTTTATACTACCTCCGTTACATATTAGTTGCAACTTTGGAATATTTTATCTCTCACAAATAATACCCAAAGTTGCAACTAATATGTAACTGAGGTTTTTTAAAAAATTCCATGGATATCTTGGAACAACATTTGCAGAGAGAAAAGTAAAGGTGGTCTGGGTTTTTTAAAAAATTCTGATGCTAACCTCATGGGACTAACCAGGTTGTGTTGGGTGGTTGATACTAGATCAAATTGGGCTGGGAATATCCTTTATGAGAAGTATATCATGAATAAACAAAGGCCTACCCCCTTTAATAAAGGATCTCACATTTGGAGGGCTGTAGGCAAGGGATGGGAGCTTTTTAAACATAGCCTCCAATGGGAAGCAGGGAGGGGGGACTTAATTAACTTCTGGGAAGATAATTGGCTCCAAGCTGATCAAATTAGGAACCTATTGATTGGGCCTATAAATTTCTCTTCCTCTGCTGTCACTCTAAACTCTCTACAAATCCACTCCAAACAAGCTCTAGAAGAAACTATAGGATTCCAAATCCCTGAGCACCTTTTTTCCAGAATAGATAGCATATCATTGACTGAGTCTGAGGACTATAACTTCACTTCTTGGACTAAAAAAGGTAGATTTGATAGCAGTAAGGCAAAAGCCTGGCTATTTCAACATGAGAACTGCTTAGGTCATGGTACAAATCAGGGGTTTGGAAGCAACAAGCTGTATTGGGAGTGGAATAACATCTGGAGCTGCCTACCCTACCTAAGATCAAAACTTTTCTTTGGCAATTAGTGTGGGAGAGACTTCCTACTTCTGCAAACCTTTCCCAAAGACAAGCCATTCTTACTAATTCATGCACCTTCTGTCCCCTAGCAATGGAAAATACAGAACACATCTTCCTTCTATGTCCTAGAGCTCTTGAGTTCTGGGAAGCTACTGTGATCCCACATGACCTGAAAAAATCAAACCAAGAATCCATCTCTCACTGGGTTCTAAGAAACCTAAAATCCACACAACCCTCTCATCATAACATCCCTTGGAACATCATATTCAGCTTCTCTCTTTGGCATATTTGGAAAAGAAGAAATGCATGGCTCTTCTCTAAACAAAACCCCCCCTTGAAAAATCCACAACCCATTGCTTTTGGTCTGCTGCAGAGTGGTTTTACTCCTTAAACCAATCTTGCAGATTAGAGAACAAAATCTCAGCATGGGTTCCCCCTCCTCCTTCTTTCAAAAAAATCAACATTGATGCCTCTTTTATCCCTCATACCAAAGAGACAGGCTGTGCTGGGGTTTGTAGAGATGACATGGGTGTTTGGATAGCAGGCTTCAATTGGAAAGGGTATTCCTCCTCCTCTCAAGAAGCAGAGATCAAAGCACTATCTATTGCCATAAGCTGGATTCAAGACAAAGGCTGGAGCAAATGTCAAGTTGAAACTGACTGCAAATTTATTGTACAGGAATTAAATGGAAGTGATTCCACTTGTCTAACCCCCAGATTACATGATTGCAGGCAGCACCTCCAGCAGCTAAATGAAGTGGGATTGCTCTATGGAGAAAGGGGAAAGAACCAGGTAGCAGATGTCATGGCAAAGGAAGCAAGGAAAAATTTACATGTCATGAACCAAGTTTGCTGGCTGCAATCAGCACCAGACTTTTGTAATAGTTATCTAGCTACTGACATTGCAAATATGGCTATTACTAGAAACGATTGTGATGTAATTTTTGGGCTATCCCAAGGGATGCCACAACACTTTATTCCTGCTACCTAATTTAAATTATCCCTTTTTCTTCAAAAAAAAAAAATGTAACTGAGGTCATATGTCAAATTGGAGACGAGGTAATTGCATTCTAAAGTCTAAAGTACAGCAGGTATGTCAGAAAAATACTAGCCATCATGTAGTATCATGTATTTATGCTGTATCAAGTTATAGACAGGATCACAAAATGCTAACACGCACATAAAAAAGACTGAAGTCTTCACAAGACAAAACAAGATAAACCGATGCCAGTAGATATATTTCAGAAGAGCCAAAACCAACCACTTCTCCACCATTATACAACGACAACTACACTTCAAACTTCATTTCAAATGCAAATAAATATATCACACTTGACATTGATTATTAAGGATGAACAAAATATGGATTCCTAGACAGCACTAACTGGAAATGCCAGTTAATTACCATAGCAAACATAGAAAAGACTACCAGTAATTCAATTGATAACAATATCAAATGATCAAGACTTCATACTGTCTCGATCAAGAACTAAGTCAATTTACTAATCATTGAAGAAAACAAGTACGCATTTTAATAGAATGTTACACTATAGTCTATATAAGTATTAAATATACCTATCATGACTATGCAAAATCCAAGCAGGAGGTGACCAGAGTGTGGTAGGAAAGTCAGGGTAGGAGGTAATCGATCGAACATTGTTATGATCATTGCTTTCTCCTAGCTGAAACACCCGAATCTCTTCTTCGGCTTTGATGTTTACACAAGACACCCAGCCGCGAAAACCATAAAAAGGGAACGCATCATCAGTATAGACAATGCAATCGCGGAGTTGACAGCCAGGGAATTCTCGAGCATCAACGAAGAACCCGTAAACTCTAGACAAAAACAAGACTCGATGAGTATCACCGAAACTCCAAACCCTATCCCATTTCCATGTAACAACCACCTCGTCGTTATAATCCATGAGTATCATTGACCCTGTGCTCATTTTCTTATTTATACATTCCACTCTAATGCCTTGCTTACGCACCAACTTGTAAACCATTAGCACTTCCTTGTCATCCCTCACAAACAAATACAATTCCTGATCAAATGACGATACAACCAATCGCTTTCGCCGTCCCCTAAATGAACCGTCACTCGAAACACCAGTATTAATCAGCGTTCTTGTAACAGTGACAGAGTAAATTGACAATTCATATAGCTTCCCTTCCCAATCAACCGCATAAACTGCCAACTTAAACCTAACAACATCATCAAAATCATCAACTCCTTCACAAGATACATTACCCAGTCTGATTTATTCCCCATTTCAAGAAAAGGGTATCCACCCAATTGACCATTACTCAAGATGAACAAAGAACAATCAGTAAAAGAAGGAAGAGACTGAGTAGGAATTACCAACACTTTATCAACATTAGCAAGAGCATAGAAGCAATCTTGGTCGGAGCGAGTTGCGATATGGAAAGACTCAGTGAGTTGAGAAGTGTGAAACAGAGATAAATCGAGATTGTTTGGGAGATTAGGGAAGGTTGTTCGGAGAAAAGGGTGGCAGAATTTGGGGTTACCGTGGATGATGTTGACGGCGGAGACCATCCAAGGGGTGGTGGAGGAGGGGTGGCGGAGGAGTAAGACGGAGGAGGAGAAGTAGAAATAGGGGCTGGAAGGGTAGTGAGAGAAGGGTAAGAGGGAGGAGATGGAGGTGTAGCGGCGCCAGTTTTTGCAAACTGATCGGAAATTGTGGTAAGAGGTTGCGTCGTGTTTGAGGTGTTCGGCGATTGGTCGGAGGAGTTCTGGAGGGAGTTCTGACCACTCTATTTTCCGACGATTGTTCTGCATTTTCTCTCTCTATTACCACTCACTATTGTCGGAGAAGTTCTGGAGGGAGTTCTTGACTTCTTGGTTTGGATTTGACCCTCCCACCCTTTTTATAATGTGGTCTTTCTAATTGAAATTCCTTATGGCTTTTTTCAAAATGATTAAACTCCCAAACTTGATTCTAGACTACGAGTATTTATAATACTCCCTCCATTTCGCGAATGTGGGAATCAAGCTCACTAGCTAGAGGTGGAAATTTCTTTACCTTTTCCACTTTCCTAAGGGACTTGCCACTAATCCGAGTTCGGGTTATTATTATTGATAAGTCGAGTTAGCAACTGAGAGTTTGATATATTACATCTGTATTATTTGTAACGATTAGACACTTTCTAAGTATAATATGTAAAATGGAGATAGTAATCAAATTATTACAAGTCATCATGTATTAGGCCAATGTCAAGTTGCAAAATATGATTAAGCCAATACCAAGTTGTGTTGGACTGTTGGGTTATAATTAGGTTAGGTGCCAAATTGAGTTTGAATTACACTCCCTCAGTGTTTTGAAAAATGTTTTTTTTTTTTTTTTTTTTGGGTACATAGTTTTAAAATGAATAGTTGAATGCATTAATCTATACTTTATTAGTATTTAAAAACTCTAACCATGATACACACATGTCTTCATCTTATGTTCACTTCTCCAATCCAATGTGCCAAGTGTTCACTATTTTAATTCAATGTGCCACATGTTCACTATTCCAATCAAATGTGTCACATGTTCAATATTCTCTTTTCAATTCATATATTCATTTATATTCATTTATTTATATATATATTCATATTAGTATTAAAAGGATTAAGAATTAAAAGTTAAAAATAAATAATATTAATACTACATTTTTTTAAAAAACCAATAATAATAACAATACATAATAATATTAATATTATTATTTTTTGATACTACATTTTTTTAAAACCAATAATAATAAAAATAATCATAATAATAATAATAAATAAAAATATTAATCTTGTCGCACTAAAGCACCTTCCATATTCCATATTACAAGCAATAATAATATGACCTTCCAGGCTTCCAACTGTTCAAGTTAGAATCATTTCCCTTTTTTATTTTTAAAATTTTTTATTTTGGTTTGAGACACATAATCAATTAATCATCTTCTACCTTTATTACCTTTTTATTACACATTAATGATTTCTAATATGGAGTATCTGCAAACCCACAACTCTTCCTCTTCATAATCCCCTAGCTACTGATCAATGTTCATCGGCAAATTAAATTGTACCCATAACTCTTCCTCTTCATCTCCCCTCTTCAATTCCCACAAATTAAAGTTCTTAAATCATGTTTTCGGTTACAAATTTTTCCCACAATTATAATAATGGTAATGATGATTTTTGGGTATTTATTCACTGATCTCTCAATGCAATATTAACTCTCTACAACATAGTACCTCTATCATCAAATCTATATGCAGAAATACCTTCACATTTGGTGAGTTTCTATCATCTTGTGGTTTTTTTTTTAAAATAATTATTCTTATTATTTTGATTTTGTTGATTTGTTGCAATTAACAAGATTTATAAATTGTTGTTTGATTTTGTAGAGAGCTAGATGCAAATTGAAGGTTGTTGCAAGAGGTAAATCTCTTTGGCTACTTTAATCTACTATTTGGTCTAAGCTTCAACATTTTTGGGGAATCAACATTGTGTTGTTGCATTAGCTTATCTTAATTTGATTTGTTTTTCCTTCTCTGTATGTTACTTTCATAATCTATATTCCCAATAGATGTCGGTTTCGGCATAATTTGATTGATAGTGAGTCATAATTAATACGATTCAGGTTATAGTTTATCATGAGTTGTCCAACAATGACCAACCAAAGTATCCTTTCAATCTAATTAAGTGTATAGCTGCAAAATTACGGCTTAACACCCACAATTAGTTGATGTAATATAAGATTGAAAAAAGAAAAACCCCACAAATTAAAGGAAAGGGACTAATTATTGAATTGAAAACATATGAAAAAATTATTAGACGAAAGTCAAGAACAATAAAAGGAGTACCTTGATGAAAGAGGGAGATTAGATTAAGGAATTGAAAGAGTTAGTCCATGATACTATGAATTCTCTTTTCTGAATCATTCTATTATTGAACTTTTGAGATTTTATTGCTTTTGCTATTTTATTTTCACTTTCTCCTCTGTGAAATAAGTATGTGATACTTTTATTAAGACATCTTCAATTAAGCAATATTGTACCCTACTCAGTAATTGTTGGTGATGTCAAAAGAAAAAAAAAAAAAAAAAATTGTTGGTGTGTGATGCATAATCATGGAAATGATATTTTTGAATTATTAAAGTTTCTTGGTTTAAAAAAGCCCCTTACTCATATCAATATTACTAATTCACAGGAAAAACGACAGCAGCCCAGAAATAGAACATAGTCAACAACAAAAATAGTAAAAAGAAAACAGAAATGCTGATGCTACACGACAAAGAATGACATCTCATTCTCATCTATCCCATGTAACCATAGTCACTTCAGACATATATTAAATAATAATTTGATCTACAATTTAATGTAATACAGAGTGTTAATTTTATTTCCCAATTTCAGTTAGATTAGCTTACACTAGAATTAATTTAAATCTAATTAGATTACCTACAAATGTGTTTTCATATGTAATCATGGACAAATTTTCCCTAAATTAGATGATGCACTCATAAACCAAGGGGTTTGTTAAAAATAGTTTGACAATAATTGACATGTTCATGCTCAAGAGTGGATTACTTTCATAATAATTATTAAATCCATACCCCCAAAACAACCAACTAATAACAAGCCTGTACATTGTACGGGCCTAAAGACTAGTTTACAATTGAAGTGGAGTAGGTTGATTTTTTTAATTTTTTTTTTAATAAAACTGAAATATAGTTAAGGGTCTATTCACATTTACTTAATTTCAGTTCAGTTCAACTCCTAATTTCCTTCTCTCATAAAATATTCATTTTAGCTCAATTTGTTCAGTTCCAATCAGTTCTGTTCAGCTCAGTTCAATAAATGTGAACAGGCCTTAAGTATAACTGTATAAAGTGTAGAGGAGAAAGAAAATGAAAGATACTAAAATACAATTATGAAGGAACCGCTAAAATGAAGAGGAAATTAATAAATTATTATTACTCCCTCCGTCCCCTTTTGATAGTCCCTTATGGGTAAATTTTAGTCCCAAAATGTTCACCTCATTTGCTTTTTCCAACGACCCTTAATATTAATTGTTTACCAAAGTAAATTTTGATTTCCCATATACTTTTGTTACTTTCTTTCTCTACTTTTTTGCATACCCAATGTCAATTTACTTTTTTAATGTACTTTTACTATTCTCATTTGTGTTTATAATTCCCGTGAAAAATGCCCATAAAGGACTATCAAAAGGGGACGGAGGGAGTATTAGTTTTTTAGTTATAGAAATGAAGTACAGAGTACTTATTAAATTACGCTTGAAAATGAAAAAGTTGAAAATACAAATGGAGTAGTTGTCTTTGCAGTTTCATACCAAAATCTCTATCAATTATATGAAACCAACTTTATTTTTTTATGCAACATAATATACACACGGTTTTATATGTGGCTGGTCATATGAAAAACGCATTGCACAGTATATGAAACTAAAAGTTATTTAAAGAAAACAATATTTAAAAAATCAAAATTCATAATAAATTGTAAACTTTTTTTTTTCTTTTTTGGAGGATAATAATGTAAACTGTTTGTTTACAAAGGGGTATGTTGGACTTTGATTAGTGATAATAAAATATACGAGTTCCATACTTTAGAATAGAGGTGGTTATTGGACAGGATAGTCCAATGATAATAGGGTCAGGGCCAAGTTTATAGGGCTTTTAATGGACAAGATCCTTATTGGGTAGGGTCCATATAGGGCCAACATGTTTTTCCAATTTAGTTGATAAAGGAAATACATAATGTAAAAATAATTATATAGATTAATTTGTATTCAATGTATTTAATAATGACTTTGTCCAATATTTATTTTAATTGATATTTTGTAGGCCTGCCCATTATCGACCCGCGACCCGCATTGACCCGACCTTATATAATGTGACCCTGACCCGCAACCGACCCGCAGCGACCCTGATCCGACCCACCCAATAACCAGGTCTATTTTAGAATAACAACACTTGGAACGGGAGGAGGTCCGGTCCAATAAGACCCTTCTCCTTAAAAGAAAAATAAAAAATAACAGCCATTTTACCCGGCACTTCTTTCTTCTTCCCTTCCATCTTCCTTCTACTCTCAATAGCCGTACCGTCGCCACAATTCATAACCAACATATCCCCCAAAAATTACCCAATTCGATAAAAATGATATTTGATACGAAAACCTGTCACCGATGCCGATGCCGATGCGGATGCCGAGAAGTAGATTGGTCGGAGCTTCCACCGGAAGTTTTAATGGAAGTCGGAAAACGCCTCCAAAGTCGAATTGATATCTGCAAATTCCGATCGGTATGTAAAAAATGGCGGTCTTCTTTACCCCTTCCCCAAAACCCTAATTTCTTAAACCCTTTATTACCTCTTCAACTTCAAATTCCTAAGGCAAACCCTCTCCCTGACACTAGAAAGTGTAACTACATCTTTAATCTGGTCGCAACTTCTGTTCTTCTTGTTCAACCTATTGATTTTGATCCTAATAGTTCAGATTCTAAATGTATGATTCTATCTGTAGAAGAAACAAAACCTGGTAAGTTCCGAACTTTGTACCCTGTTTCAAGAAAACCCGTCTCAGTTAAGGACAGTAGATTCTTAAATTCTATAAATTTAGCTGAGTTTCGTGTTTCCGAAATCGGAAAAGGGTATCTATTAAGGGTGTTAGATGGTCGCAATGAGATAGAGTATTGGGGCTATAAAGTTGTTTTGTGCTTGAATTATGATGAATTGTGTCCCTATAGTACTACTGACAATTGCACAGCTATAGTGCTCTATAAGGATGGAACTTTGATTGGTTTGAATTTGGGGAATGGAAGCTGGAGGTATGTGGGTCAAAGCTTAGTTTCGCCGTTTAGGGATGTATTATGGATGGGAGGGTTGATTTATGCGATTGATGATGGAGGATTTTTGTATGTTATTGATCATGTGACACTTGAAGTGATCGAGATTATTGTCGATCATCGTATACTTACAGTTTTTCAACCGATTAGGTTGGTGGGTTCATCTGATGAAGTCTATTTGGTTGTTGTTTCATGGAAAAAGACTTACAAGCTCAATCGGATGCTACGCAAATGGGTTGAGATTAAAACTCTAGAAAAGCAGATGGTAATTCTGGGTTTTGATGGTAGCTTTATGGTATCTACTGAAAGCCTTTTTGGGTGTAATGGTAATATCGTGATTTTCAACCATGGAATTTTTAATGCACTTTGCTTCGACAAGTCAGGGTGTAGAAAAGCAGACAGAGATCCTGGGATCCTTATGTACTCATATGGAAATGGTGCTGCTTTGTCTTATGAGGCTGTTTCTAATGCGTTGTGGCCACCTCTAGCATGGTTCCGGCAAGTTACATTTCCATCCAACAAGTAATTTGAAATCACAATTGAATTGTTTTGTTTATCTTTCAGTCGTTACCAATTGCTTTGAAAGTTTTTCCTCTTTAGATTTTCCATTGACCATCAAAACTCCTAGTTTATGTGAATGGTCTGATTCTTTCAAGATCTCCTTTTGTTCCTCTTCCTCTTTTTTGATGGTTGTAGTTGATTTCAGATGAGGTGGGGGTATGGGGTAGCTATTGGACAGGTGGTGTTGCTTGGGTGGTGGGGGGAGGTAGCGTGTGTTGACTAATGTTTGGTTTTGGGGTCCGATACTCCGATACGATGACTGGGCTGTGTGTTGCGGTAGTCAGTGTTGGTTAAGGTGTTTGAATATAGAAGAGTAGTGATTAGGATGATTCTGGGGATCTTTGTACAGGAAAGTGGGGGAAACAAAGGGGTAAAAAGAATGATTGTTATAACCTAATAAAAAAAATTAGGGAGTCAATGATTTTACCCTTACCTTTCATGAATCCCTTAAAACTCATGTACTATACTTCATAATTCATATGTTCTCTTGTGAATAGGAATTTACATAAGTTGTGCAATGGCTCCTAAAAGTAAAAGGAATTACACATTAGTGATTTTGCATTCAATTTGATTCTATAGTTCTAGGAGTCAATGTGCATTTACAGCAGAAATGCAAGAGTTTGTTTTGGTTTATTGTAATTTATAGTTACTGACAAGTCCAAGAATAATACTTTGTAGGATGGAAAGAATGGTCAATTGCTTAATGAAGTAGGTGTTATATTACATTCATGGTTTTTCTATTTGATTGTATAGAATTTTCCAGTCTATCGGTCTTGATGACTATATATATAATTTTATACCGTGCATCAAATCTGTTACCCTGCCAGATTTCAAAGTCCTTTTTTTGTCTTACTCTGTAATTCTTATCATGCAGACTTATCACTATACGTTTCTGTCAAAATTTATTTGCATTTTGTAATATGAGAACCTAAACTAGCCCAATTTAAAGCATTGTTTTCTTTAATGCAAAAGTGGGAGGGAGGATTTAACATTTGAACTTTTGCCCTGTTGTTTCTGAAGGGATGCTGCAAACAATCTGCAACAAGGTGGACATGACTATAGGGCTTTGAATAGTTGCAAGAAACAGAAGAAAGCAACTGCTTCACTGCAAGCTGACAATCAGTCACGGGAAGCAGAGGTATTGAACTAATGATTAGATTTTTCAATATCAACAATTATACTTGTCCTTCATTACTGCATGAACATTGCTTTAATGGCTCTTCATTCTCTTGATATATTTGAAGCAGAGTTGTGAAAGTATTGTTTCTAAAGTGACATTTGAAGGAGTGGATATTAAGTCCAATCTGGTGTCAACATTGCAAAAGATCTGGGCAAAACACGGAAATGTTGTTAAAGGGAGCAGTGTGCAAAGCAAGGACATGTTAAAAGGTGTCCTGAAATCATTAGCCAAGGCTGTTATAATACTTCAGACCAACTCTGGCAGGACCTTGTCCAAGTCACAATGTGATGATTTAAGCTCCATTCTGATGGAACTAAAACTACTCCAATTGAGAGTTGAATGGCTGGAGCCTTTTGTTGAGAAAGCTATAAAGCTTCATCAAAGCAAACCGATGGTTGATGCTCTTGAAGTTCTTGAACAGAACATAGCTAGGACCAAGGAAATGAAAATTAAATTCACCAAGGAGTTGGCTAACTTGAAGGAAGTGGAAAAAGAACTAGAAAAGGAGAAGACGCTAATATCCAAGAAAATTCCTATTATGGGACGAGTAGATCTTGACCAGTGCATTGGTGATGGACTGCTATAGGTTATAACATTAAATAATCATTTACGTTGATTAAGAAGACATTTTGCTCATTTGGAGGATGCTATCAGTGGATGCTTTTGTTTTGTAAGATGGAAGGTACGGTAGGTCTGAAAGGCACGTATATTGTCTTATGTATTGGTATTGACTTAGTCTTAAGCCTTTAGTATGCTTAAGAACTCCTTATGCGACAGTATAAATGTGGTTCCATATTTAGTTGTTCGCCTTTTCTTGGTATATGAGTATCTAATTAAGTGTTTGCTAGAAGCCTAGAACAATGCTGCTACTCAGGAGAACTCTTGACAAACAGCAGTTGTGCTTTGATGAGTGAATGATATATGGTGGTCTGCTAATTTGCTTTTTTAAAAACAGTGGTTGTATTTGGGTAATTTACCTTGCTGTCTATCATTGAACAATGACCTGTAATGAACAATCTTTAGCTTTCCGAGTTAAAATGAACCATTAAGGAGTTCTCTGCAGGCATTACAGGAACAGCTAAAAATGAAACAAAGGGGAGTGTTGTAGAGAATTATACTGAGGATTAGCTCAAGGAAGAAATCTTAAGTATAGGACAGAGCCTAGAGTTTGAAAACCACCAAAGAATTCTCCTTTCTTTATTGTTATCGATTGTTCTTATAAACTTCATATTACTAATACTTTGTGGTTATTCCCTAACTGCCCCTGCTAGAATAGCAGCAAAGCTTCAATTGATGAAACTGATCCGGGTGATCCAAGGTACTTTCTCTGCCTGGAGTTTTTGCATAAAACTATAGGAGGCGGAAGCTTGGTATCTGATATAGCCACTAGTGCCTCATGATAATAACATAACATTAGGATTTTGGGGGCGGGGGAGGAACTTTCTAAGAATTTTTTGCATATTGAGAACTAGTGATTCAACAATATAAAGAAATCAGAACAATCCCTCTCCAAGGCATTTATCTTGATCTATTGGTACGCATGCTGTTATGCTCTTGGAAACAATCTGCTTCTTATTTGAACTGAATCCTTGCTTCATTTTCGTCATCTCTAAGAGGAACTTTCGGTTCATCTCTTCAACCTTAGCTTTGGCCTTTTCAAGCTCCACCAAAGCAGCATCTAATGGCTTCCTTTTGTGCAATGCCAAAGCCTTCTCTACAAAGGGAACCAACCAATCCACTTTCACACACACTGATTGCAGATCGGACAGTGCTGAAGTCAAGTAATGAGCTTGATTGTCGGTCAATGTCTTTCCAGAGTTTGTTTGAAGAATTAGTATCAATTTTGCCAAAGAGGCCAATGTCGTTGCTATAAAGTCGCAACTACAAATTTTACTTTCTTTAAGAACATCTCCATGCTTCTTCCAAATCTTTTGCAAAATAGGGAGGTGTTCAGGATGGATATCTACACCTTGAAACTTTGGTGTTGAAGTCTCATTCACAACAGGCTGCAAGCAATAATAGCATGTAAACACTGCTGTCAGGTAAATGTTTCATGATCTCCCTGTGAAAATTCCATTGTACAGTTGTTGAAGTTACCTGAATCACACAAGGAATAACTGAATCCTTCTGAACTGCAGGATCCACTGATCTCTCTGCTTCTAAGGCTACAACATGAGATTATCCCCAACATTAAGTGCAAAACCCCAAAGAAACAAGCTTCATCGTCAATACATCAAATTAGGAACGATGTATGTTGGCAATCTTGGCATGAATACTAAAAATGCAGTACAATGGACATAACAAATGTGACCTTGAGTACCTGCAGAGTTAGGACTCTTAGGAGGAGGAATGACTGCAGCTTGTTCTCGATCAAGATGCATTTCCTCAACCACAGCATGCCTTCATAAAATCCAAGGTAAGTCTCAACTGACAACACTTATTTTAAAATCTTAATGGTAGTGTCATTTGGCCTGAAATCTCAACTGACAGTATTAGCCTTTCTGATTTCTAGATAATTTTCAGGCTTAAAATGTTTATCTAAGTGGTAGGAGACTAACATACTATACTAAAATTACCGTGATTCAAAGTGGTGCTAGAAATGTACTTGGCATAACAATTCGAAAGCAAAGAGCAAGCTAATACGGAGTACAAAGTATAATACTTTAGATTGCAGGAACCTCCTAATTTTTAAAGGTTAATGTTATCATGTCCTAAGCTGTTCAAACATACACCATAAGCCATGCTGTGATTCGGTAGTGAAGGGATACAATTCTTTGGCTTGTTTTGTGAAAAGGAACCGAAGATTAAATTAGTTGAGCTAAATTTTTTCCACCCTTCCCCTGAGCTGTAATCAGTAAGGAACCTACATATAGTATATAACTAAATTGATATGCTATCAGTGGTATATCCTCTAATTGGTTACCAATAAGAAGGTAGCAACTACAAAATTCAGGTTTTTATAAATTACAGTAATAAATTGACTGCTTCAAATATTATAACTTTACCTTTGATCAGAATGCAGTTGCAAGGGAGATGATGTTTGAGGTTGCAACACACTTGAAGGAGGTGACCGGAGTTTGACAGGAAAGGTTGTAAAGCTTGAAATCTTTTGAAATGTAGGGAGTTTAGGATGGACATCTATGCCTCGAAACTTCGGTGTTGAAACCTGGTTCACAGCAGGCTGCAAACAAGTAGATCAAGTTAATATTGTTGTCATGCACACGTTTCATGATATTCCTATGAAATGCCATAGTTTGATCAATTGTTGATATTACCTGAATCACACGAGGAACAACTGATTCTGTCTGAACTGTAGGATCCACTGTGTTTTCTGTTTCTAAAGCTACAAAACATGAGATTGTCCCCAACATTAAGTGCAAAACCTTACGGAAAATCATGACAGGAGGGAGGAATGTAGGCATAATTATAAAAAATGCAGTACAATTGAGATAAGAAAATTTGATCTCAAGTACCTGCTGAGTTTGGAGGAGGAATGTCTGCAGCTTGTTCTCGATCTAGTTGCATCTCTTCGATCTCAGAATGCCTTCAGAAAATTGATTAAAGATAAGTCTCTACTGATAACACTTATTTTAAAATCTTCTAATAGTAGGGTTATTTTGCCTGAAATTACTAGTGTCACACCATACATGTTCTTAATAACTCGTACTTATTGTGTGAATTAGAGATTGCACTTCAATGTGATAGAATATTGTCTCATAATGTACACCACCCACAAAATAAGTTGTATCTTATACTTCTAAGCATCATCTTAGTTGATTGATTCGAATATTCAATGCAGTGTAGCTCAAGATAGGATCGAAAAAAATGTAAATCAGTATGTGTACAGCAATATCCACACTAGAATTCAGACTCAACCGATAATTACTGCTCATTTGGTCAATATTAGGCATTGAAAATGATCTGAACCTCCAATTCCCCTGAATTTCCAGTTATTCTGATTCCTAGTTGAAGTTCAGGCTGAAATGCTCATTTAAGTTGCAGAATAGTATTGTAGAATTCATATGTTATCAGTGGTATATATATTACTCAATTATCAATCAATAAGAAAGTAGCAGTTTCAAATTTCAGGGGATTTACAGTAATAAATTACAGTAATGAATTGACTGCTTCAACTATTATAATTTTACCTCTGATCAGAATGCAGTTGCAAGGGAGCTGATGTTCGAGGCTGCAACACCCAAGAAGGAGGTGACCAGAGTTTGACAGGAAAATTCGGGTAGCTTGAAATTGGTCGAAAAGTATTCTGATCATCACGCGTTCCTAGCTGAAAAACCATAATCTCTTCTTCGACTTTAACATCCACACCAGACACCCAACCACGGAACGAATAAATTGGAAATGCATTATCAGAGAAGACAATACAGTTGCGAAGCAGACAGTCAGAGAAATATCTAGCAGGAACAAAGAAACCATACACACTCGACATAAACAACACTTGATTTTTGTCCTCGAAACTTTGAACCATAACCCAATTCCAAATTTTTCCATGTTTAGACAGCTTAAATACTTTTAACATATCTTTCTGATACCTCACAAATAAGTACAGTCTCTGATCTAATGACGATCCTACCAATCGCTTTCGCCATCCTTTGTAAGCACCTGCATCAGAAACTGCTGCAGACACCAGAGTTTTCTGAACAGCAATTTTATGGCTGAATAACTGATATAGCTTCCCTTCCCAATCAACAGCATAAATTACTCCTTTAAAGGTTACAATGTCATCAAAATCATCCACTTCTCGATACGACACGTCAACCCATTCCGGCTTATCATCCTCAGCCTCGAAAGACGGGTATCCACCCAATCTCCCATTATGCAGGACTAACAGTAAGCAGTCATTGATTCGAGGGATAGGCCGTGTTGAGAAAACCACCACTTTATCTACACCCGCAATAGCCGAGGAGAGGCTAATGTCACTAGAAGACGCAATGTGGTAAGACTCGGTGAGAACCGAGGGGTTAAATTGAGTTACATCAAAATTATTAAGGAGATTTAAATGAGGAGTTTGAGAAAAAGGGTGACAGTATTGGATGTTTCCTTTAGTGATCTCGACGACACTGACCATCCACGGGGTGTCAAATTGGGAACCGGAACTGGAACCTGATAAACCCGAGGGAGGGCGAAGAAGTAAGATAGAGGAGGTAAAAAGATTGTAAGAGAGTGTAGAGTAGTCACAAAAGGGTAAAAGAACGGAAATAGAGGTAGAGCGTTGCCAATTCTTGCAAACAGCTCGGAAGTTGCGGAGATCATTGGGGTTTTTTTTCAAGGATTTGGCTATTGATCTGAGGAGTTCTAGTGGGAGTTCAGACCAGCTTATTGATCTTGGACGATTATTGTTTTGCATTGTTTCTTATTTTGAAATTTGAAAATGTTACAATTAAGATTTGTAATCTTTTTTAGTGGGAATGGTAAAATAAGTCATTGGTATTGGCAATTTTGATTTATTGCTGTCTTATCTTTGATTTCTCTGTTTTTCTTGCCTCCTTTTCTTTGGAATTGGTGCTTTTCTATTCCTATACTCTACTCGAGATTTCAGTAGGACTGTACAATAGAGTTATAGAGTAGGTTCTTTTTATTTTAAAATTACTTGTTATGAACAGAATTTTTGATTTTTTTTTACTGTATATGCATACGTGATGGTTGTTGTTGACTTCTTGCAAAGGTGTAACACTTTTTACTACTGTAGTAAATTTTTTGAGGTCCATTCTTGAATTGGCTCCATAAGATTATAAGAATTATAACCATGAAATTAAATAAAGACTAAAGAACTAAAGAGCAGCTTTGCAAATTGTTTAGCTCTCCATGTTCTCCTTGAACAAGTTGGCTAGACTCTTATCAAAATTGCAAGTTAAGGCCATATTTTCTCCATTTTTCTTTTTACTAATTAAAATTATTTTTATCAATTAAAACTTATTTTTGCACTTTATTCAAAAAAAAAAAAAAAAAAAAAATTAAAACTTATTTTTGCTAAATTTTAATTATTTAATCTGAATTGAAATTATTATTAATGATTGGAATCTACTTATTTTCCATTGTTCACCCACTAATAGGAAACGTGAGCTGGGGTTAGAGTTTAGATCGTCGTGAGACAGGTTAGTTTCACCCTATTGATGACAATGTCACAATGATAATTCAACATAGTACGAGAGAAACCGTAGATTTACACAATTGGTCATCACGCTTGGTTGAAAAGCCAATGGCGTGAAGCAGTCAAAATCCAGGCCAGAAGCGACGCATGCGCTCGCCGCCCGATTTCCGTCTTACATCAGGGGTTTCGACCCACAAGGGCACGTGTCGAAGGCTAAGCTTGCGCGGTGGATGCGTCGTGAGAGCTACCTTGAAGTACAATTTCTAACGAGCGGCGGGTTGAATCCTTTGCAGACGACTTAAATACACGGCGGGGTATTGTAACTGGCAGAGTGTCTTGCTGCCATGATCCACTGAGATTCATCCCTATGTCGCTTCGATTAGTCCCTTTCCCTATCCCCTAAAAACACAAAATTTTTTAAAAACGAGGTTAGTGATGCATCTCGTATGCTAAAAAATGCAAAGTACGGGATTAAGACAAGTCACAAAGCCTAAGTGTTGGGAGTTTGGATGGTATATGGGGTCGTGCGTGATGTGCACAAGACATGAAGACATACTTGGTTCCGGGCACTAGTTACGACTCCCAAGGCCCTTAAGACATGATGATTAGGATGAATGAGATAGTTTCGGGCACTATGTATGACTCTCAAGGCCTTTTGGGAACCCATGGAATTGTACTTAGATGCATAATCTCGCTAGGTGAAAAAATGATATACGAAAGCCAAATATGAAGGCATAATACATGAGATAGAGCAATTTAGGAGGTGTCCAGACCCGGTGTTGGAAATTCACGGAACAATACGGGATGCATCAAGGGGCTATATAATATTGTTTCGACCCATATATAACCATTATTCGGCTATATAAAGGCCCCATAAAACTTATAGCCAATACAAGAGGCGTGTACAAAAATAGTTAATTTAGATGATTAAAGGCAAATTAGATGGTTCCACCGACCAATATGGACCCCCGGAGGATATTAGGGTCCATGGTAATAATCTCGAAAAATTTTATTTTCGGCCCAAAAAAAGTCAAAAATTGTCAAAATTGTAGGCTATTATCCACATTTTTTGAGGAATTTTGGAGGTTTTGGGACCCAGTATCGGGAAGTCTTTAGATGCTAGGGGATACATCTTGGGGAGATGTAATGACGTTTGGAACCATATATAACCATTATATGTTGTCATAAATGTCTGTGGTGTAGCTTGATTTTATTTAATTAGTGCAAGTTGTATTCGGGTAAATTGACAGTTTAAAGGCATATTGGATGGTTTTATCCACCAAAATGGACTCCCGGAGGGAGTTAGAGACCATGGTAAACATCTCGGCAATTTTTATTTCCAGGCGAAAAAAGGTCAAAAAATTCAAAAATTGAAGGCTATTATCCACACTTTTTGAGGAATTTTGGAAGTTACAGAGCCCCGGTGGCGAAAAGTGTTGAGATTCCAGGAGATACATCTTAGGGTCATCTAATGACGTTTGGAACCATATGTAATCATTATATGTTGTCATAAATGTCCGTGGTATAGCTTGATTTTATTTAATTAGTGCAAGTTGTAATCGGGTAAATTAACTGTTTAAAGGCATATTGAATGGTTGTATCCACCCAAATGGGCTCTCGGAGGGCTTTAGGGACCATGGTAAACATCTCGACAATTTTTATTTTCGGGCGAAAAAAGGTCAAAAAATTCCAAAATTGAAGCCTATTATCCAAGCTTTTAGAAAAATTTTAGACGTTACGGGGCCCGGTGGCGAAAAGTGTTGAGATCCCAGGGGATACATATTAGGGTCATATAATGACTTTTGGAACCATATATGACCATTATATGTTTTCATAAATGTCCACGGTGTAGCTTGATTTTATTTAATTAGTGCAAATTGTAATCGGGTAAATTGACTGTTTAAAGGCATATTGGATGGTTTTATCCACCCAAATGGGCTTCCGAAGGGTATTAGACATCATATCAAACATCTCGGCAATTTTTATTTCTGGCCGAAAAAGGTCAAAAAATTCCAAAAGTGAAGCCTATTATCATGCTTTTTGAGAAATTTTGGAAGTTACGGGGCCCGGTGGCGAAAAGTGTTGAGATCCCAGGGGACACATCTTAGGGCAATATAATGACGTTTGGAACCATATATGATCATTACAGATTGTCATAAATGTCTGTGGTGTAACTTGATTTTATTTAATTAGTGCAAGTTGTAATCGGGGAAATTGATTGTTTAAAGGCATATATGATGGTTTTATCCACCCAAATGGGCTCCCGAACGCTGTTAGGGACCATGGTAAACATCTCAGCAATTTTTTCCGAGCGATAAAAGGTCAAAAAAATTCCAAAATTGAAGCCTATTATCCACGCTTTTTGAGAAATTTTGGAAGTTACGGGGCCCGGTAGCGAAAAGTGTTGAGATACCAGGGGATAAGTCTTAGCGTCATATAATGACGTGTGGAACCATATATGACCATTATATGTTGTCATAAATGTCCGTGGTGTAGCTTGATTATATTTAATTAGTACAACTTGTAATCGGGTAAATTGAACGTTTAAAGGCATATTGGATGGCTTTATCCACCCAAATGGGTTCCCGAAGGCTATTAGGCACCATGGTAAACATCTCGACAATTATTATTTTCGGGCGAAAAAGCAAAAAATTCCAAAATTCAAGCCTATTATCCACGCTTTTTGCGGAATTTTGGAATTTACGGGGCCTAGTGGCGAAAAGTGTTGAGATCCTTGGAGATACATCTTCGGGTCATATAATGGCGTTTAGAACCATATATTACCATTATATGTTGTCATAAATGTCCGTGATGTAGCTTGATTCAATTTAATTAGTGCAAGTTGTAATCGGGTACATTGACTGTTTAAAGGCATATAGGATGGTTTTATCCACCCAAATGGGCACCTGAAGGGTATTAGGGATCATGGTAAATATTTCGACAATTGTTATTTCCAGGACAAAAAAGTTCAAAAAATTTCAAAATTGAAGCCTATTATCCACGTTTTTTGAGAAATTTTGGAAATTATGGGGCTCGGAGCGAAAAGTGCCGATATCCCAGCGGATACATCTTAGGGTCATATAATGACGTTTGGAACCATATATGACCATTTAATTTTTTCATAAATGTCCGTGGTGTAGCTTGATTTTATTTAATTAATGCAAGTAGTAATCGGGTAAATTGACTGTTTAAAGGCATATTGGATGTTTTTATCCACCCAGATGGGCTTCTGAAGGGTATTACGGACCATGGTACACCTCGGCAATTTTTATTTCCGGTCGAAAAAAGGTCAAAAATTCCGAAATTGAATAATCCACGCTTTTTGAGAAATTTTGGGAGTTACGGGGCACGGTGGCGAAAAGTGTTCGAAATCCCAAGGGATACATCTTAGGGTCATATAATGACGTTTGGAACCATACATGATCATTACATGTTGTCATAAATGTCCGTGGTGTAACTTGATTTTATTTAATTAGTGCAATTGTAATCGGGTAAATTGACTGTTTGAAGGCATATATGATGGTTTTATCCACCCAAATGGGCTCTCGGAGGGCTTTAGGGACCATGGTAAATATTTCGGCAATTTTTATTTCAGGGCGAAAAAAGGTCAAAAAATTCCAAAATTGAAGCCTATTATCCACGCTTTTTGAGAAATTTTGGAAGTTACAGGGCTCGAGGCGAAAAGTGTCGAGATCCCAGGGGATACATCTAAGGGTCATATAATGAAGTTTGGAACCATATATGACCATTATATTTTTTTTTTTAAATGTCCGTCGTGTAGTTTGATATTATTTAATCAGTGCAAGTTGCAATCGGGTAAATTGACTGTTTAAAGGCATATTGGATGGTTTTATCCACCCAAATGGGCTTTCGAAGGGTATTAGAGACCATGGTAAACATCTCGGCAATTTTTATTTTCGGGCGAAAAGAAGGTCAAAAAATTCCAAAATTGAAGCCTATTATCCATGCTTTTTGAGAAATTTTGGAAGTTACAGGGCCCGGTGGCGAAAAGTGTTGAGATCTCAGGGGATACATCTTAGGGCAATATAATGACATTTGGAACCATATATGACTATTATATGATGTCATAAATGTCCGTGGTGTAGCTTGAGTTTATTTAATTAATGCAAGTAGTAATCGGGTAAATTGACTGTTTAAAGGCATATTGGATGTTTTTATCCACCCAGATGAGCTCTCGGAGGTATTAGGGATCATGATAAACATCTCGGCAATTTTTATTTCTGGGCGAAAATAGGTCAAAAAGTTCCAAAATTAAAGGCTATTATCCACTTTTTTTGAGGAATTTTGGAAGTTACGGGGCCCGGTGGCGAAAAGTGTTGAGATCCGAGGGGTATACATCTCAAGGTCATATAATGACGTTTATTGGAAACATATATGACCATTACATGTTGTGATAAATGTCTGTGGTGTAGCGTGATTTTATTTAATTAGTGCAAGTTGTTATCGGGTAAATTGATTGTTTCATGGCATATTGTATGGTTTTATCCACCCAAATGAGCTCCCGGAGGATATTAGGGACCATGGTAAACATCTCGGCAATTTTTATTTCAGGCGAAAAAAGGTCAAAAAATTCCAAAATTGAAGGCTGTTATCCACCCTTTTTGAGGAATTTTGGAAGTTACGGGGCTCGGTGGCGAAAAGTGTTGAGATTTTAGGGATTATATCTCAGGGTCATATAATGACGTTTGGAACTATATATGACCATTACATGTTGTCATAAATGTCCGTGGTGTAGCTTGATTTTATTTAATTAGTGCAGGGTTTAATCGGTCAAATTGACTGTTTAAAGGCATATTGGATACTTTCAAGGTGTAACCGTGTAAGTAACGAATATAGTGCAAAAAAAAAAATAAAGTATGGATCAAATAGTGCAAAAAAAATAGTGCAAATTGAACCTTTGCTGGACACGAACATAAGTTGCTGTACCATGACTACCATCATGGCAACCATAACTATTAGTAACAATTAGGGCAAAATATATTAAATTAAATTAAAATTATAGGCTTTAAAATTACACATAGCAAAGCAATGGCAAGGAATAAATGTTTGAAGCAAAACATGCATGCAAGTGGAAAATACAATGGAATTGTGGAATCACCAACAAGATCTGATGATGAAACAAACTAAATTCAAGCAAATTCATCTCCAAACATTTAACTACTCCATACTTCATAGAACTAGCAGAAATATCATTACATTTAGCAGGAGCAAAAATTAAACCTCTTAAACAAAAGTATGCAAGAGCAGCAGAACACATGAAATGCCTTCAGTTCTGCTGTTCTTTGTCTGCTACTCGACTCCAAAAATTGATATATGAATATCTGAAAGTATCATTTACAAAGTCAGAAATCAGCATAAATCTTTGCCTAGGCATTGTTCCTGCTCTATTGGCCCAAACACAGATATGCTATCAAAAACAATCTTTTTATCCCTTTCAAGCACTTGCTTCACTTCAGCAATCTTTTCAAGAAAATTATGTTCAATAGCGTTGGCCACGACTGTAACCTTGTTAATCTCCATAAGAACAGCCTCCAATTGCATTCTTTTACGCAATGCCAAAGCCTTCTCTACAAACGGAACCAACCAATCTATTTTCAGGTGCATCAGTTGAAGATCAGATAAGGTGGAACCCAGATAATGAGCATGATCCTCAGACAAAGTCTTTCCAGAGTTAGATTTGAGTATTATTACCATCTTTGCTAAAGACTCCAATGCTGTTGCTTTAGTATCGCAACTACGTATTGCACTCCCTTCAACAACATCCCCATGCTTCACCCAAATCTTTTCTAGAACAGGCAGAAAGTCAGACCGGACTTCTATGCCAGAGAGCTTCAACATTGAAGCATACTCCCAAGAATGCTGCACCAAAATTGTCATAGCTTAAGTGTCATGAATAGTGATGCAAGAAAGTTTACCACAGGCAACATAACATCTTAATTTCTAATCATACCTGCATTTTAGGAGCCTTAGAACCTGACAAAGCATTATTCTCTGGAGTCTCTGGTTCCAAAGCTAAGGAGGAAAATATTGCCCCAACAAAAATAAGTAAAAAAATATAAAACTACTTGTATTATTTAAATATGTATATCCTAATCGGAAGTAAGCTTTATCATGAATTCACAATGTCGAACAATAGATAACCTTTTTCATGTCTGTGTACTGTATCAGAAACAATTCGCTCCTCAAATGTAGAACTGCTAAGGAAATCAGGGGATTGGTTAACCGGAATCTGTTCCTCAACTTCATTTTTTACAATGGGAAATGCTATCTCAGGCCTGGTAGGAGAAGCTAGGCTACGGATATCCACTTGTTCATGTTCATCCTTCTTAGAATCCCTTGAAAACAATAGAAAATAAATCCAAGTGTCAACAATAATCCATTAGACCCCTCTACAAACTTTGGAATTGGCCAAATCATTAACCAAGTTGTCCAATATATTGATAGATTTATTGCAATACTAGAAAGTATGAATTGGTGTCATTTAATTAGTATAGGAGATGGTACTAACTAAATCCATCTCTGGTGACAACATCCTAAGGATTTTGCCGGAAATATCTAACCTATCTTCCATCGTCAAGACAACGAAAATTCTTGATAAAACTACCTTAGGTTTTAAATAATCCATTTTTAGAGATTCATGACCACTCTTCAATTTTTATAAACAAAAGTCTAAGCTGAGAGGATTAAGTTCATTACAACATCAATGACTCATAAGTTTCAAGCTACAAGTTGCATGCTATAGCGGAACAGCTTTCAAATTGATGAGTGATTATCAACTACCAAGAATCAACCTATGTTAAAAGCAACAAGGCGCGAACAAGCAATATAATAAAAGGACTAATTCAAGCCAAAAGACAGGGGTACCTGCCGGGTGTAGACGTATCTGGGGGAAGCCATGTTGGAGGTGGCCACAACATACAAGATATAGCCTCAAAGTTTGTCTTATGTATCTTTTTTACCACATCTTCTAAACAAGAAATGTAAATCCCAAAATTATCCGTCAACTCTACCCACTTGGATCGTAACGAGTTCAAACTTGAGCTCGAAACAATAAAATTCCCTTTATGCCATAAAACATTTTCAATCGAGAGGAGAAAGCAGCAATCAATACCCAAAAACATGATTCTATCTCCTAGAGTTTGCACAGCCTCCCATTTTTGTAGCACTAAATTCAACTTGTAAACCTTTAAGTCATCTTTAACAACTAACAAGAGTTCTTGACAAGATTCAACCAATTGAATCGCGCAGTTAGGAGCACAAACGAAGCAATCAACGACAGTATCAGTCACCTTGAATGTCAAATGATCAACAACATACAATTTTCCACCCCCAGCAACTGCATAAAATGTTCCCTTAAAGCATATTATATCCTTAAACCATAAAAATGAATTTATCCTTTCAAATTGCCAATTCCCACCATTTAATCTTAAACCAAACAAATTCCCTAAAGAGTATAAAACTACAGCAGTGAAATCAGTAGCAGTAGCATAAAATTGTTGAGCAGAATCTGAGTAAACAACAACTTTACAATCAGAAATTGACCCACTATCAGACCTAAAACAATATCCTTTACCAATCTCCGACACTCGAAAATCGGAAAGATTTAGGGTTTTAGGTAAATTCTTCGGAAAATTTGAAATGGGGTCCCTCGAAATTGGATAAAGAAGACGAATTTTACCAGGTTGCCTTTCTTCAACAGTTAAAATCCAACCTTTGGAATCATTATCAAGCTGACAATCAAGGCGTTTAACAAAAAACACAGAAATTGGAACAAGATCAATGTTATCGTAACCTTGCTTATTGAATGGAAGAGAAATTGGATTAGGGATTTGGCGAGGAAAAAAAGGGGTTAAGAAACTAGGGTTTCTGGGTAGAGGTAAAGAAGCACGCCAATTTTTGCATACTGATCGGAATCTGCTGATGTCAAGTCGGCTTTCAAGGCGATTTCCGATTCTCAATAATGTTTCCGGCGGAAGATCCGACCATCTTGTTGCAATTTTCCGGCGAACTCTGGTTTTTGCTCCTCTGTCCTCTTTTTTCATTTTCTTAGTCTCAAAATTTGGAGGGTTAGTTTTTGAATTTTGGTGAGGAAAAAGAGAAAAATTATGTCAATAACATTAGCCCAATTGAGTTTACTTTGATCGGGTGATATGGTTCCACGGGTCATGGGTCAGGTCGTCTAGGTTATACACTTAGACAAGATCGGATGGTCTAATTGACCTCGATTGACATAGCTCAATGGTTGAACTCTCGTATCACTTATCTTATTACCTTATACTAGATGAATTGTCAAGTTAATTCAAGTGATTTGTCGTCCAACCCTAAATTCAGGTCGTCTCAACTAGCTTAGAGCTAATCAAAGAAAAAAAAAATATATTTAAAATCAACTTAAGTTTGTCCAGAGCTAAACATACTTGTATGAGTATAAAGTTAATAACTCATCGTTCCATCCACTTGACCAGGAATGACTTAACTTAATGCAAGATATTATAATGTCAAAGATACTACATTTTTCAATTGAGGAATGGAATGTATTTCACAATATTAAACAATAATTTTAAACAACATTCCAAAGCGACGCATAATAAACTCATTTCACTCCTATTGCGATGGAATGGGCATGAATATGAACTTTAAGAAATATTTAATGTTTGAAAACTTAGGTGTTTGAAAAAAATTGTGGCTATCTAAAACTACTCTTTTTTTTTATTTATTTATTTTTTATTTTTTTTACAGGGCTATCTAAAACTTTGACTAATCTAAAACGACATTACTAACACAATTTAATAAATCAAAGTTTAAGTTAGGTTGACTTTAAATCAATGTGTCCTACTTTTTTTTATTTTTTTTTATTATTACAGTAAGATACAAGGGTGCCCCTCCTATCATCCGAGGGGTAGAGGTGAGGATTGAACCTTGATCACACTAGGGGAGTGGAGATACTAACCAATATCATCCCTCCACTCTTTGATCCTCATTTTTTTTTAAAGGAGATTAAAGAGTGCAAATTGACCAAATTTATTAAAACTTGTTTCCTACCTATAATTAAACAAAAAATGTTTCTTACAAAAATACACTGAATGTTCAAAATGTAGTTATACAATCAATATATACCTATACTAAAGGCGAAACTAGAAATGACACTTGTCATAAAGTGGTTAAAAATTTTCCCTCCAAAAGGTTTTTTTTTTTTTTTTTTTTTTTTAGCTTCTTAGAGAAGTATTTAATTTAATACTTACTTTTTTATTTGGCAAGTATATTCATTTTTACACATTCAACAAAGATTTATATATTTAATTATTTTATGATGGGAACAGAGTCATATAATACAATAATGTAATATTATCTACGAAGTATAACTTTGTAATGTAATCCATAATGGTTATTTTTATTAGTCGTGCACTCGTGCATGCATTTCTTCCTCTGTTTTCTTTAAAGATTCAAAAACATTGTAATTACAAAACTTTCATCCTATTTTGCAATTTGATATTATTTTTTATAGTAAAATAATTGTATTAAACTAATGATAAATATTGAAATTACCGTGCATGGCACGGGATTTAACCTAGTAATTTTATAGGAGTGAATTGTTTTGTAATACTAGGCACTAGTGGTTGTGACTGGGAAATAGGACTTCTAAGTCTTAACATTCATAATTGTTGACTTGTTGTGGACTTGTGGTTGATTCACCCTTGACTGGTTGGGCAAAGCAGCGCAAGCCTTAAGTAAGGAAAGTAATGGCCCATTAAAAATTTATGTGTCCCTAAAAATCCAATAGCTAATTGATTTATAAATGATAGGGAGTTAGAAAGATTGGTATATTTTGTTGACTCATAGTCCAAAATTGTTGTAGATTTCTAGTAACGAGTCAAGAAATCCAAAGCTAGCCTCCTTAATTATGAAAAATGTGAATGATCGTTGGAGCTAATCTTGATCAACTTTAGGGTGGCTTCGTGAGGCGGTGAGGGTGTGAGGCTAGGCCCCAACACTACTCAAACAAGTAAACTACACCATAAGGCAGAAGCATTATTTATTGCAGTTGGCAGTGACTGAAGCAGTCATTCCATTTTTCCTTATCGTGTTTGCACTGAATAAAAAATATCTATAACATAACTTGCACCAAAGCCCCCATTAATTTGGACCAATGCAACAGGAATAAGCACTCTTTGGCGTTAATCGAAATTCAGGGCTACATAAAAGTTTAATTAATTCACCATGAGCAAATGGATTAAAAACCCAACAGTTTAACAACTGTACAGAAGCATCACCGCAGCTGCTTCTACTACATGTCTACAAAATATCACATGCATCATATGGAATTACAATCCACAAAGCAATTAGCAGTAATCAGCACAGTCCCTCCCCAAGGCATTCCTCTGGGTCTATTGGCCCAGATATCGGCATGCTATCAGAAACAAGCTTTATGTTCTCATCGAGTTCTTGCTCTACTTCAGAAATATGTTCAAAAAACTTAAGCTTCATCTCTTCAACCCGGGCTTTGGCCTTGCTGAGCTCTAACATAATGGTCTCCAAATGCTTTTGCTTTTGTAGTAATAAAGCCTTTTCAACAAAGGGAACCAACCAATCCACTTTTAGTTGCATGAATTGCAAATCAGACATGGTTGAAGCCAGATAATTAGCTTGGTCGTCAGTTAAAGATCCCATGTTGTTAGTTTGGAGAATTACAATCATTTTTGCCAGAGATTCCAATGCTGCTGCTTTAATGTCACAACTTCGTATTGTACTCCCTTCAACATCCTCATACTTCTCCCAAACCCTTTGCAATATAGGCAGGAGATCAGGCTGGATATCTACACCTTGAAACTTCACCATTGTAGCCACTTTTTCACAAGGCTGCACAAAACTATGTCAATCACCATGCCCATGGAGTAAGGAGATCATAGTAATCAAGCAGAAATGCAAACAAACATCCAATTTACCTGAGCTACAGAATCCTCAGAAATTTTCAGAATAACAGCATCCCCAGGGTTCTCTGGTTCCAAATTTAGGCAAAAGCAGTTACTTAAAAGCACATCATATGTACATACAGCACATAATCATGTAAATAAACAAAAGATGAAAGGTCAACTAGTCAATAGACATAAATCAATTAGGGATCAAGTTTCAGAAAAGATATAAAATAAACTAATAAACAAAGGTATCATGAACCATCTTTTCCAAGTCGAGCTGTGACTGGATGGATTAGGAGGGATTACCATGGATACAGATCTCACACCAATATAAGGGTGGCCAAGAGGCAAAATCACTGCAGCTTAATCTTTGGATGCAAAATGTACTTACCCACAGCAGGCTCGGAGGGATCAAGGGATGATATCACCACAGGTTGCTGAATAGATATTGAACCCACATCACAATTACAGGGGTTTAAGGGTGAAACTACAACAGCTTGCTCCCAAGCTTCCAAAATTTTAAAGGAAATCGATGCTTCCTTGGCTCTATGAGAACAATGTTGGATGGAAACATATGGCTGCACCTCTACATCCTCAGAATCCCTTTTAAACCCAACAGCATAAGTTAAGAAGTGATATCACTCTTCAATTCATTTTAACCATAATTTGAAACTAGCTCAACCAATGAACAAAAATTACCTTGGTTCATGCAATCTAATAATAAAGAGCTAGGTGATCTATTAAGAACTCGTCTGAATTTTATCTGAAGCAAATACGGTCATAATGAACACATTAAAACAACACTGGAAATTAATTGATGTTCCAAAAGAACTATATAACCCTCTAACTGTGATGTATTAGTAAAATGAGGCCCTGATATCCAGTAATTCAGAGTAAATTCTAGCAAATGTCTCCAATGGTTTAATTTAGCTAGCTATCGTACAAAGAGATGGCTTATTGGATAAGCCAGTTTTGGTAGCAACTAGCAACACAAGTTACTCATAGTCAATATATATCTTATACAAAACTATCACAAGCAGTAGTTGATTGTTACAATAAGAGACCACACAGTCCTATACACAAAATATGAATAGACGATATATATCTTATACAAAACTATCACAAGCAGTAGTTGATTTTTACAATAAGAGACCACACAGTGCTCCTATACACAAAATATGAATAGAAATATAATATAACACTTCAAGTTAATTTGTAGAGAAGACTTGCATGTTTCAGTATACAGATATCAATGAATTTATTCTACACTTTGATTGCAGTTTTCCTAAATTTTTACATTGATAAAGTTGTTAGTCTTATTACTCTTCAAGGCAGGGAATACTTAGGTAATGGCATGCGTCTATTCAATTCCTACTTAGCTTATGTGTTCAGGCCTGAGAGAATAGTCCTTCGGTAATGGCACAAATCTCTTTGTTTGCAAATATTGCCAGCTTATTAGAAAGTATAAGCATTAAAAAAGTTGGAAGTTGTTCACTTTATCTCAACAATAAAAAGACATTAAATACGTTTCCCCCCTCATATATCATTCCTCGTACAAGTAGCTCCTAAATTCCATTAGTTCACAAATATTAATAGCCTCAACTACTCAGATTTGATTAATAATCAGGAGGGAATAGGGAGTTGTGCAAAAACTAGGCAAAAAAATTCTACAGCAGAAGAATTGGGATTCCAAATTTCATATTTTAGGCTAGCTATACCAAATATTGCTCTATATCTACCTTCAGTGCTAATGATAAATTTATTTTTTGTATATCTATATATATACAGAAAGTCGTAGTACATGACTAATTGTGTAAATGGAGCAATGGAGAGTAAAAATTACCAGGCATAGAACCATGTTGGGGGAGGCCACAACAAACGAGTTATGGACTGGTAAGACAATTTGGATGCTTTAAGTTGTGAATCATTTTTACCACCATGATCTAAGCAGAAAATGTAAATCCAATGATTTTCAGTCATTACTATATACTCAGCTGATCTGAAGAAAAATACAGAGCTGAACACAACAAAATCCCCTTTAGACTGGAAAATATCTTGAGTGGACACAAGAAAGCATAAATCAGTATCCAGAAACATAATCTTATCTCCCAGAGTTTCCACTGCCTCCCATTTGTGTTGAATATCATTGAACTTATAAACTCTAGATTTATTTTTGACAACTAAAAGGAGTCCTTGACATGATTCCACCAACTGAATAGCGCAGAAATCTTCACAAATCAGATCAGCAACAATATCAGTCAACTTCAATGACACATGATCTATGGCACATAGTTTCCCCCCACCACCAACAGCATAAAAACTTCCCTTAAAGCATATAACATCTTTACACCAGGAACCTTCAGATTCCCTTACTATTTCACGCACTTCTTCCAAAATATTATTTCTGATACTCAAAGCAACCAAAAATCCACCAGAGTACAGAACTAAAGCTGTGAAATCCTCGAAGTTAGGTGAAATGGGAGCAGAATTTGGGCACAAAACAACTTTGCGTTCATATGTGGAGCCACTACAAGCACAAAATCGATACCCTCTACTAATTTCAGAGACCCGAAATTTCAAAAGATTAAGAGATTTACAGAAATTCGGAGACAAATTTAAGATGGAATCCCCTGAAAGAGGATACAGAAGTAGGAGCTTACCAGGTTGCCTTTCTTCCACTTTCAAAATCCAACCATTTAGATTAGAGTTCAACTCAAGGGGTTGCACAAGAATTACTGAAACTGCTACCAGATGGAGACTCTTTTCGTTGAAGGGGAGTAGCTTAGCATCAAAGATGGGGATTTTTTGAGGCAAGAAATTGATCAAAAGGTTAGGATTTTCAGGGAGGGGTAAAGAAGAGCGCCATTTCCTACATACTGACCGGAACTTGCAGATCTCAATTCGACTCTTGAGGCATTTTCCTATGGCTGATAGAACTTCTAATGAAAGGTTTTCCCAACCCAGTGTTCGGATCCGGCATCGATCAGGTTCCTCTCCTCCCTCTCTGACACTCACCTTTCTTGTCTCTCTTCTCAAATACTGCAAATGGAAAGATTTTCCCATGCTGATAATGCCAGGTTCCGAAATTGACTCTGTAAGTGTACATTAAGACGTCATTGATCAATGATCATCCCAAAATTAAAGGTCATGCATCTCTCTCTTTCTCTTATACATCATTTCTACATACCATTTCCAAAATCTCTATGCAACCTTGCCCTAACTCTATAAGTGATACCCCTATATAAAAAGTGTATAAGATCACATTCCCTCCGTTGAACTATAATAATTTACATTTGGTTAAATCCTATAAGAAAAGTTCACTCAAATCCTCAATGATTTACAGGTATAAGATTCTTGAGAACAAGCAACTAATTATGAAACTATGATCAAATTCTTACAAAAAGTAAAGACTTTATAATATCGGAAAATAGAATTGTAGCCTATTGAAATGGGACAAAGAAAGTAGGAAAATGGTTATGTGTTCATCTTACTCTTCTTAGGGTTTCAAAAATCAAGCAGCTTTTAGCATCAAACAACGGCCAAACACTAGAATTATGAACCTAATCAACAAAATTTACCGTACTTTCTCCCTTAATTGAGCTATTTCATAGTAAAGGAGTGCAAATATAAGATAGAATAGCATGCAATTTCGAAATAAAAAATTGCTAAAGCTAAAATCAATACAAGAGCAACAATATCAAAGAACCCTAAAATTATGAACGCAATCATCAAAATTGATTAAACCATTTAAGTTAAAATTACAAAAGGAAGAATGGCGTAATGCAAACCTTATCTTTGCGGTGAAGAGAGATACTCCGCGACAACAGTCAAAGCTACCGGAAGTTAGTGGCGTCGCCGCCGTCAAAGATACCGGCAAATCGGTGGCGCAACGGCGATTATGCGGTGGGAGAAGCTTTTGTCGACAGGAGAATGGATTCAGCAGGAAATATGAGGGGAACGACAGAGAAATGAAGAATTTATACTAGTACTTGAGATTTTTTGCATTTCCTTTTATCTTTGGGTTTTATTTACTACTTCGTACGAATTACTCGTACACTGTAACCCTAATTTTTTTTGACAAGGAAAAAGAAAAATAAAATTACGGGTACTCATTATAACTCTAAATAATCATCTCTTCAAAAAAAAAAAAAAAAAAAAAAAAAAATCATACTCCGTATAAAATCTGTACTTCGTTAAAAAAAATAAAATATATTATAATATTTTCACTTCAGTATAATAGAATCTTATAGCTGTTATCATCAAATCAAAATATGATAAAAATTTAAGGAAACTATCCTATAATCCTAATAGTGTTCAATTAAATAATATTTTTCCAAATATACAAAATCTTCCTAAATCTTCACCATTGGTTCAACAAAAAATTATCAATAAAAACTACATGGAAAAAATATATCACTGCCATCTATTTCCTCTATATAATCAATCATCAACTATTCACTTTCTTCTCTGTTCACTCCATCTCTTCGTTAAAAAAAAAACAAAAACAGAGTGTCATTAATTAAGAAACTTGAGTGATTTTTTGAGAAAATTAGCAGTAATGGAGATTGTAAGCAAGAAAGATTTCGAAGGTCTGAGCAACATCAACAATCTTTCTCCTTTCGAAATGCTACTTCTTGTTGCCGAAAAAGCTTCCGAAAAAGAGAAGAAAGTAGTCAATAATCCTAAAGTTGAAGAACACCATATTAATATTCCAATGCAAGAAAAACGTGTTCTCCCTTTTGATCTCAACTTACCTCCTTCAACTTCCAAACAACAACGTACTACCCCTTCTAAACGCCGTGGTTCTCCCATCGATGCCTACATTCCTTCGACTTCTAAACGCCGTGGTTCTGCTAAACGCCGTCGTTATGAGATTATTAACGTTGACCGTCGTCGAACTCCATCACCGCCACTGCCACCACCACCAGCTAGTCCTCCGGAAATGTTCTTGCAAAGGATACAAGAACTTGGCGGGTCAAACCCGAAGTTGGTGATATCAAAAACAATAAGCAAATCCGACACAAATTTTAGCGCGAGTCGTTTGTTAATGCCCATGGGTCAATGTGATGTACAGTTTGATAATTGGATAGATGTTCCTGTGATGGTGATAGAACCCGATCTTAGTGTTTGTACGCTTACTTTCACTACGTGGGCAACACTAAAAAGTTATTCATTAAAAACTGGATGGAATGAAGTATTGATGAGGAATCCTGATATTCGGCCTGATAATATCATGCATGTTTGGAGATTTCAACTTCCGCCTTCGGTCGAATCATAGATGTGGTTTTGCTCTCGTCAACATCCGATAAACAAGTATCCAAAGTATAAGCTGTTAATTGACTGTTTTTTTAGCAGTCTTTTCTTTATTATAATTATTGTTGGATTTTTTTTTGTAATTCAAGAATTATTGTTGGATTATGGTAAATTCTGAAACTCAAGAGGAAGAAGCTAAGAAAAACAAATTAGACCGCAGTTGACTGTGTACATGCTATTTACGGACTTCACAGGTCCAAGTCTTAGAATGTTGTTAAAAAAAATCTCAGTAGGCTACAACTAATTGCCAAGTAATTTGTCGTTCAAGAGTCATTTAACAGTATTTTTTTGTTTTTTTTTTCGATTGCTGTGAGCACAGATTACTACAAATATAATTTTAATTTCATAATGCATTCTCGCAGTAATTTCAATAGATTTAAAATCATGCATTAGAAAAAAATAATGAAATAAAACAAATCAGAAGATGATGAAGTCATAAAACCACATTACATTCAAGCTCATACATTGATCAAACTACAAGTAACCCATTCTATTGTTTCAAGAGTTTTACAGTATAATTTAAATTGGAGACAATCCAAACAGTTGCGCTATAATGTGTTGCTCATAAGCAACTTCTAATATTCCAACTGATCAGAATAACACGAAAGCCACGAGTAGACATTAAGATCAGGGTATCATACTTACAAAATAAAGAAAGTAAATGTTCATGCCAAGGATCCAGGGTATGTGGATAAATACCAAAAAATTGTGTTGATTTTGTTTGAACCATTTTTGGTGGGTAGGGAAATACCCTTTGAAACAAGGTTTCTAAGAATAATGGCAATGACGCTGCTAGTGAGGCAATAATATTATTGTTATTTTATCTGATCCACAATATGAGGAAATGAATTACTAAAACTAAGACACCAAATTTGATGATTTAACTGCTCTATCCCTAACAAATTACCAAGGAAAAAGAAAAAAATTACTCATTCAGTTTTGATCACCCGAAAGAAAATTTAGTTGATACCTGAGTTAGAGCTGGCATAGAAGGCTTCAAAGCTGCATCATAAACCCACTCCTTATTTTTAGCTGTTTCAAGGGCATGTTTTAATGAATCAAAATCTGCAAGGTTCTTCTCCATTTCTGATTTTAAAACTTCCAGTCTCGAAAGCTCATTCAAAATATCTGATCTTCCCCACAAAAGCATGATATACGATTTTGACCCCTGCCTCCATACCAATATGACATGAACCCTCCCCACAAAAGCAGGCATTCTCTGCTATTTCTCAAACAATTCCCTGCATACCAATTGGGTAAAAGTTAAAAGATTCACTTCTTAGGGATTTCATCTCATTGACTACTACTTTCTAGTGTAGCAATTTACCAAAAAGGGCAAAAACAGGCATACATAAAAGTAACAATTTCCTCATTACTCCAGCATTCAAGATTACAGAAAAAGTCACCAATAAGTTAACATATCCCTCTCCTAAATGTTTCAAAAATAAAACTTAAGCTAAGATCAACAGAGTCCAAACTAGGACCATCAGATTACAAAAACAGATTTCATGTCTTTCTTTACTTCATCCAGTTTGAATAATTCAGCAAGAACCATCAGTTTCATTCCTCAGCTAGTGTTTAGGCCTAATCAAATTCCTTCAGAGAGCTCTTATGAACAACCAAAGCCTTTTCAACAAACGGTACCAACCACCAATTCAAAATGCATGTTTTAAAAGTCAGAAAATGTAGAGCTCAAGAACTCAGCTTTGGATTCATTCAACAATTGTCCTGAGCCACTTTGGAGGATAATCACTACTGTTGCTATTGACTCTAAGGCCCTAACTATCATGTCATTACTGCCAATTGTACTCCCTTGACGTAGAAAAACCAGACAAAAGGTAGGAAGCTTCACCATAGCTCATGTTGATAAGATCACGTTTGTACTGCAAGGAGCAAAATAAAGAGACATTGATACTATCAAAAGATTAAATGCAGCCAAAATTTACATCAAGAAAAAAAAGACGCCAAAGTAATTCACAATTTTAAAGAGCCCTCCGCCCCCCTCCCCCCCCCAAAAAAAAAAAAATATCCTAAGAGGAAAAAAACAATCCAAGCCCAAGATTTATCTGTACTTCTGCTAAAGTACTCTCTTCAAAAATTGAAAAGGGAATACAAAAGTGAATAATTATAAATTTATAATGAAGACTTATTTATCCATCACTGAGTAAGCTAGAAAAGAAACATGAAAATTTATCGATTTATTTCTTATAAAAATATGCAGAGCACAAGCTAATTAACCCCCTTTTCAAAATTGGAAACTAAATTAGACAAACGGTAGAAGCATGAGAATTTTGAGCCATACCCCATACCTATATTCTCAAAGCATGGAAATCCCCAAGAGCTGTATGCAAATATATTCACCGTAGCATTTGGTCTGGAGCAAGAAACAGAGATTCAATACAAGAATAACATACAAGCAATAAACAACACCTGATATATAAATCATAAAAAGGATTACCTTGTTTGTTACTATTTCCAGCATCAGTAAAAGGGGCAACAGTCAAAGACGTGAGCAATTCTCCCTTGATGTCGTCAGTTGAAACATCTAGGACCCAGGAATCCGATCCTTCATTCTCCTCATGATCCCTACTTAAACAGAAAGCAAATTGAGGACTCAATCCCTCCCATATAACTGATTAGTGTTTTTCCAATTACAAAATAAAAAGCAGTAAGCAGAGCATCATTATTGTTCGGAGAATGTGCATAGGATCACAATGTCACTTAACAAGAGTGTTCAATCAAAGGAACAAAACATAATAATCAAATCAAACATGGCACGCATATGGAGGCTGGAAGAAGAGTATAGAAGATTTAGAATGTCTTATCAACTGGTCCCGGTCTATCCCTTAGGGATATGAGGGTAGAAAGTATTAGTAAGGAGGACAAAAGACAAAAGTATAATCTGAAAATTTGAAATTGAGTGCCCTGCTGGCTGCCAGTGCCATGAAAAAAGGTACACTTTTCTTTGATATATGAACTCTACTATGTACAAAGTACAAATTTAAAACTATGACATCCTTATAAATTGTATTGTTTGTTAGTATTCTTAGAAATGAATGTAATCCACCAAGTACCTATGCCTATAACCAACCAAAAGCTGAGTACGTGCCCCTCTTTAATACTTAAACACTACTGAGTATTGACTACCCTAAAATACTAAAAGCTTTTTCCTCCTACTGTGTCTAGCTCTTTTCCACCTATCCCCCTCAAACTCCTGATATAAGCACCAGACACATTTGGATCAAGGTCTGAAACAGAACACCCAGTAGACACACCATGAGGTACTACAACAATTTGTAGCACCAATTAACTCTGAGATCAATGTCAAAGCTAAAGGCAACCACAATAGCATAGCATATTCAAACAGCAGTATCAAACTACTTGTATCTATAAGCACATTGGCATCAATCAAATACTTATACATCAGCAGCACAAGTGCAGATTAGTGTAGTATGCTCAGAATGAAAGGTTTAGATCAAGGTAATAGACAAGTAAAATACATAATGCTATGATCTTTTATAGCATGTAAGCAAACAGCAAGAAAATCATATTGACATTGAGAATCATCATTTAAGGAAAAGTTACCCGCTTGAAGTGTACAAATCTGGCAAGAACCAGGTAGGGGGTGGCCATAGCGCTCCAGCAATGGTACCACAAACTGATTCGATCCTATCTCTATCCTCCATTCTAAAATAGAAAACACCAATTGGAAGATTTACACTTGCTTCTTTAAACAGCTGGATACTGTGCAGCAGAGGCGCAGCAGAGGATTCAAAGCAATTTTGTGAGAAAACAAGGTAATCCCCATTCATTTCATACCATTTCAGCTCATTCAGAAAATAAGAGTATTTCGGCTTATAAGAGAACACATTCACTGCTGGCTCTCCTCGAAATAGATACTCCCGTATATTAAGCTCTTGAGCACAGACAATAAAGCACCAATGTAGACTAACAAAAAGTGACCAACCTTGCAAACTTGTTTCCATCACCGATTCCTTATGCAACTCGCCCACATGGTATACCTTAAATTGATTCTTTTTCAACATAGAATTCTTATCATCATCACCATTACAAGACCAAGTTACTAACCAGAGTTTCCCCTCATTTGCCACCAATCTTTTCCGATTCCATGAATCAGGACCGAGCAATTTCACAGTAACCGTCTTATTTACCTTCATTGTTTTGTGATCAACAGAATGCAAATTCCCTTTAAAATCAACAGCACAAACACTTCCCTTAAAACTAATCACATCAGAAAATCTAGTAATCAAACTATCACGAACAAAACCCCAATTCCCATTTCTCAACCTCACCCCAATTAGAGTCCCTTCACCATACAACACCATAGCAGTCGAATCAGAACACAAAACCACATGAACATCATTTACATCATTCCAATCACTTGCATACTTAAACCCATAACTTTTAGCAATTTCAGTCACTCTAAAATCCAATAAATTCAGATATTTGGGGAAATTCGAAGGTAATTTCTTAACAGGATCATTAGAAAGCGGGTTTAAGATCCGAAGCTTACCTGGTACGACTTCCTCCACAGTTAAAATCCAACTGCTGCGGTCACTTGAATAGGAAATCGGTTGAACAAGAAATACAATTCGGGCGAAGAGAATTAGGGTTTCATTAGAGCGATTGATGAATGGAAGAGTGGAATTGGAGATTTTGCGAGGAAGAAAGTGGGATAAATAGCTAGGGTTAGGTTTAGGGTTTATTGAAGCTCGCCAATTACGGCAAACGGAACGACATCGGAAAACGTCGATTTTGCTTTCAAGGCGTTTTCCGATGTTGCAGAGCGTTTCCGGTGAGAGGTTCGACCAAAGTCTGGCTCGTGGAACTTTCCGGTTGGAAGCCATGTTTGAAATTTGTGTTACGTTGGAGAGTTCCAAAACCTTGCCTAAAACTAATATCCCGTACGGTTTTTTTTTTTTTTTTTTGAAACCTGAAGTAATTTTTTTAAAACAAAGTAAATTAGTACTCCGTACTCCGTAATTACTCTATTTTACAAAAATAATAAAAAATACTCGTATTTTTTAGAGTTCTACCAAAGCTTTCGGAAAATTGTCAAACTATACAAATATGGACTCACTAGCATAATTGTTTCTAGTTACAAATTTACTAATGTATTGTTAGGGCCTGTTCATATTTACTTAATTTCAGTTCAGTTCAGCTCCAATCAGTTCAGTTCAGTTCAGCTCCAATTAGTTCAGTTCAGTTTAGCTCTTAATTTCCCTCTCTCATAAAATATTCATTTCAGCTTAATTCATTTCAGTTCAGTTCAGCTCCAATCAGTTCAGTTCAGTTAAGCTCCAATCAGTTTAATTCAGTTCAGCTCAGCTCAGCTCAATTCAGTAAATGTGAACAGGCCCTTAGCTTGATGAACGTAGCTACACTTAATTACTTGTATGTGTAATTACTTTATACTGTTGGGAAAAAATAAATCTTTTTACCTACAAAATAAAATCTTCACATCATTAAACAAAACAAAAATCTTTTAACCTTATCATTTTTTTTTAAAGAAAACTGTAGTCAATAACAAATTCTATGCACCAATAAAAATAAAAATAAAAAATTCTAATTTTTATAACTAAAAAAAAAAAGCTGGCAACTAATTAGACAGTCGTTAAAAAAAGAAAAGGAAAAAAAAATCACCTACAACATAAATCTTTTCACCTAAAAAAAAATCATATAATTTCTTTACTTCATTAAAAAAAATCTTATAAAATCTTTAATTCATTAAAATGTCATCTTATAGCTGTTATCATCAAATCAAAATATGGTAAAATTTAAGGAAACTATCCTAATAGCGTTAACCAAATAATCTTTTTCCAAATATACAAAATCTTCCTAAATCTTCACCATTGGTTCAACAAAAATTATCATTAAAATTACACGAAAATAAAATAGCAGCTAGCGCCATCTATATCCTCTATATAATCAATCTACCATTCATTTTCTTCTCTAGAAAAACAAAAACAGAGGTTTTCATAAATTAAGAAATTTGAGTGATTTTTTTTATTGAGAAAAGTAGCAGTAATGGAGATTGTAAGCAAGAAAGATTTTGAAGGTCTAAGCAACATCAACAATCTCACCCCTTTCGAGATGCTACTTGTTGTTGCCGAAAAAGCATCTGAGAAAGAGAAGAAAGCAGTCAATAATCCTAAAGTTGATGAAGAACACCGAATTGATATACCAATGCAAGAAAAACGTGTTCTCCCTTTTGATCTCAACTCAACTCCTTCAACTTCCAAACAACAACGTACTACTCTTGCTAAACGCCGTTGTTTTCCTATCAATGTCGATGCCTACATTCCTAACTCAACTCCTTCGACTTCCAAAAAACGTACTAACCCTGCTAGACGTCGTCGTTCTCCTATCAATGTCGACGAGTTTGTACCACCGGCTAGCCCACCGGAGATGTTCTTGCGAAGGATACAAGAACTTGGGGGGTCGAACCCAGAGTTCGTGTTATCAAAAGAAATAACCTCTACCGACACGAATCGTGACATGAATCGTTTGTCAATGCCCTTGAGAATGTGTAAAGCACACTTTAAAAATTGGAAAGATGTTCCTGTGATGGTGATAGAACCCAATCTTGGTGTTTCTATGCTTAATTTCACTAAGTGGGAAAGGCCAAATAGTTATGCATTAAAAACCGGATGGAATCAAGTAGTGGAGAGGAATCCTGATATTCAGCCTGATAATATCATGCATGTTTGGAGATTCCAACTTCCGTCGTCGTCCAAATATGGATGTGGTTTTGCTCTCGTCAACATCTGATTAACAAGTATCCAAAGGGCTTTCTAAGTATATTTGTTGTAGTCAATTTAGAAATTAACCAAATAATTGTTGGATTTTTTTGTAATTCAAGAGTTGAATTATTCAAATGAAAGTTGTTTGATTTTACATAATGTTGCCTGTCTCTTTTATGTGGTTCAAAAAATTACAATTACGAGTAATATGATAAGATAATTGCAAATCAAAGCTTCGTTTATTCATTCACCATCATACGATATTTATACAAGCTATTGCCTTGAGCCACAAGGATTAAAGTCTATCAAACTTTGGAAGTTTATCATACTTGCCTAAGATAATGCTAACAATGGAGTAGCAAATAAGCCAATTAATAAAATATTACTAAGATACTCTATTATTTTTTCCTAATAATTAATCATGTTAGCCGACCCCACTTTTGAGATTAAGGCTTTGATTGATTGAATATGATAAGAATTAATAATTAATTGCAAGTGTTCTCATGATAAGAATTAAAAAAATTACAGGCCAGGCAGTAATGTGCTCACTAGCCCAGAGTTTCGAGTCTCGATTATTGAGTTTATCATGATGTCTGTTAAAATGTGTACCTATGATGAAGAAGGCTGCTTTCCATGAGCCGGTGAGGACATCTTAACGGGTTTGTAATGAGAGCAATTTATTTCCCCGTCAAACTGAATTTCATGGTTGTTCGACTTGGTGGTCTGGAACTAATGTGAAAGGATCTATTTTGTTGTTCATTTGGGTTGATATAATGATTAGAATATGTTTTTTTTTTTTGAAGCCATGATTAGAATATGTTGTATTGTATCATATGTTCTTCTATAATTACATATAGTGTATCTGATGTTTATCTGAAATACTTGTGGTCTCGAAAACTAACCTGGGTTCCTGCTATTTTGTTCTTGTGGTCTCGAAAACTAACCTGGGTTCCTGTTATCTGATTCCTCTGAAGCTGCTACCCTGGAGGCCTGCATTTATATTTGTTGCTTCGTATATTTACTCAGCATTCATATATCACTCTGTGAGAGTGAGGGATAGCTCAAGTGGTTAGAGCTTCCCTCCCGGCCCTGGGAGATCCTGATATCGATATCACTCTGTCATTCACATCTACTCTGTATTCTATTAGAAGTGATGCTAGAATAAAGTTTTCTAAAAGAGTATTTAACTCTTAAAATTGGAGACATATACGGATATACCTTTGTTGTTGAAAGGCCCCTGAACACACTAAGTTTTAGCTTCCATCATTTCAGTTTTGTAAACCAATAGTTAAATAAGGGGCGATTAATATTTGGCCTGAGATCCAATGGTTGATTTGTTTCATATAATCTGTCATATTGGAGTTTATAACAAGTGCTTGGAGTACCATTAAGATTATTACATTGACTGTTTCCTGAAAGTTTTTTTTAACAGCCTCCCCAATTCTCTATCTTCCTATGATTATTAGCTTCAGAATTCAATTCTAGTTTTGACAGGGAGTCTGCGATGAGTGCAATTACGGATCATTTCAGCGTAGATGTGTGATCTGTGGAGGTGTCGGGATTTCAGATTCGATCCTATCTCTATCCTCCATTCTAAAATAGAAAACACCAGTGGGAAGATTTACACTTGCTTCTTTAAACAGCTGGAGACTGTGCAGCAGAGGCTCAGCAGAGGATTCAAAGCAATTTTGTGAGAAAACAAGGTAATCCCCATTCATTTCATACCATTTCAACTCATTTAGAAAATAAGAGTATTTCGGCTTATATGAAAACACATTCACTGCTGGCTCTCCTCGAAATAGATAATCGCGTATATTAAGCTCTTGAGCACAGACAATAAAGCACCAATGTAGACCAACAAAAAGCGACCAACCTCGCAAACTTGTTTCCATCACCGATTCCTTATGCAACTCACCCACACGGTATACCTTAAATTGATTATTTTCCAACATAGAATTCTTATCATCATCACCATTACAAGACCAAGTTACTAACCAGATTTTCCCCTCATTTGCCACCAATCTTTTCCGATTCCACGTAGGAGGACCGGGCAATTTCACAGTAACTGTCTTATTAACCTTCATTGTTTTGTAATCAACAGAATGCAAGTTACCAGTATAATCAATAGCACAAACCCTTCCCTCAAAACTAATCACATCGGAAAATCTAGTAAACAAACTACCACGAACAAAACCCCAATTCCCATTTCTCAACCTCACCCCAATCAGTATACTAACTAATCAGTTGAATCAGTTGTTTTATCTCAGTAGGATCACCCCATTCAAACTCACACAAAATTTAATAAAACAACACATTTGCAAAAACTAAAATTTTGAATTCAACAACAGATGTAACTGGTAAAAGGGTATATATTCCACTGAAGATTGATTTATTACAAAAAAAATGAATACACTAAAGATTGATTTAATCTACTTATTACAAAGAAAGAATTCTCTACCAGATTATTCAACTTCAAAGCTAAATTTACAAACTAACAAAACAATGAAAACAGTAGTGTTTGCTTCTTCGATCCAGAAAAATACAACATATCATCAACATCAGCAAGAACAACATTCAAATGTTGCAAAATTGACAGAAACCCAGTAATCCAGTATCAAGCCCGTACCTGCCGCCAATTGCACCAAGCCCGCCACACGAAACCCCCAAAAGCTGAAAACGCGAAGGACATCATCATTGAACACAAGCTAAACAAGCAATACTCCAAAAGAGGGTTATCCTCCACAATCAAGAACAGAATAACCAAGAAAGCAAGGTTTAAGAGCCATTGTAAGGTAGCTCGAATGGAAGTAGAGACCATCAGCGGCGACAGGATTTTACCGACCTTATTTTCCGACGAGGGGTTCTGACCCAGAAAATTTTCCGGCGAGGATGAATCATTCCCGAAAGCATCATAGTCAAGAACAGCCCCGATACCGTGAACGGAAACGGCAGAGCTTTGAAAGAGGTCGGGATGAGTGAGTAGGGCACCATTGACGGAGAAATTTCCGGCGGAATTGTTGGTGATGAGTAGGGTTTTTCCGGAGAGAAGAGTTGGAAGGCGAGCTCCAATTGGACACTGCCGGAGCTCGGAGAAAGTAAAGCGGCGGGGAACAATGTGGTATGAAAAGAGGAGAGGGTCGGTGGAAGTGGCCGGAGAAGTAGAGTTTCCGGCAAGAAAAGCGCCGTCAACTGGGACGAAGAGGGTGGCTGTGAGAGGGAAAATGGAGGGGTCAGCCGCTGCTAGAAGTTCAACCCAGTAGCTGAAATCTCCAGCTCCGACGATTGAATCTCTGATTGAGTTGAACTGGGTTGTTTCTTGGATGACTGAGACCGACGGAAGAGGAGGTAGTGATGGTAATGGTGACGGTGATGATGTTGAAGCGATGTCGAAGGAAGTGAAGTTCGTTGCAATGGCGGAAGTTACAGTGCTGGAGAAGTTGAGCAAGAGGAGGAGAGAGAAAATGAACAAGGAAGCCATTGATGATGGAGAGTAAGCTTTTCTTGGGTTTCTGAGAGAAACTTCCAATTGAGTGAAATTAGTGTCTAAACGCAGAATATTTGGGGATTTATTGGATTGACTATTTGACTTACCTTAAAGGGTATATCCGTATATATATAGTCAATACAGATGGGTGTGGTATCGACAAATCACCAGTGGGACTGTGGGAGTAGGATTCTGGACTCGTGGAGCCCGAATGGGTGGGATTTTAGGCTCGGAGGGCTGCGGTTGGGCTTTTGGGGTGGGGATTTCGGAGTGGTGTTGCCGTGGAGGGTAGGATGATGAGGGTTGCGGGTTGGGCAAGCGGTGGCCGATGGGATGGGGTGGAGCCATAGGGGATTAGTAGGAGAGGGTTTTGTTTTGTGGAATGCTAAACACCGCCATAAAAAATGATCACCACTGGCAATATATGGTATATGGACAATCATGCCCTTAGTATTTCACTAACTCTTATCCTCCCTACGCGACCCATTACCCCTTCTAACTAGCGACGACCACCACCACCTTGACTGGCGACCCACAACGTCCCCTTGATTAATGATTGATACTTTAGAACCCTAGCAAAACCTGCTACCCATTTATAAACTCTGTTAATTTTAATTTCTACAACTATATAGTACAATACTAAACTAGCAATTTTAATTACGAATAGCATGTACAGAAAGAAAACAAGATAATAAGAAGCATAATTTCAAGACCTTAAACGGAAAAATCAATCATATAACTAATATATAAACTAAAACTTTTAGCTCGGTAGGATTTATTAGAATATATTTTATGAATAAAAAAAAAGTTGGAAAAATTTAGATATATTTCGTAGGATAAAAAGTTAGTTTATAATTTTATTTTCAACGAAATTTGGATAAATTTATAAGATAAAAATGTTGCTTCAAAGTTTTATTTTCAATAAAATACCAATATTTCATAAGTACAAATTAAATTATAGTTTTATTCAAAAAATACTTCATATTAGATTATCAATAAATATCATATAAATTTATTTTTTATATCATAATTTTTAAGAAAAGGAAATAGTTCAAAACATATAGTTGTAAGAGTTGTAACTACATTCATGTACAATACGAAGTATTCTAAGGGTCTGTTCACATTTACTTAATTTCAGTTCAATTCAGCTCCTTCTCTCATAAAATATTCATTTCAGCTCAGTTAAGTTCAGGTCCAATCAGTTCAGTTTAGTTCAATTCAGTTCAGCTCAGTTCATTAAATGTAATTATGTGAACAGACCTTAATTAATTAAAATAAAATACTTCACAATATAATATAATGTGTTAGTGTACTGTATGCAAACCTGTAAATTAGGTTGGGTCATGGGTCATTTTGGATCGGGTCATGGAAATGCACAACTCTAGCTTAAAGTTTAGGGTTTGGGTCAATATTATCTATTTTTGACTAATTTTTAGAAATATCTAATATTTTAAGCTTGCTTTCTAAAAGAATATTTTTTAAATCAAACTTCTCATCAATAATAATAATAATAATAATAATAATAATAAACAAGTGCTACATAAGAAAAAAAAAATCTAATATATATATAAATCTAATATATATATATATATATATATATATATATATAAAGGGGAGTTTTTTCCCGAGTTTTTAGAGAGTCACGTAGGATCTAATTTTCTTAGTACGCCATGTAGGATTATAAATCTTAGTAATAGCCAATTAAATAAGAATTATTAATTTCTTTTAGAATTAAATAATTCAAATGCCACGTAAGCAAAATTGGCGAATGAGATTTTTAAGTTTAAAATAATATTAAATATTATCTTTTAATATTAGGAATTTTATCTAAATATATAACAAATTTTATAGTTACAAAAAAATAAATAAAAAAATAAAAAAAAATTAAATTAAACAAACCGTGCATCGTACAGGCTTCATCTAGTTTAGTGCTAATCTGCTAAAACATTACATGACTACTACATAATTTAATTTTGGTATGCATAGATAAAAAGTTTATCTTAAATTCAAAAATCGGACATCACTTAGATACAAATTAAAATTAGTTTAATAATAAAAATAATAATAACAAAACAAGTGCTACATAATAAGACTAATATTATATGGAGTATCTTTGAACAGATATTCCAAAGTTTAAGTTTATCTTCTTTTTTAAAAAAGAAAATTAAAGCGTTTGCCACAAGTTGAGTTGTTTCCAAAAAACAGTAGTAGTACAAAGTACAATACAATTAGGATTCCTGTCAAAAGAAAATAAGGATTATATATATACACATAAATATTCTCAACTCCATAAGAAAAATAATCGTAGAATTTGACACAAGACATCGAAAGATTTGAAAGTTCTCTCTTCTTCGTTATTTCACGCAATTTATTCGTTATTCTTTGTTGAAGATGAGTCCACTTGATGAGATTTCGGCTAGTATGCCTTCTATCCACCACTCTCTTCTATAATTTTTTCTCAATTTTGTTTATGAATTTGTTCTAACTTTAATGTTACGTGTTATTGTGTTAAAATTTTAATTATTTTAGAAGCCAAAGGTGACACAAAAGAAGTGGCAAATTTGAGGATACGCCTTGTTATATGTTTCATTTACCAGGTATCAACATTAATCTCTCTCTCTTTTTTTTGAATCTTGAACATTAATCCATCACCAACATTATACAAATTACATATTTTTCGGTCATTGGATGACATCACAACAGACAACGAACCATATCATGACATATCTCTGTATAATAATTTTATTGGTTGGTAAGGAGAAGGACCCTTACGAGTTAGAACCTCTCACATGACGTCCCGACGTATGTTAACAGCCAAAACACTTTAGAAGTGGGGGGAAGGGTAAGGAAATTCCCACCCCCAAAGTGTCTCCATTGTGGTTTGATGCTTGGCGTATAATAATTTTCTATTGCGGTTTGAAGCTTGGCGTATAATAATTTGTTTGACCGTGCGAAAGTTTTGAAGTATAAAAAGTACCGTATATACATCTATTTATTTATTTGTGTCAACTATGGTCATTGTTTTCTTACATGAATCTCATTTTGGTTGTCTTGCAGATGATGCTTCTAGCGGCGAGTACTGCATTTGTTTTCAAATTAATGATACGATACGATTTTGGTTTATCTGTGTTTTTACTTTTACCCATTACTATCGGTTTTACTGGTCTCCATCTTGGAGAAATAGGTCAGTATGCTGAACTTAATTTTGTGACATGTTTATATGCAATATGATTTATTTTAAATAATTTATGAAATTTTACCATAGTCGTAATATTTTTTGTTTATCAAATATTTAATTTTATTTATGTAATTTTCTTTTATTTCATAGTTTCTCGAAATATAAATATTTATTTTATGTTGGATTAAAATTTTCAAGCTATATATCTGTATTTGTAGACATTTGAAAACTAATTGTGTTCATAATATTAATGTATAGTAGTCATATTTCAAACGACCACTGTAAAACATCTATTTAATTTAATTGATTGTTTAATTCCTGTTTTGAAGGTCGTAGTCTAAACGAAACAGATTTCTTGAAGTCGTACTTGATCCAGTCATATATAGCCATGTTCCTTCTTTTAGCAATGAGGATACATACTCTATTGGCGGTAAGATTAATTTTCTTCTATTATCCAGTAATGGTGTGTTTTCTTCGCTTTATTTTTGATCTCAAATAACTAAGCTCAACATTGTATTTCTTACCTTACCATTTTTCGTATATATTGAATTTTAATTTGTTATTTTATGATGTGAAGGATTTTGAAAACGGGGTTGTGCAGTACTCTTTGACAGACCATCTACTAATCAGGCAATTTATTGCTATGATCCATGGTATGTTTTTTTATACATCTTTCCCTACCTTTGTTAGTTGTCACACTTTATACCAAGACGATTATCCTTAATACTTGTTTCTTTGAATGATACAGAAATAGCGGCGCCAATTGTTGCTACAATAATCACGTTACCCCTGATTCGCAGCTTGTCTTCTTCGTCTTCTAGTCGATCTATGTAATCAAGAAAAAGTAATTTTGTTTTTAGAACAAAAGAAAAGTAATTTGCTCTTATTCTTATGTAACTCGCACTTGTGACTCTTTTAGTACTCAATTTATAATTAGTTGGCTTTATTCTTACTTTTATTTTTAATTGTACCTTTTCTCTTAAATAAGATTTATGAATCGACCAAACCTCCAAATTAAAGTCCAATGGCCTAACATAGCAAAGAAAAACAAAATGCGAATCGAAAGTCACAACTCATGAGGATAGCCTAACACCCAATGGCCTAGATGTAATACTCGTATTAATAACAGGAGTAAAGCGGTTTATGCAGGATAAAATCAAAACCTCATTATTTTGGATGTTGACAAACCTCCTCTCTAATCAAAGAGACACCATTATGTAGGATAAAATCAAAACATAATAATTCATCCACTTAGTCAAATTTGAAGGTTGCTTGATGTGGGTTTTGGATTTGCTCAAACTACTATGCAGCTGATCCAAAGAGGCCAGATCAAGCCACTGCCTAGTGAACAAAAAGAAGTACACCAATATATTTGCCAAAGAACTTTAAAGTAAAGATGATACATGTATGTAAAATATATATCATGCTAGACGTTTATTCAGCAAGTAGCACATACATATGAATTCGATACCATCATATCTTGGAGTTGAAGAATTGAGTGTTTACTCAGTACTCACTCTGATCAAGTTTGAACTTCAAGGCCGAGACAAATCTGGATAGAACCATGCTGAAGGTGGCCATAATATGTCAGAATATCCAGGAAAGGCTGATATTGGCTTAGCATCACCATCCTCAAAGTGATATACTGTAACTCTCAACTCCTTCCTAGCTCCATTGATAATAGGCTCGATATATGCTCTTCCCTCACCATACAAGGGGAAGGAATTATCTAAGAACAATATGCAATTTCCTCTAAAACCCGGAAAATCAGCTACTGATGCAAAGAGGCAACAATCAACACCCACAAATAGTATTCTACCATCTCCAATGCCAACAATTTGATCCAATTTACAATTAACTTCATCCAGCATATAGACTTTAAAATGTACCTTTTCACCACAATAGATCACCCTCTCAATTACATACAACACCCCAGAAGAATCCACCACCAATCGCTTCCTCCTATCGCTATCACACCCACTAGAAATCATATCATTCGCGATACATTCCATCTTCAATGTCTGCTGAAAATGCACCCCTTTTGCCCATTCTAAATCATAATGGACAACATAAACTCTCCCCATTCGATCAATAGCATAAACCAGCCCCTTAAAATTCACAATGTCATCAAATTTCGAGGTTCCTTTAAAAGCTAGAAACCCCCAATCCGATCTCCTGGACAACCTCACCCACCCAACACGACCATGTTCAAACCAAACCAAAGCAGTGTAATCAATAATCGACAAAGGCTCAAAACAAGCAGGATTTCCAAACAAAACCAATTTATAATCATAACTCAACCTACCACCATTTAAACGCTCCATACCCGATGATCTTAAACGGTACCCATTACCAATAACAGAGACTTGAAAATCAGACAAATTTAAGGAACTGGGAATTTGAACATTTGCTGGAAAATTACCAGAAGCTCTAATTCTAGATAAAGGGAGTTGAATACAGAGCTTACCTCGGCGAAATTCTTCGACAGTCAGAAGCCAAGGTTTAGAAGATTCTGGAATGTTCCAAGGTCGGATCAAATACACAGCGTAGGCGATCAGATGGTGGAGGGCCCCACTAGATAGAGTAGAGAAGAAGTCGGAATCAAAAGCCCAGAATCTGTGAGGGAAAAGAGGAGAGAGAAAAGGGAGATTTCGCGGGATTTTAGAGAGAGAATCATGCCAATTCTTGCAAACTGCTCTGAAATTGTAGACGTTGGTTCTTGTTTCGAGACGATCGGCGATCTCTAAGAGGAGTTCCGGGCAAAGCTCCGACCAATTGGATTTCTGGGGTTCCATTTTTGTGCATAAAAAACCCTAGAAAATTAAATTGGGGATTTTGATTGAAATATATGAGGGTGCTTTTTCTGACGACGCCGTTTTATCCAAATGGTTCAGCTGCCTTTGTTGACTTAGTTTGACCTCCATTCGTTGACTTAGTTTGACCGTCAGAATTTTTTAATTTTTTTTCTTCACAATATCCATTATTCCGTCAACCAATGTAATCTTAATACATTCTTCTCACTCTTTTAGTTAGACACTGTTATTCATAATTCCATTGATTGATGAAATCACCACAAGAGATGGTACATTATCAACCATAGCTGGGCACCCATAATCAATACTAATGTCATACACCAATTCTATCTATGAACCCGATGATTTCAACGTAGTAAAGTGAATGTACTTGCTAATGATATGGCATTCAATACCACTTACAAAAGTTCAAAAAATATATAGCATAAACCAAACAAAATCAATTAGAAGAGACACAATTCAAGAAACTATAACTAGAAATTTTCATTCCAGGTATATGTCCTAACTCCTGAGCAATAACAAAAATCATCATGAATACAACCTAACATAATGTTCTTAGCAAGTTAGCAACCAACATTTCCTCAACACTAAATATCGATTACCAGCTCGAAGGCCAGTAAGCATGAATGCCGTACCCAGTCTTCCAATTATCAAGAA